>NC_042616.1:781358807-781694964 GCF_901001135.1 Rhinatrema bivittatum | reverse complement strand
AACTTAATAGCAGGTAAAGGACTTCTCCTCCAAGAACTTATCCAATCCTTTTTGAAACACAGCCATACTAACTGCACTACCCACATCCTCTGGCAACAAATTCCAGAGTTTAATTGTGCGTTGAGTGAAAACGAACCTTTTCCGATTAGTTTTAAATGTGCCAGATGCTAACTTCACGGAGTGCCCCCTAGTCTTTCTATTATCTGAAAGAGTAAATAACCGATTCACATCTAGCCGTTCTAGACCTCTCATGATTTTAAACACCTCTATATCCCCCCTCAGCCGTCTCTTCTCCAAGCTGAAAATTCCTAACCTCTTTAGTCTTTCCTCATAGGGGAGCAGTTCCATTCCCCTTATCATTTTGGTCACCTTTCTCTATACCTTCTCCATCGCAACTATATCTTTTTTGAGATGTGATGACCAGAATTGTACACAGTATTCAAGGTGTGGTCTCACCATGGAGCGATACAGAGGCATTATGACATTTTCCGTTTTATTCACCATTCCCTTTCTAATAATTCCCAACATTTTTTGACTGCCGCAGCATACTGAACCGATGATTTCAATGTGTTATCCCCTATGATGCCTAGAACTCTTTCTTGGGTGATAGCACCTAATATGGAACCTACATTGTGTAACTACAGCATGGGTTATTTTTCCCTATATGCAACACCTTGCACTTATCCACATTAAATTTAATCTGACATTTTGATGCCCAATTTTCCAGTCTCACAAGGTCTTCCTACAATTTCTCCCAATCTGCTTGTGATTTAACTACTCTATAATATCAGGAAAGGAGGACATGAAAGTTATTAAATCAAAATGGGTACTTCAGTTAAAGCTAGGTGCTAAAGGTGATATGAAGCAATACAAAGCAAGACTAGCTGTAATCGGTTATGAGTAATATGGAATAGTTTTTCCACTACCATTAACATTAACAAATGAAGAAAATCTAGTTATGAGACAATTTGATGTAAAATAGTACATTTTAATGGACTCTACAAGTCGACTTTATGGAACAACCACCAAGCACTGAAAAAGAAAAGATGACAAGTTTGCACGTTTTAAAACTATCAGGTATATGACACTAGACCAACTGCTCTGTGGCAAAATTTATCATTAAATAGGATCAGGTCAGTGTGTCTAATCTAGATATGTCACTGTTATGCTAGTAGTAATAAGTAACATGTTCTAATAAGTGAAGATGTGTTTAGAGACTAAAAAATAACTAAAAGATTTAGGGAAATAAGCTAAATCAGCATTATTTCAATATAACAGAAAAACAGGCAGAAAAGGTCTGCTTACCTCAGCAGTTTTAAATCTGTCAGTGACAGCAGTGGGGTCAGTCTTGTAGTAGGAGCTGCTGTGTATTCCTTCCTGGGTCTACTCTTATTGCCCTGCATAGGAAAACACCCTGGGACCAGAATTCCCTTCTGGGGTGTCTTAAGATGGACCAGGTAAATGCCTGGTCCTGGTCTTTTAAGGGGGTGCTGATATATACTCCTTTTTCGTATATGTGTATATCTTTTACATCTAGTTTCTAATTTACCTCCCCCCATCCCCAGCAAATACATTTTGAATCATTTTATTACATTTAAATTTCTGCCACAGATATTAGAGTGCTTGTCAACTGCCAGCTTAGAAACATAGGAACCTGATGTCAGAAAAGACTGCATGGCCCATCCAGTCTTAAATTTGCCTTCTGCCCTCAGTGCTCACAACACTTAAAAAGCTTTTTTTTTTTTTTTCCTGTAGGGAAAAAAGTCAGTTCATTTGAAATCTCAAGAATATATATACCAAAGAAGAAAAAGGTATAATGAAATGTTCACATACCTCCCTAACTTAAATGAAAAACCCTGTGAGATGACACTTAAGGAACTAAATTTGTATTTCCTAGAGGAGAGGAGAGACCAGGGATATGATAGACATTTCTAATATTTCATAAAAGAAGTTAAATAAATAAATAATGCGTACGCAGCAACCCTTTTCCACAGAAGAGAATGTTCTAGAACAATAAGTGACAGTATATGGCTTCAAGGGAGGTAGACTCAGGAACATCATAAAAAATGTTTTGTTTCAGAAATTAACTCAAGGAATGGCCTTCTAGTCATGATGGGGAAGACAAATACTAATTAAATTTAAGAAATCCTGAGATAAGCATGAAAGGATCCTTAGTTGCAAGGAAATGAGGGGAAAGTAAGAGATCAACCAGAATTAATGGCATTGCATTGGAAATGAAATTGTGCAGACTAGATGGATGTTATGCCCCTTATCTGCCATCATATTCTCTGTTTCATTGTTTCTGAGAGAGTGCTTTTCTGAGCAGTAGGAGTGTAGTTCAGATTTCATTCCTGTACAGTCTTTGTCCTATCAGCACTGAGAGCTAGACTGAGAATACTATTTCATTTTACATAATCCACTGAACTATTTGAGGTGATAACTTTTATTAATCCAAGATTTAAATTTAATGCATATAAGTGAAAAATTCTGAATCCCTCTGCCCAGTTGGGGTTATCGCCTGAGCCAGGTCAACCTTGAGTGCCTAATTCAGTACTAGTTTTGTCTTTTGTCTTCTAGCGACAAGTTGTCCTGTCTATCCTAGAGTAATTAGGTATTTAAATCCATAGATGCAGTAGAAAAAGTCAGGGTTAGGTGAACTTCTTAGGGTTGACTAGGGTTAGGTGGCATTCCTAGTACCAGTCCTTGACCTGCCAATTCTCTATGAGCAAATGTGTTGTTAAAAAGTGCTTAGTAATTTTGAAAATTATTCTGATGCAAATACAGGATCGTCAAAAATTAATTTAAAAGTAGGGTTTGCATTTTTTAGCATAGATTTTCTCATATTTCAGAGTTTAGACAACAAATGGGTATTCTCCGAGGACAAGCAGGATGTCACACATGGGTGACATCTTCCAATGGAGCCAGTTACGGAGCTTTGATCTCAAACATTTAAGAGCTATCAGCATGCTGTACATGCTCAGTAGTCCTATAGCTCCCACCAATCTCTCAGGCAGTCCCTTCATCCTTTTTTTCCGCAGAGCCATGTGGTGGTAGATTCAGCTTTGCTCTCTTCACAGCTAAGGCTGTGAAAGTTCTGGAGCCGCGAGCAGCTGTTTTTTCAGGCAGAGCCTTGGTGTGTGTGGGTTTTGGTTTTTTTTAAATTTATTTATTGAAGTTTCAACAATTTACATTGAATACTACAATGTTAAAGAAAAACAGAAAATTTGTTACAGTTCAAGTGCAATCCTTTAAACAATAAAGAAGAAATATATTTTCTTTATATTATAGGAACACTGGGGAACCAAATATTAAAGCGGTTTCAAAGAAATTGTATTTCCATTATACTTCTACAGTGAAAACTGTGTTGTGGACCTAACTACTTATTGTCCATCTCTCCTAGCTTCTTAGGAGTGAGAGTCCAAGTATTGACGTAACTGTACAGGCTCGGTGAAGATATATCTATTATTCTGGTATACCAATATGCACCTACAAGGGAACCTCAGATAGTATTTAGCTCCATGTGTAGTCCCTTCTCCTTTCATCATTAGGAAATTTTTCCTTTTTTCTTGCATTTTCCTGGTTATATCCGGGAATATCCTTATTTGATATCCATAAAAAAGCTGGTTCTGATTCCGAAAAGACTTTCTTAGAATATTTATCAGTAGTTTGGATAAACGTCACTAATAAAGTTGCTCTAGTCTCAATTTTGCTCTCGAAGGATCTCTCCAAAATTTTAGTTAAATTATCTGGCTCTCATCTCTTTTTTCTTCCTTCTTTTCAAGCAAATAAATCATTTTAGAGAACATGGGGATAGAGGTCTCAGTGTAGCCCAGAATATTTATGAGGTAACTTTTAAAGAAATCCTTAGCCAACATCCATTTATATTTAGGGAAATTCAAAAATCTCAAGTTGTTTCTCCTAATTTAATTTTCTGTAGAATCCATCCATCTTGACAACATGCTCTCAGATTTAATCAAGTTTCACTGAAATTCTTTCACTCCCATAATCTCAGTTTCAACTTTTTGCATGGACTTTTCTACCAAATGGATTCTATTCTCCAAACCCTGTGATTTATCCATATTTTGCTTTACCACAGTAGTCAAATCACATATCGCCTTGTTCATATTTATAAGCACTTTCCTTATTTCTTCCAAAGTAAGCTTTTCAGCAATCTCCATCGGCCTTCCCACAATCACCTCAATCTTAGTCTCCTTACCTCTCCTTTCTAGGAGACCAGCTTCGCCATTTTCCGTCTGCCTTGCTTCCTCTTTTTCTCCCTTGGAACCCTCAATCGGGCTCACCGAAGGCGACGATTGCTCTCCGTCCCTTCTCGGGGAGTTAAAAGTCCTTGGAGCTAGATGTCTCGGTGTCAGATCTAGTTGTTCTGGTCCCACTCCTTCTGGGGATCTAAAAGGCATTGCTGGGATTGTTGGAGCCCCGGGGCTCAGCGATGTTTCCTTGGCCTGGACGTTTGGTGGCTGCTCTCCACTACAGATGCCAGCGGCACCGCCTTCCGGGTTCGGGTGCACAAAGCCGAATGCCTCCTCGATCCGCAGCTATCGTGTAGAAATCGTTGGGGTAGAGGTAAGGTAATCACGTATCTTTGCTTTGCTTTTCTTTTAGTGTGAGGCATGTTGTCTAAGAAATTCGTATATAGCAAAGAAATCAGAAATTAATTCAAGAACGCCGCGGAGCCGAGGTGGATTCGTGTCACAGAGTGGCAGCCATCTTGGTTCCCCCGCCGGTGTGTGTTTTTCATCTCCCTCACTTCCCTTGCAGTAGTTTGTCTATTTTTCTCTCTCCCTAGCACCTCTGTCAGTCTAGTGCACTATGCAACTGACAGAGGTTTTCCCTGCAGCCCATTCCTGTGTCTGCTCTTTAATTTGTCTGTTTTTTGTCTTTGTCAGGTGCCTGTTCGACCTGTCAGTGTACAGTCTATGTAGGCCTGTGGCTTGGGGACTTCCCTGAGTTCCTATCCAGGCAGGAGTTCCAGAAAGTTTTGTCCAACCGCTGGGCATCAATGGAGGCTCATACTATGCAGGACTTCAGGACTGGATGTTCCCATGGGGAAGAGAGCTCATCCTCCCCATTACCAGAGAGCTAGTCTCCTTGGCTGATGCCTGGATGATGTGACCTGCCCTCCTGCATGTCAGATTGTTCTGACAATGCATCTCCTTCGGAGAGAGAGGGTAAGCATGAGCAGTCAGCTTCACTGATGCACAATTGATGCCATGACCTCCCCTCCTGCATGTCAGATTGATCTGGCAATGCATCTCCTTTGGAGAGATGAGCATGGGCGATCAGATTTGCTGATGCCATGCCTGGAATCTGTTTTCTGCAGACATTCATGTGAAAACACCAATGGCCCCAGGAGTGTGCCAAGTGCCCGAGGTGCCACAGTCAACATAGAGCACCAGGGATGCCATCGAGTGCCAGTTAGCATCCTGGATTGAGAGCTATGGGCACCATCGTATGCCGGTGGCACATTGAGCATCATGGAGGCCATTGTGCACTGGGAGGACTAAGGGACACTCCATGAAGTTAGCAAGTAGCACATTTAAGACTAATCAGAGAGAATTCTTTTTCACACAACATACAATTAAGCTCTGGAATTTGTTACCAGAGGATGTGGTTACTGCAGTTAGTTTAGCTGGGTTCAAAAAAGGTTTGGATAAGTTCTTGGAGGAGAAGTCCATTAACTTCTATTAATCAAGTTGACTTAGGGAATGGCCTCTTCTGTTACTGGCATCAGAAGCTTGGGATTTTCTTGGTTTTTGGGTATTTGCCAGGTTCTTGTGGCCTGGTTTGGCCTCTGTTGGAAACAGAATGCTGGGCTTGATGAACCCTATGTCTGACCCTATGTTCTTATGACAGCTGATGAGCGCCATCGAGTGCCATTTGGTAAGATGGGTGCCATTGATGCCTGCGAGTGCCACGGACCCTATCAAGTACTGTGGGGGCCACTGAAGCCATTGATGCACTGTAATATGGCAGCCATCAATGCCACAAGATAAATTAACTTAAGTGTTAATTTATCTTATAGCTGATATACTTAAAAGTAGACATGACTTATCACAACCACTAAATAATATTTAATATGAAACTGTTACAGTATTTGATGGCACCTATTTAGTTAATATAACTCAACACATTTAAGTTTGAAATTATGTGCCTTATTGAGAACCGTTGTGACGGCAACTAGCTTAACGACGGTATAGAAAAGATTTAAAAAAAAATAAAAATCAAATGCGTGGGGGCAATCGAGTATCATGGGCACTATCAAGCGTCGTCGATGCCTTCAGGTCCAGTACTGTGGGTGCCGACGAGATTCATGTGTTGTCCAGTGCCATCAGAGGTGCAAATGAGAGCAATCGACCTTGAATGCATATCTAGCGCATGCTTCAACGGCAGGGGGGAATGAAGAAATAGGATTTACATCCAGACAACATCTAACAAAGCATTGATCTGAGCAGTTTGAGTATACAAACATCGGGGTAACTTGCTCGATACAACTTACTACCCTCAAACATTAAGCCTTATACTTCACTTTGATGCAGCTCCAACACTGTTCTCTGCATCAATGGCGGGGGTGAAGGAAATTAGAATCAAAAAGTTACCAATAAGGGCCCTGAACTCAATGGTCGGAGTAACAGTTAAGTATGAGAAAATAAGTGTGGAAGCTTGCTGGGCAGACTGGATGGGCCTATTGGTCTTCTTCTGCCGTCATTTCTATGTTTCTATGTCAAGAATGGTGCCATAAAGGGCAAGGTGTCACCAAATGCCATTGAGATTGGGGGCACCATCATCTCTTGGTTTCTTGGGGCACCATGGACGCCATTCAGCACCATGTGCTATTGAACTCCATGGGGCCCTCTACTTTGGGCTCCAAGGTTGTCCTTGCTGTTATTAGTGCCATGGACATCAACAAGCGGCGGCATCTTGGATGCCATCTGCTGCAGTGGCTGCAATTGGTACCATCATCCAACTATAGTGTGTATAGAATGCTATGTTCGCAAACACCTGGGCGCCATTAAACGCCTGTTTGCTGCCACGCACCATGGTCTCCACTGAGCACCATGCTTGCCATTATATGCTGTGGACACCGTCTAGCGCCATGATCGCCATTGTGTGCCAGGCATGTTAATGGGTTCTGGGGGCATCTTCCACGTCATTGAGCGCCGTGGGTACCCTTATTGTCAGGAGCGTAGGCGTTGCAGGATGCTTTTGACACCAGCAAGTGCCGCTGCTAAAGGGCACCTCCAAGTGATGAAGGGTGATAGTCTGCACCATTGCCCTTGCTTGAGCACTGTAAGCGCTGCAGCTGCCATAGTGCATTATCGGGAACACTGACAGGATTGCCTTTGGCAAGGGTTGTCTGCCTCCATTCGCCAGGTACACCACCAGGACATTACCATCACTGTTGGCATTGTGGAGTGCCGGGGAGCCATGAGTGGCGGCGCTACCACATTGCTGTAGGTATTGTCACCATCATTCCTTTTGTGAGTGGCACCTGGATGCTGTAGAATCCCTGAGCACTATTCCTTCCATTGCATGAGGTAGGTATCACACAGGGCATCCCCAGTATTGCGCACTGTCACTGTACGTACCAAGATATACTTCCATGCTGGACTCCCTGTGCCAGGGTTCGTCATGGCAGTGGCTCTTGATCTCGATCAGCAACCATTGGAAAGTGGTGCTGAGGCACTTTTTTGTGCGTTCATGTGTCTGGCGCCCAAGGATGCTATTGGAAACCAATGGCAATACTTCACATGCTGTCCACTGCCTCAGTTTGTGCCCATCCAGGCCATGGCATGCATGTCACTGACAGCTCGATGGAGTACCGCAGTGTTGGTACAGAGTACTATTGCAGGCCACCGTTACTAGGTGTCCGCTGGTGTGTGTGTGTGTGCATGTGGTGGTCTGGTGCCAGCAGACATCCCATACCATTGTGCTGCAGTCGCCGATGTGCTTGGGATATCGTGACCCAGAATATAACCTTATTCACTCCATTTTGGGGTGGATACCAGAGTACCTCCCCCTTTCAAGAGGGGGATCGGGTCCTTACTGGTTTTCTCTCTCATTGGCTTAAATTCTGAATTCCCTTTAGGGGGATCCCTCATGTTGCATTTTCTCTCTGGTGCGTGGCTCCAACTGGGGCGATGATACAGCCATTTATTCACATGAATCAGTGCAGCAACGTGGGCCAGTTGGGTTGTTTTTACTGGTTTTTCCTACTCCTTGTTAACCCTAGTGTCTGACTAGTGATCACCAGCTACTGTTTCGGACACCGAGAGGACCTCATAGTTCAGCAATTATGCCCCACTCTTGTCTGGAGAGTGGAAGGGTTTCTGGAATCAAATGGATACAGTGGAACAGTGTGCTCTTCCCCCACCTTGTGGGGGTGAGAGGTCTGACTTGGTTTTCAAGAGGTGCCTCCAGTAGGTTCCCTCTCAGTGCCTTATTTTCTGCTCCAAGAAGGGGTTATTTTCACATCCAATCCTCTAAGCCTGTTTGTAGCAGTTGCCCTCTGTTTCTGCATGGGATCCAAACACTGCCCATCGGGAGCTCTCACTTCCCCATTGCATTATTTCACTGTGGGGGTGCCTTGTGACAGGTGATGATCTTCCTTAATCAGAACTCCTAGTAGAGTTCGGGATTCCCTCTCTTGGAAACTTGCTCCCCAGTAGCAGATGAGGATTCCTCTTAAGTGGGGCAGAGTGCCTCTTTGGATAACTGCTGAGGGTAACAGGCATAGTTTCACTTTGTGCCGGTCCTACCCTTCTGTGTCTAGTTGGTTGGCACTCCACCTCTGAATGAAGGTTTCTTCTCCCTCTATTTCTTCACTGGCAGGTTTACCTTCTGACAGCTAGAGTGGTGGAGGATCAAGCGAAAGCAGCTCCCCAACCATATTGCAGTCTCCTATGGGTTCTTTCCTTTCAGAGGTGACCCTGTCGGACACAATCATTGACAGATACGGTAGTCACTGTCCATGTGGACGTTTCCGCTTGTGTGCCTTGATGTTATCAGATGGACCAATGGGTTATCTTGTGCCATAGGTTTGATACCTAGGCTCGGGTGGTGGGCAGTCTGCTTTGCTGATCAGACTGTTCCTCCTCTGGTATCCTCAGGGTTCCTATATCTGTGAAGAAGTCCTCTTCCACAGGGGCTGCCTCTTGAAGCATTCCTGTTGTCGCTCTCAGCAGCGAGGTTTTGGACCTTTTCCTTAGGTTGTTCTTATCCTGCTGAAGTCTGACTCTCTTAATATCTTTACTGAGGGGAGATTGGCCCTCATTGGCCCTGCCTCAGTGGCAGCTCCCTGCTGGGATGGCAGGGGGGTTCGTATGGTTGTGAAATATCCCATCTGTATTTTCTACAGCCTAGAGGCTGTTTTCTTTGTCCTGTAGCCCAGGGGTCTATCTCCTTCTGTTGTTCACCTCTTCTGACTTTGTCAAAGACGCCAAGAGGTGCATTTTACCTTCATGGAAGAGCAAACTATTCTTCCTCTGCTTTGACCAGTTCCCTGGCCGAGATGCTTCCCTTTCCATTTCTCCTGGCTTCCTCTGATGGTGAAGTACATCATTCAGCTGAATTTTGGTAACAGCTCACTACCCTGCTCAGCATCTTGGCAAGAGGCTACCTGGGGAGGAGTAGCCCTTCATGCCTCAGCACTCAGGGTTTACATCCCTTTTGATCTTGGAAGTCTGATCTTATACTCGTAGCTTGGAGATCTGCTGCAGACCCAGATAGTTATTGCTGCTACTTCTTTGGGCGAATATTTGGTTTCCATACTCATGGTTCCATACTTTGAGCATCATCTGTATTTATTTATTTATTTTTTAGATTTTTATATACCGGTGTTCCTGTATTAAAATACAGATCACATCGGTTTACATTGAAACATAAAAATTACGCCAAGAGGCGGTACATATAACAAGGTTATAGAACTTGGAAAACATGGAAAACAGGTTCGAAAAATAACATTGAGAAAATTGTATAGTCTCTTTGAGAAACCAAATCATAAAATAAGGCGTAATTGTCTAAGATAAATGTGATCTGCAGAAGGGATTGCGATGGTGAGAAAAACTTGATAGCTGGAGGTAAAAAATAATCAAAGTTCTGGAAAAGCTTGGCTAAAGAGCCAGGTTTTAATTTTCTTTTTGAAGGAAGCGAAGCAGATCTCAAGACGGATGTCTGGCGGGAGCATGTTCCATTGGACGGGTCCTGCTAAAGAGATGGTACGTTTCTGATGTAAGGATATTGTTGAAGGAACAAAGAGTGTGCCTTTATAAGCTCCTCTGATAGGTCTAGATGAAGAGTGAAAACGAAGTTGGGTACTTAAGTGGAGTGGGGATATGTTGTAAATAGATTTATGAATTGCTGTGTATACTTTATAGAGAATCCTTTGCTTAATAGGCAGCCAGTGGAGGAGTTTTAGTATGGGGGTTATATGGTCTCTTTTATTTGTATTGGTAAGGATTCTAGCTGCAGAGTTTTGAATCATCTGGAGGGGTTTGATGGATGAGGTAGGGAGACCAAAAAGGAGCGAGTTGCAATAATCGATTTTTGTTAGAATAATGGCTTGTAGAACCATCCGAAAATCATTGAAGTGGAGAAGTGGTTTCAATTTTCTCAGGACAAGAAGTTTATAGAAGCAGTCTTTAGTGGTGGTGCTTATAAATTTTTGAAGTTAAGCTGATTATCTATCATGACGCCTAGATCACGTACATATGGTGAGTGATTAATTATAGGAGTGGTAGAAATGAGTGGGACAGCTGGGTATATTAGATTGTTATTAACGTCATGATTGATAATTAAGATCTCGGTTTTGTTGTTGTTGAGAATAAGGCTGAGACTGGATAGAAGATGATTGATTAGTTGCAAGCAATTATTCCAGTGAATCAAGGTTTTGTGTAGGGATTCTGAGATTGGGATGAGTATTTGGATGTCATCCGCGTAAATGTAGTGTGTTAGGTTTAGATTATTAAGAAGACGACAGAGAGGGAGAAGGTAAATGTTGAAAAGGGTTGGAGAGAGGGAGGAACCTTGAGGGACTCCTTGATTTGCTGGGACCGGGTGTGATTCTTTGTTGTTTATCTTTACCTTGAATTGTCTATTAACCAGGAAGGACTTGAACCAGCTGAGTACTGTTCCCTTAATGCCTATGTCTATCAGACCTTGTAATAAAGATGAATGGTTGACAGTGTCAAAAGCCGCAGAGAGATCTAAAAGAATAAGGAGGTGAGGTTGTTTTTTATCCATATTAGTTAGAATATTGTCGGTGAGAGAGATAAGTAGGGATTCAGTGCTTAACGATTTACGAAAACCGTACTGGGAAGGTGCAAGAATGTAGTTTTCTTCCAGGTACTCTGATAGTTGTCTATTGACTATCTTTTCCATAATTTTGGCGATCATTGGCAAATTGGCTATTGGGCGGAAGTTAGCTGGATCTGTGGCCGGAAGATTTGGTTTTTTAAGAAGAGGTTTAAGAATTGCTAGTTTAAGTTGGTCAGGAACTAGACCTTGGGAAAGAGAGCAATTAATGATATCGGCAATTGGCTTTGAAATGGTATTCCTTATAGCAATGAGGAGGTTGTTTGGAATTGTGTCTAAGGGATGAGAGGATGGTTTCATTTTCTTGAGAATATTTTCGATCTCAAGAGCTGATGTGGTTTCAAAAGTTTCTAGAGTCGTATTTAGTTTTGGTGGAGTATTAGGTGGAGATGGAGAAGAACTAGATGAAGAGAAAGAAACAGTCAATTTATCAATTTTTTCCTTGAAGTATTCAGCTAGTTCGGAGGCTTTGTTGAGAGCTTGATCATCTGGGATGGTAGGAGGGGTTGGTTTAGTGAGGGCAGAAACGTAGGAGAAGAGTGCTTTCGAATCAAAGATGAAATGATGTATTTTTTTTAGAGAAAAAGTCTCTCTTAGTTTTAAGAATGTTGATCCTGTAGGCATTGAGAGTGGTTTTGTATACAGCTAATGTTGTGGGGGATGGGTTTTTTCTCCATGTGTGTTCTTTATTTCTTAGTTTTTGTTTAAGCAGCTTCAATTCAGTGGTGAACCAGGGTTTTCTGTTGTCAGGCGAAGGTTGTACTACTTTGGTGATTGAAGGACAGGTTAGATCTGCAATTTTATTGGTGATGTTGCACCATGAAGATATGGCTGTAGAAGCGTTGGAGAGATCAAGTTGAGATAATTCATTAGAGAGATGGTTGCTAAGAAGGTCTGTGGAACAGGGTTTCCTAAATTGGATAGTGGTTTTTGGGAATGAAGTGGGAAGATGTCCTGAGAGCTTGAGTGTCGTGTTGATAATTTGATGGTCCGTCCAAGGGACAGGAGAACAAGAGGGTGAATCAGGGGGCAAGATACACTGATTAATGAAAATAAGGTCCAACGTGTGGCCTGCTTTATGGGTTGGGCTTTTTATTATTTGTGTGAAACCCATATAGCTGAGTGATGAAAGTAGGGTAACACAGTTTGCTGTTTGTGGTGAAGCATCGACATGTATGTTGAAATCTCCCAATAAAATGGCAGGTTTATCTGGGTTGAAATATTTGGCGGTAAGTTCAATGACCGGAGAGGGGTCAGAGTCTATAGTTCCAGGAGGAGCGTAGATTAGGCCAATTTGTAGATGCTCGGATTTAAAAACTGCAAACTCTATGTTCGATGTGATGTTTGAATATTGTAAAGTGAAACCTAGCTCTTTCTTGGATGCTAGGAACAGACCTCCTCCCTTTCTTTTGAGTCTAGGGATGGAAAAAAAATTGTAAAGTTGAGTAGGTAGTTGGTTTAAAAGAGCTATATCTGTGGGTTTAAGCCATGTTTCTGTGATTGCACAGATATCTGGGTTTACTTCTGTAAGGTAATCATTTAAGATGTGAGTTTTTTTCGAAAGCGATTGTGCGTTGAAAAGTGTTAGGGATAGAAGAGAAAGGCCCAGGAATTGAGTGATAGGTGAAATCATAATTGGAATTAGCCTTTGTTGGCGGTTGTAATGTTGTGGTAGAGGTTTAGTTTGATGATTGCGTTGTTTCCTGATGATAGGAATGGAGTATGAACCATGGCAAAAATGGTGATGTAAGGGGATTGGGAAACCAGTTAGCATGTTGGTTGTTGATGTTGACTCAGCTGTCTTGACTCTTGTTGCCTATGTAAACCTAAAGTTTTGAGGGTGAAACGCTGAGATCTTTACAAGATATGAAAGGAGAATGACGTGGCCAATGAAGCAGGTTCTGTTCTCAGGGGCTGCACAAAGGGTGGTCCGAGTGATGGATGCTGGAGGTTGAGGTTGAGAGAGGACCGAGTGAAGTAAGCTGGAGTTTGAGTGTAGTCCGAATGATGGATGGTAGAGATTGAGTGCGGTTCGAGTGAAGGAAGCTGGAGTTTGAGTGTAGTCCGAGTGATGGATGATAGAGATAGAGAGTAGTCCGAGTGAAGAAGCTGGAGGTTGAGTACGGTCCGAGTGATGGATGATAGAGATTGAGTGCGGTTCGAGTGAAGAAGCTGGAGGTTGAGTGTAGTCCGAGTGAAGAAGCTGGAGGTTGAGTGTAGTCCGAGTGAAGAAGCTGGAGGTTGAGTGTAGTCCGAGTGATGGATGATAGAGATAGAGTGTAGTCCGAGTGAAGAAGCTGGAGGTTGAGTGTAGTCCTATTGATGGATGCTGGAGGTTTGTTTGTTTATGGGTATCTGAAAGAGGAATGTGACGCAGAGAGGGTCCCTGGTCAAAAGGAGGGCGGGTGCATTTGCTTTGTAGTCGAGAGATTAGCAGCCGAAGGAGGGGATGGCTGAGGTTGAAGTCAGGAGATGAATATCCTTCTTACTTTTACCTTTTTTTTTTTTTTTTTTTTTTTTTTTTTTTTTTCCATACTCATGGTTCCATACTTTGAGCATCATCTGTATGCCCAATCTGTCTTATTACTTGGTTGATAATAAACTGCAGTTTTCTTTCTGCTGGACTCTCAAGCCCCAGCTGATTTTCAGTTGTCTTGGGCCTTTGCCTGTACCCTCTGGGTCCTAGGCTTACTGGTGCTACTCAGAAGCTCCGACTGTGTGTTTTTTGTGCTCTGTGGGCTTCTCGCCCCATGCTCGCATTATGCCCCAGCCTTTGGGCGCCTTGCTGCATAACAGGGTTTTTGTTTGTCTGTCATACCAGTCTTTTTGAGGTGAAATATCCAACTCGTTTTCCTCCTAGAGCCCTTACAGATTGGTTGCTTCACTGGAAAGGGGAAAAAGGGGGGGGGGGGTAGTAATGCTGGTACTTCTGCACTAAAGGGTTTCCCCAATTTTCCTACTTTTGGCAGCCTCTATCTTGGGATTCACCCATGTGTGAGGACTGCCATCCCGCTTGTCCTCAGAGAAAGCAGAGTTGCTTTCCTGTAACAGCATCTACAAAGTGGACTCTGTCCTCAAAAGCTCATGCTTTAATAAATTGGTTAGTCTATAAGGTGCCACTCAACTCCTGTCATTTTTATTGTAGCAGGTGTTCTCCGAGAACAGAAGGATGTCAGTCATCACAATACCCTCCCGCCTCTTCTGGAAGGTTTTTCCATGTGTCTGCTATATCATGGACTGAGAGACAGGGCGATGGCTACAATCGCACATGCTCAGTAGGGCATGCTGAAAGCTCTAGATTCTTTGAGATCAAAGTTTCGTGATGACTCCATGAGATGTCACCCATGTGTGAGGACTGACATCCTGCTGTCCTCAGAGAACACCTCTTATAGTTAAGCAACTGTTTTATGACAAATCTAGAACACTGTGAGGCAATAACCCAATTGTTCCCTATTTTCCTATGCAGGACCAGGCTAGATGCCTGTTCCACCTTAAATCTACTAAGCAGAGTAGGCTCTATGGGTGGGATCCTGCAGGGCAGGGCATAACCAGAGACTAGGGACTAAGAGCTGGGATCCAGGTGGGGATAACCAGACCAGGCCAGGTCTCTGGGAAGAAGGCAACTCCTGTATGCATCACTGAGCTTAGACTAAGTAACACTGTAAGTAAAGAGTGTACACTGACTGAGGAGAAGACAATCTATGGATACACATGTGTGAAAGAGTACTATTTTAAGAAGGCTGGAGTCAGTCTAGTTTGTCTCCAGGTCTGTGGGAATCGCCACTCGTTCCCAGAAATAGTGTCATGCATGGGATTATTTTCTAAGTAGTGCACAGAGAGAAAAAAAAATCCTACAAGAACATGTCTATGTGGAGTGCAGAGAATTATGAAGAAGACCCTTGGTTCTAAATGCCCAAGGGACCTATGGCCCATGGGGCCTGTGGCTTTAAAACTAAGTACAGAGCACAGGGAGTGCACGAGTTAAACGGTGGTTTATGAAAGTGTGTGGCAGAAGCTGCACTGAAGGAAAAAATAAAACACAAGGTTTTAAAGTTGAGATAGAGGAAATAATGTGTGGGCCTAGTTTCAGGGACAGCCAGGAAGTTTTATGGTTGAACCTGCTAAAGGGAGAAGCCCTGCTGGGGGAGAGAGACGGGGATTTAACAGTGATCAAGTTATTGCTGGTCAAGCAGGCTTTTTTTTTTTTTTTTTTACTTTTTTTGCCTTGAAAATAAAAGTTAAAGAATACTGGTGCAATAGGGCTGTGCTAAGCAGAGAGAGGCACTCTTCCAGCAAGCAAGCTACTCTTCAGGGAAGGTGTGCAGCCCCAAAATGGCAGCAGTCTGAGAGCATGAATGAAGGACACTGGCAGGCCCTGATCCAGAATCCCCAGGAGGTTACACGAAAGCCTAGCAAGGAGTGTGCAGGCCTGGGCTGAGCAAAAACTGAACCAGGAAGCATACTGGGCCGTCAGCTTCTATGTGGAGTGAAGTTTCATGACCTTGTCAAAAAGTGGCAACGCAGAATGCTCAGGAGGGGACACTACAGAATGGCAGCAACTGGTCACTCATATGGTCACCCTACTACTAGGTTTACCATACACCACACTAAGACCACTCCAAAATCTACAAAACACTGCTGTAAGAATTCTGACTGGTAAAAGTAAAAGAGACCACATCAACGAAACCCTAGCTGAACTACACTGGTTACCCATTGAGCAAAGAATACAGTACAAAATACTATGCACCATACATAAATTAATACATAACGAAAAAGCAGACTGGCTGAACACAGCCCTTCGCATACATGTCCCTCACAGAAACCTGAGATCAGCTAACAAAGCACTCCTACTATTCCTTCAGTCAAAACAGCAAGACTAACCCAAGTAAGGGAAAGGGCGCTATCCTTAGCAGGACCTGTACTATGGAACAACATGCCTTTAGAGATCAGATTACAAAGAGACATCAAAACCTTTAGAAAAAGTTTAAAAACATGGCTCTTTTTAAACAAGCTTATCACGAAGAGAATGGAGAATGGAATCCAGGGAAGTGTAGGGTGCAGACAGTAGAACATCCACACACATCACATTAATCAATATGTGTGTATTTTATTTTATTTTTCACTCACCACTAAAGGATAAGATACCATTATAAATCTATTCTTGTATTCAAAACTGATACAGATGGAAATGGACATGATTTATCACATTTACCAATTAATATTTATTATAAAACTGTTACCGAACCATTATGGCACCTGTTTAATTGATATAATTTGATACCTTTAGCAACATTAATTTATGTGCCTTACTGTAAACCATTGTGATGGTATCTATCCTAACGACGGTACAGAAAAGATTTTAAATAAATTAAATAAATAAATACAAGAAATTTCAGCAGAGATGACCCTGTGGGTGGAGGATCGGAAGCAAGTTACTAAAGAGAATGCTATGCTAGTGAGTGAGCTGAAAAAAACTACCAGCCTGCCAGAAGCAAGACCAGAGATTGGCGCTACAGGTAGTCCTTGTGAAGACCCTGTAGGGTGCCCATACATTATCAAGAATCCAGAAATATCTCCTTTGAGTAGCGTAGAGAAAGGGGGCTGTGAAGAACCCTGAGAGAGGAGTCACAGAGAGCCCTAAGGAGAGTGACATAGACTGCTCAGTGTTGAGAAGTGTGGAGTCTGTGCTACAGGCGGTCCGAATGAAGCCCCTTTATGGAGACCAAACACTAGCGGAAGCCTCAAAACAACTCCTATGAGAAGCCCAGAGGGAGAGGGCATGGAAAGGAAAGTGAGAAATGCCATGGAAAGCCCAGAGGGTGATGCTGTGGAGAGCCCAGTGAATGAGGCTGCAGAGGAGCCAGCAACCGATGTGGGCGAGTGGCCAATGAACAGAAGAGGAAACTATGGAGCGCCCAGAGGGAGGTGCTGCAGAGAACCTGGAGGAAGAGTCCACGGAGAGTCCAGAGGGGAGGCATTATGGAGACTCCAACAACTGAGGATTCAGAGGAATCAGGACTGTCCGTCTGTCCATGAAGCTTAACTAAAGGACACTGGGTGGTGGTTGTGATGCTGTTGCGGGTAACTCTAAGAGAAGGGGACTGGGAGGACTTGGTCTCTCCTGGATGGAATCCAGGAGGGGGTAGGGCGCTTGGCCCGACGGGTCCAATTTGAGGGGAGGAGTATGTGAGGCAGTGCCCCTAGTGCTCCCTTATTTACTTGTGCTGGACCAGGTTAGACGCCTGGTCCACCTTAAATCCACTAAGGAGAGTATGCTCTATGGGCGGGATCCTGCGGGGCAGGTGGGGCTCAGAGGGAGTAACCAGAGACTGGGGAATAAGAGCTGGGTTCCAGGTGGGGATGACCAGACCAGGCCAGGGCTCTGGGAGAAAGGCAGCTTCCGTATGCAACACTGTCCAAACACTGAGCTAAGGCAAAGCAACACACTGTAAGTGAGCAGTGCACACTGTCTGAGGAGAAGACAGTCTAAGGATGTGTATGTGTGAAGTTATAATAGGGTAGTTTTAAGAAGGCTGAGTCAGTCTGGTTTGTCTCCAGGCCTGTGGGAACCACTGCATGTTCCCACAAAGACGTTTAAGGAAGATTTGAAAGTTTCTTGTAAAATGTATTGTCTAGTGTTGCTGAATAAGTGGTGAGTGTTAAAATGTATTTTCAAGAGAATTCCACAAACTTTATAAGCCTGGGTAAACTGCCAACATCAGTTTAACTTTTTTTTTTTTAAACACTAAACTCTGTGTTGTTCCATTACTACAAAAAATAGAAGAAATGTATCAGCACTTATAAGATGTGCCTGGTGAAAATATTGATGATCATAAATACTGACGTACAGAACTTGTCATATATCTTACATCTGAGAATTGTCCATGCTGGAAATGATTTCTGTGCCTGTGGTGAAAGCAGGTTATAATTTTTCACTGAGGTAAGAGGTCACTTTGGAAAGACAGACAGATACACTGGACAGCAGGCATCATTGGTACAATCCATAAATTTAACTTGACGGGGTCCAAGTGAGGCTATAGGCAAATTTTCAGCATGAAAAATGTGTTTTTCTCAAACCCACAAAAAGTTTAGAATTGTGAGTTAATAATATTTAAACTTTATCTTAGACACATTTTAAAGCTTTCTTTTAATATAGTAACATAGTTAATGGCAGCAGGAAAAGATCATCTAGCACAGCCACTCTGCCCAGTTAATTTGCCACATTTCTAAAAGTACATCCCAGTTGTCTGCAAAATGTCTCCTTGTCCAGGGTGGTCTTGTTTTTGTCCTCCTTTGTATTTCACCATCTTGGGTAGAAAATCATATGAGATCCACACTTAGTTACCTCCAGCACCCACGTTTCCCATGCCTAACCACAAAGCTCTGTAATAATTTAAATAGTCAATAATAATAATGTGGCAATTGCCTAAACATGCCAGACACCCCCCCCCCCCCCCCCCCCGGTATGTGAGCATCTACGTTTGCACTAGGATTTCCAGTTATTACAGAACGTGCATCCTGCCAGACACTCCCAGCTGCTACTCAAGGCAGCCTGTCAAACAACTTGGCCATGTGGCTGGCGTCTTCACTTAAAACAGGACAAACCTGCTGGAGTACAAAGCAAGGAAAACCATAAAGTGAGTACCTCACAGAATTGGAAAAACTAAAAAAGATGTCACTAAAAGAAATGTTTCCTGTATATCTGGATCTGGCCTTCTGCCAACCTCCTAATATGAAGCAAAACATAGTAAACAGCAGGCTTCTAACAGAAATTCAGAAAGAAGAAAATAGCACATATCCGTGCAATGTACCACTCTGCAAAATATGTCAGTACATTATCACAGGACTTGGGAAAAACATTCAACATAACAGGGTCCTACTCATGCTTCTCCTCTGATTGGGTGTATATTGAATGAAAATGTGGAAAAGCATGCTACATTGGTAAGACAGGCCAGATGTTAAGTGCAAGAGTCAACTTATAAAGACCCATAGAGCCTGTAATGTGACACATTACAATCAAATTGCCTTCAACTATTTGTCATGGTTGAAGGCAATTTGACTGTAATGTGTCACATGGCTGTATGTGTAGCCCTAATTCAAGGATACTCCTTTGTTGTCCACCTTGAATGGGTTCTTAATCCTCAGAAAGGCAGGCTATAAAGCTCAAGTTAAATTTAATGAAATGATTAGATTTTATTTATTTAAAATCATTTTTATACCACATGCTCCCAAGGTCACAGCAGTTTACAATAGTAAAACTTACATATAAAATTAAAATAAAGCCAACATATTAGACAGAATCAAATTAAAATACATACAATATAGGAATTTGCCTATCCCCAGAGGGCTCACATTCTGAACTTCTACCTGAGGCAATGGAGGGTGAAGTGACTTGCCCAGGGTCACAAGGAGCAGCAGTGGGATTTGAACCTTGGATTCCTTGGTTCGTAACCAGCAGCTCTAACCACTAGACGACTCCTAGTGGCTAGAGCAGCAGGCTATGAACAGTAGAGGAGAAAAGCATAGGTAGGACTGACTTGCCTGGTGAACAGTTCACGAGGAGGGGTGTAGGGAGAGAGATAAGAGAAAAGGTGGTAAGGAGCTGCAGAACGAAGGCTCTTGTGTAGGTGAGCAAGAGGAACTTGAAGTGTATGCAGGAACGGATAGAGGAACATGCAGTGACTTCAGAAGAGGGGTTATATGGGTGTAGCCAGTTTGTCAAAAGATAAGTCTTGCAATGAAATTTTGGGTACATTATAGTGGATTTTGGATTAACTGTGAAGAATACACTGAAATCCTCAGCTTTAGTGTGCAGTAGCAGTCAAAAAAAAAAAAAAAAGCAAGTAGAATATTAGGAAATATTTGGAAAGAAATGGAGAATAAAATGGCAAATATTAAACTGTCTTTGCATCGATCTATGGTATGACTGCATCTTGAGTATTATATGTAGCTCAAAAAAAACAAACAAACACAATGAAAGAAAAACAAAAAAGGTACAGAGAAGGGCAACAAAAGTGATAAAGGAGATGAAGAAAAGCTGAACAGGTTAGGGCTGTTTAACTTGGAGAAGTGGCTGAGATGGGGCATGATAAATGTTTAGAAAATCATGTCTCTGGTGGAACAGGTAAATAGAAGATGGTTATTTACCTTTTACTAAGACTAGGGAACATCCCACGCAACACTTTAGAGAGTATATTTTTTTCAGTCAGAGCACTGTCAGCCTTTGGAATTTGTTGCCAAAGGAGGTGATCAAAGTATATAGCATTTGAAAGAGGTTTAAAAGGGGTTTTGACAGGTTTCTGGAAGAAAAGTTCGTAAACAGTTATTAGCCAGGTAGACTTGGAAAGCTGCTTCTTTTCCCTAGGAATGAGCAACGAGGAATGGATCTATTCTTTGAGATCTGCTATATATGTGCAACCTGCGTTGTCTACTGTCAAGACCCAGGATGCTGAGTTTGAGGGACCTTTGGTTTGACCCAGTATGGCATATCTTATGTTCTGGTGTCCCTTTTCAAAACTCCACTGTTATCCTAATCTTCAGTGAATACCAAACAAAAATGTTTATTTTGTAATATATTTAGTATTTATATGCTGCTATATGCGGCTTATGTAGGAACATCTAAAATGCACACTGGAGATGCGGAGTAAATAGTACACACATACACATGAATATGAATCCCAAAATAATGTGTGGCACAACAATATAAACTGTTCAATACATATATTAATTGCTTTATTTGTTTGAAGGCAAACAGGAAAAACATAAAAATAAAATAAAAGTTCTTGACTTGTTTTGTGTAAAAAAGACTTGCCGACAGACCAGCTCAAAACAAACTACATTCTTACCTGACAAGCTTCCTCATCCTTGAGTTTTCACATACTCCTATGCTGGCATTAAGCCACTTTTGAAACACTGTACTGAAATATTACTCTCACCCCTCATGGTCCCCTTTTGGCTGGTAGCTTCCCTCATAACGCTGACTCCAACCAAGATGTGAATGCTCGCCGCCCCCCCTGACGCAGCCTTGGTGCACAACACGGCCGTGTCGGGGTGTTTCTACCTTTTCAGAGGTTTAAACAAGTGTTCTTTCCTGTTAGCCTTCAAACAAATAAAACAATATATGTATTGAGCAGTTTATATTGTAGTGCCGCACATTATTTTGGGGACATCTAAAATCACATAAAACAAAACAAAATGACACAGTCACAGTATTACAGAAAAGAATGGAGCACATGTTTGGGAAAGCTGAGGTTGTAACAAATCCTAGTTAATTCCTGGACTCTGCCTAAATTCTGGCACTACCCAGACAACACGATGAAGGTTTCCTAAATAAGAAGGCCTTCAATAGCTTTTAAAGTTCTGTGAGGGAGCATGTAAGGAACTCCCTCAGAACACTTTAAAGGACCGGGTATAGCTATCTGTACCGGTCCTCCTTAAGTCCCAGCCCAGCAAGGGATTCTGAGACTGGGTGAAGCACTGCAAGCAGGGATAAGAGGCCAGGGCCAGAAGGATGAGAGAGGCCCAGGGAGAGAGAGAACTTTTTTGTTGAAGTGCTCAAACCAGCTATCTGTTTGTTTATTATTGCTTAATAAAGATACTTATAAAGATTGTTGCCAGAGTCCAGCCTGGGGTCTGTTCTCTGGCTAGTCTTGATAGCTCGATATCATGAATGGTGGCAGAAGTAGGATTGCTTGCCTAAGCAGGAAGCATAGGCAAAACCCACAACCACAGCAGAAAAACAACTCCTACAAAGTTCTAGGTTTTTTTCTCTCTCCTTGGACCTCCCAAGTTTGTCTCTCCTAACTGAAGTTACAGCAGACTAAGGGGAGTAACCCTGCCTGCACAGTCAGGGGTCAGGAGTGAGTCAGAACTGAAGAGGCCAGCAGGTTTTTGTTTTGTTTTTTGTTTGTTTTTTTTCTTACTCTCCTGTTGAAGAGCTACCCAGTGGGGAAGTGGCTCAGAAAGCAGGGAAGATGGAGCAAGTGGTCCAGATCTTTGCTACAGAATAGCAGCAATTGCAGAACATCATACAGACACAACTTGACCAGCAGCAGGCACTGTGAAAACAACTTGTGCAGCAAAACAGTGTTCTGGTAGCACAGGCCCTGCAGACCGCTGTGTCCAGTTTAACCCAGGCGAATCCATTACCTTACATCCTGTTTAAAATGAAGGCAGGCGAAACTCCAGAGGTCTTTCCTGAGACACTTTGAGAGGACCGCCCGCTTTTCTGCTTGGCCCGAAGCCAATTGGAATACGTACTTAACTAACTTACAGGCAGAAATCAAGCGGCTTTCCAAGCAGTCAACCCAGATGCAGCAGCTACCTATATGGACGTCAAGGCTGCTGTCCTAGAAAGAGCAGAGTATACCTCATAAATATACTGGCAGCAGTTTCAACGGGGATTCCTGCATCCCGGGGAGAACCTCCAAAGTTTTTGTTTCATCACCTGAAGGATGGCAGCTGGAAGTGGCTACAGCTGGACGCAAAGACTGGTCTCGAAGTAGCCTGACAGGCTGAAACAATTCTAAGATGGACTTGACCAGCCTATGCAAAATTGGGTCTGCCAGCACACAGGGCTCACATTGGAAAGAGCTCTAGAAATGGCAGACGCCATACACTTGGAGGTAGATCTTAAGTAAGTACGCCGGATTTTATAAGATACGCGCATATCTTATAAAATCCGGGGTCGACGTGCGCAAGGCTGCGCAAAATCGGCAGCCTGCACGCGCCGAGCCGCGCAGCCTGCCTCCGTTCCCTCCGCGTCCCCCCACCTTCCCCTATCTACCCCATCCCCCAGCCCTACCTAAATCCTCCCCCCTACCTTTGCTGTGCAAATTACGCCTGCCGCCTTGGCATCCCCCGGCACAGGCCGCAGTGCTGGGAGACTTGGGACCGCCCCCCCGGCCCACCCCCGAACCATCGCCACGCCCCCGGACATGCCCCCTCCCGCCCCTTTTACAAAGCCCCGGGACTTACGCACGTGAAAATCCGGCAGGATTTACGCTCACAGGGCTTTTAAAATCTAGCCCTTGGTGTAGTTAATGCCCATTGTGGTAAAGAGGCTAGAAAAACAACCTGCACAAACTTCCTGGCGAAACACACAGTGAAGCTTCCCTACAAATACCCACAGAAGTGGAGTGCTCATCTTCTGTACCAAGAACACAGGACACAGTCTCTTCCACGAGCTTTAACTGTAGTTGGAGAGGGCATGTTGCAAGGGTCTGCCATTTTGAGGGGCCTGAATTTATGGATGTCAGCTTAATGACCAGGCCAGCACTATAGACTGTAAAGTCTGAATATAAAGAAAAACTCCAAGGCAGGAAAAATCCTCACCCTGGAAGAAGAAAAGTACCTCAGGGAGTTCAAATCTTCCCAAGAATAAAACTCTGGACAATTTTTCCTTCTGTGCCCTTTTTGCAGGGAAAGGTCAATAGGAGAACCGCTGCCCATTTAGAAAGCCTGAAAATAGAGCCCTCAAGGAGAATGATTAAAGGCAAAGATGAACCCACACAGCATTCCCTTTTTGTAAAGTGCTGGACCATAATGTCAAAGAATGTCCATGGTTAGATGACACGGAGTGTGAACAAAAGCTGGAGGAACAGCACAAGAAAGAGAAGGGGGTAATAACAGAACCCCAGAATGAGAATAAAAAATGGGAGGAAGAGTGGGCAAACCTGTTCACAAAGCTACAAAATCGTAGTTTAATGGATATCCCTCATCAGCGTCGCAAGAAGTTCATGATCCAGGTGAAACATGATGAAGTCTCTACCTAAGCATTGGTGGATTCAGGGTCTGGCAAGACTCATTCATGAGGACTCCTCAGAAAAAAAAAAAGTACATCAATCAGAAGAAAATGGGGAATAAACAGGAATACCCAATCATTCAGGTTCTGCTAACAAGCCATTATGGAACTGAAGTCCTTCCTGAGCTGCTGTACACAGTTATTCTGGGATGCACTTGTCCCCAGTTTGACCCTGTGGGCCCAGCTCACAGGGAATCAGGGTAGCTCACCCAGGGGTGGGGCACTGGTGAGGAAGAGCCAGGAAATCACCTGGGTGTGACTGAGGGCCTGACCTGACAAGGCTGAGCTGAGAGGGAGAGTATGTGAGGGAGCATGTAAGGAATGCCCTCAGAAAATCTTAAAGGATCAGGTACAGCTATCTGTACGAGTCCTTACGTCCCATCCCAGCAAGGGATTCTGGGACAGGGTGGAGCACTGCAAGTGGAGTTCAGAGTCTAGGGCCAGAGGGATGAGGGAGGCCCAGGGAGAGAGAGAGAAGCCTCGAGAATACGAACTGTAAGTTACAATTGTTTTGTTGAAGTGCGCAAACCAACCGTTTTGTTTATTATTGCTTAACAAAAGATAATTATAATTATTGGTGCCAGAGTCCAGCCTGGAGTCTGTTCTCTGGCTAGTCCTGTCTGCTTGGCATCACAAGGTCTTAATACATATTTCTATCTGCTTTTCCTGGTCTTCCTCTACACATTTCTCTCTCCTCCTAATCTCAGTCTTGCCTCTGGTCTTCCTCTTTTCACTGAGATAATTGAAAAAAAGTTTTGTCTCCTTATTTTTCTTTCTTGAATTTCCTTTTCTTCCACTCATGCCTCAACCTTATTTCCCTACTTTCAGCATGACTGTAGTCTTCCTTGTGTTCTTTCTGTGAACGTCTCTATGAATACTAATCATTTTACCCTGACTTTCCCAGACTTTTCTTTTGAAAACCAATTACTTTATATCCTCATTCAGTTTACTTTCTTAGGAAAGATTTGTTTTTTCTTCTCTTCCTTTAAGTTTAGATCACTTTTCCTTCACTCTACTTATATCCTCCCAGCTTGCCAGTACCTTCTTAAAATACTTTCTCATGTAACTAAATTCAGTGTTTTTGAATTTCAAGACTTTTGAGTTTTGAGTGAGTCCTCATCATCTTGGCTGCTATATCAAGCTGTGCCATCTGATGGTCACTGGTGCTCAGGTTAGGTGCCTACCAGGATATTAGAAACCCTCTCTCCATTCAAAGAGGTTAAATGTAGTATTGCTTCCTCCGTGGGTTCCATTATTCCCTGTGTGAGGAGGTAGACAAGATACTCCAATCCACATCGGATAGATTAACATAGTCCACCAACACCAACTCCCCCTTTCCCACCTTTTGGATGTCTTCAATCAGACCTCTGTCCTTTTCTGGCACAGTGCTTTCTCCCTCCTTCATGCCTCTTGCATATCAGTAGCTTGGATATTATTTTGTTAAAGGGCAGCTACTCCTTTTCTGCCATCCCTGTGTTTTAAGAATGTTTCTGGAATATAAGTGATAAAACGTGTAATTAGCAGTACCTGATACATGGTTCTTATCACAAGGAGGCTTGCTCAGAGCATAAAAACAAAACAAATCCCTTCAGGGAATAGTTTAAGTCCCCCATTTTTTTCAGTATTGTAGGGATTGTCCTAGCATTAAGTGGTGAAGAGCACAGGACAGAGTTTGCTTACCGAATTACAAGACGATGCATGCAGAGCAGAGTTTGCCAGTGGCAGCATGCAGTAGGACATTCTAATCTTTGCTCTACATACTAAAAACAGTTCTGGGAATATACGATAAAGATATCAGTCACATTCACAATGTTGTTTTAATTCTGTATTTATCCTTTGTGATCTGTGAAATACCACTGACAGAACGTATTCTCTTGAGAGAAATGTTTGTGAAGGTCAGCAAAGACTTTCATATGCATCTGTTAATAAGAAAAATATATTGCAATTATAGCATTTTCAGAACTAAATACTAGTGATAAAATACTGCTTGCTGACTTATGTACTTAAGGGTCCAATCACTAATGGGAATGCTTGGAAAAATACTGAGTATGCACAAACATCAATATTAGAATACTATTCAGTAAGCTAATTAAATGCAAACTGTGCATGTTAAAAGGTCGTGCTAAATGGATTGCAGGCCTTTTAACAGCTGTGCATTCTGCATCTTTATATACCTTGCACTATGACTCAAAGTGAAAGAACTCATTAGCAAGGGGGAGCCTACCTCTCCAAACATCTAAGTTGGGTCTCTGAGCCCCATTAACCACAAACAGCCATAAGATTATTTCCTTTCAGCACGGAGTTCTTGGGGGAGATAAGTTTGGGGTTCAGAAGGTTGGGAGGAGGGGCCTTGATACTAGAGGTTAAGGAAATAAGGAAGACTCCGGAAGGCATTTTTTTATTGTTGAGGGGAAGAAAAAGAAAGATTGGGCAACATGAAGTTATTTGTGATTGTTGAGGGAGAGATTGAGGACAGCAGGAGAGGGGCAGAGGTGAGTTCATTATAGAGAAGGGGAAATTTGGGGTGAGAACACCAAAGATGCTTTATCTCTTCACCCATTCCTCACCATAATTTTTTCCAAATTATCTAGGCTTAAAACTAAAATCATTATTGGCCCATGAACATAAAAACATAAGAAATTACTATACTAGGTCAGACCAAGGGTCCATCAAGCCCAGCATGCTGTTTTCCAACAGTGGCCAATCCAAGCTACAAGTACCTGGCGAGTACCAAAGCTCTAAGTAGATCCCATGCTACTGATGCCAGTAATAGCCGTGGCTTTTCTCTAAGACAAGTTGATTAATAGCAGTTAATGGGCTTCTCCAAGAACTTATCCAAACCTTTTTTAAACACAGCTACACTAACTGCATCCTCTGGCAACAAATTCCAGAGCTTAATTGTGCGTTGAGTGAAAACATTTTCTCCAATTAGTTTTAAATGTGCCTCTTGCTAACATCATGAAGTGCCCCCTAGTCCTTCTATTATCCGAAAGATTAAATAACCGATTCACATTTACCCATTCTAGACCTCTCATGATTTTAAAGACCTCTATCATATCCCGCCTCAGCCGTCTCTTCTCCAAGCTGAACATCCCTAACCTCTTCAGCCTTTCCTCATAGGGGAGCTGTTCCATCCCCTTTATCGTTTTGGTCACCCTTTTATGAACCTTCTCCATCGAAACTATATAATTTTTGAGATGCGGCGACCAGAATTGTTCACAGTACTCGAGGTGCGGTCTCACCATGGAGCGATATAGAGGCATTATGACATTTTCCGTTTTATTAACCATTCCTTTCCTAATAATTCATAGCATTCTGTTTGCTTTTTTGACTGCCACAGCGCACTGAGCTGATGATTTCAATGTATTATCTACTATGACGAGTAGATCTTTTTCCTGGGTGATAGCTCCTAATATGGAACCTTACATCGTATAACTACGGCATGGATTATTTTTCCCTGTATGCATCACCTGCTATTAATCAACCCGTATATGCATCAACTGCTATTATTATTTTTCCCTATATGCTATTATTATTTTTCCCTATATGCATCAACTGCTATTAATCAACTTCACATTTTATTTATTTATTTATTTCGGATTTTTATATACCGGCATTCGAGATAGCAATCACATCATGCTGGTTCACATAGAACAGGGGTGCAAAGTAAAACATTAACTATAACAATGGTGCGGAAAAAGGCAGTTACATTTAACAGGGAGACTAGAACTTGGCGAAGAAGGAAGAGAAAGGACAGATTATTAATTCAAAATAGGCTAATGATAGTGGATGGAGTTGAGGAATGACGTTGAGGTGTTAAATCAATTGGAGTCCGGGAATGCTTGTAAGAATATCCAGGTCTTTAGTCTTTTTTTGAAGGTTGATAAGCATGGGAGGAGGAATTTTTTTTTTTTGAAGGTTTTTTTTTTCAAAAAAAGGTTTGAAGAACCTTTTTTTGAAGGTTGATAAACATGGGAGGAGGAATAACCTAGTGGTTAGAGCAGTGGACTATGAACCAGGAGACTATGAACCAGGAGACCTTGTGACCTTGGGCAAGTCATTTTAGATGTGGTTAGTGCAGTTAATATAGCTGTGTTTAAAAAAGGATTGGATAAGTTCTTGGAGGAGAAGCCCATTACCTGCTATTAAGTTCACTTAGAGAATAGCCACTGCCATTAGCATTGGTAACATGGAATAGACTTAGTTTTTGGGTACTTGCCAGGTTCTTATGGCCTGGATTGGCCACTGTTGGAAACAGGATGCTGGGCTTGATGGACCCTTGGTCTGACCCAGTATGGCATTTTCTTATGTTCTTACCTAGCAATTTTCCCACATTACATTTAATCTGCCATTTGGATCCCAATCTTCCAGACTTGCAAGGTCCTCTTGCAGTTTATTACAATCTGCTTATGATTTAACTACTCTGAATAATTGTGTATCATCCACAAATTTGATAACCTCACTCATCATATTCCTTTCCAGATCACTGTTTACTCTTCCACTGAGAAAATTGCCCATTTAATCCTACTCTGTTTCCTGTCTTTTAACCAGTTTGTAATCTACGAAAGGACATCTCCTCCTATCCCATGACTTTTCAGTTTTCTTAGAAGCCTCTCATGAGGGACTTTGTCAAACACTGTCTGTAAATCCAAATACACTACATCTACTGCTTCCCTTTATCCACATGTTTATTAACTCCTTAAAAAAAAAAGAAGTAGATTTGTGAGGCAAGACTTGCCTTGGGTAAATCCATGCTGACTGTGTTTCGTTAAACCATGTCTTTCTATATGCTCTGTGATTTTGATCTTTAGAATAGTTTCCACTATTTTTCCCGGCACAGAAGTCAGGCTCACTGGTCTATAGTTTCCTGGATCTCCCCTGGAGCCCTGTTTAAATATTGGGGTTACATTGGCCACCCTCTAGTCTTCAGATACAATGGATGATTTTAATGATAGTTTACAAATTTTAACTATTAGATCTGAAATTTCATTTTTTTTCCTTCAGTACCCTAGGATGCATTCAGTCCGGTCCAGGTGATTTGCTACTCTTTTAGTTTGTCAATCTGGCCTACTACATCTTCCAGGTTCACAGTGATTTGGTTCAGTTCAACTGAATCATCACCCTTGAAAACCATGTCCATTATTATCTCTTCAGCATCCTCAGTAAACACAGATGCAAAGATTTCATGTAGTCTTTCTGCAATGGCCTTCTCTTCCTTAAGAGCCCCTTTAACCCCTCAGTCCTCTAATGGTCCAACCGTCTCCCTCACAGGTTTCCTGCTTCGGATATATTTTTAAAAGTTTTTATTATGAGTTTTTGCCTCTACGGCCAACTTCATTTTAAATTATCTCTCAGCCTGCCTTATCAGTGTTTCACACTTAACTTGACAATGCTTATGCATTTTCCTATTTCTTCAGATGGCTCAGTCTTCAAATTTTTGAAGGATGCTTTTGAAAGTACTCTATTTCACCTCACCTTTTAACCATGCCGGTAATCATTTTGCCTTTCTCCCTCCTTTCTTAATGCATCAAATACATCTGGACTGCACTTCTATAAGACTGTTGTACACTTTTAAGCTTTGCAGCTGCACCTTTCAGTTTTTTCTATTTTCCTCATTTTATCAAAGTTTCTCTTTTGAAAATTTAGGGGTAGATTTTTAAAGGTGTGCGCACACATAGAGGTGCCGATTTTTATAACATTTGTGCGTTGGTGCGCGCATGTTATAAAATCCGAGGGCCACGCGCACATGCATGCCAGATTTTATAATCTGCGTGCTCAATTTTCGCTCGGCAGCGCATCCCGGCCTTCCCTGGTTCCCTCCCAGTCTGCGCCAATTGGGAGGGAGCTTCCCTACCCTCCTACCTAACCTCCCTTCCCCTCTAGTACCCACCCCCTAAACCCTTTCTCCTACCTTTTTATTTTTTTTATTTTGTTGCTTATTGCTCCGTTGGAACAGAAGCAACTTGCGCGCAGCGGCAAATGGCCACTGTACTGGCCACCTCCAGCCCTGCCCCTCTCTGCCCCTCCAGACCGCCTCTTTCCTTTTGCCTGACATTTCTGTGCGGAGCCGGGCCCCTTTGAAAATGCACACCACATTATTACTGCTCTGCCAAATTGGTTAGCTTCCCTGATCTCTCTTAGCATTTCATCATCTGCTGATCATTTTGGCCAGGTGGACCCAGCACACATGGGATTTCTACCCATATAGATTTTACTGAGCATTTAGTCTCTTGTATGATCTTTATCCTGTTGGACTCTATACCCTCCTGGACATCATTGTGATATAATTTGTACCCTAATATAGCACTGTCCCTTTGGTTATCCTCCTTTCACCATGTCTCTGAGATGCCAATTATGTCTATCTCATCATTCACTGCTATTAGATCAGTGTTTTGCATTGCACATGATCCATAGATTCGAACCATTTTATGGAAATCTGATTTTACTGTTGTCTTCGGTGCTCTTGTATTATCCCAGATTGACTAATCTAATACACTATATTCTGAAATAGCAGAAGTCACCATGAGGAGATTGCAACAATTACAAAATACTGTAGCTTGGGTTATTTTCAGGATATCAAAATTTGACCACCACTTGCTTCCGGTAAGAACTAGGATTATTTTTAATATCTTATGTCTCACATATAGGGCATTAAATAGAGGAGTTCCATATTATTTGAATAATCTTAATAGTTCCATACCAATCTACAAGATCTTTAAGATCATCTTAACTAGAGTTACTAAAATTGCCTGCTCCTCAAGAAATTTGTTTAGAACACACTAGATGGACTTGCTTTCAGTATCAAGTTCCTTTGCATTGGAACTCACTTCCATTTGATCTATGAATGGAGAAAAACTATCTCAAATTTCAGAAACTAATTAAAGCCTGGCTATTTTCTAAGGTCTTTGATTAGGTCTTACTTTCTAACTTTATCTGGTATGTTTTTAATTTAAATTTTTTTTTATAGATTTATTTGTTGCATTTTATTTGTTGGGATGACCATTTTAGGATTTGTGGTGTTATCATTTTATTGTTTTGTACTGATTGTATGTACTTATTTATTTGTACAGTTATGATTATCAGAAAAACAGTTTACAAAATAATTTGTTGGTTCTGCTGGCTATATTTTCCAGGGCCCAGTGGACTAGGTAAATTTAGTGCTTGCTACAAAATAAGGTGGTGATAGTTAATGAGCACATTATTGCACTATGTTAATATTTTATCATGCTTGTGCATGCTAATTTTTAATGTTTATGTATATGTCCAGTTTAGCAATTCATTCAATTAGTGAATCGGCTGCTATTTATCATGAGCATGGGCATGCTTTTAGCATCCTTTACAGTCTTAGTCTCATAGTATGTGGCTTTTTATGTAAACTTACTCCATCTGATATCTTTTTCCTTCTTTATTTTTAGAGGTCTCCATGAGCACCATCTCTGAGGTTCTTGGCAGGAGGGTTCAGCTGAAAGGACTCATAGGAAAAAGAGCAGTGAAATGCCCTTATTGTGAATTCTATTTTATGAAGAATGGATCAGATCTCCAGCGTCATATTTGGGCTCATGAAGGTAATTTTTTACACCCAAATAATTTCTTGGTACTAACCTGATTTAGCTTTTATTTAGTTATGTATATGCTGTTTTGTCACAGCTTCCCAGCAGTTCTGAGCATTATCTCAACACAAGAAGTTTATCAGTTCACTGTACAAGGAGTAAAGTCCTTTAATGGTGCTGGTACAGAACATGTTTTCAGAGCTTTTTTTGGAAAACTTAAAGATCCTTCTGAGCATGCATATCATGCCTCAGTTCATTGTTTTACGTGGACAGCATTGGAAAATAATGTTTACAATATTTTCTAGCTGGAGAGCTATCTTTCTCTCTCTTTCATTGTACCTACATGAGGGTTTTTGACTCAAGTTTTTCAAAATTTTACTTTAACCCAGATTTTAAACACCCTGCATGCGTAAAATGTGGGCTTTATGCAAGTGGCTGGGCCTTGCGCGCGCCGAGCCAATTTTCGAAGGGGCCTGGCCATGCGTGTAAAGCCTGGTATGCACACAAGTGCCAGGCTTCTTTGAAGGGGTGGGCCGGGGGTGGGCGTGTTCTGGGAGGGGTAGGGCAGGGGGCGGGCTGGCGCCTGCAACTTACTTCAGCTCAGAAGCTGAAGTAAGTTGCAAAACAAAGAAAAATACCAAAGAAAGGTAAGGTTTAGAGGGTGGGGAGGCGAGGGGAAAGAGGGGAGGGAATATGGGTAGGGAACTGGGTAAGGCCGGAATGCATTGCAGCGTGGAAATTGCTAAAGTACCCTCCCTGCACGCGCTGCTCGCACATACGCACACAGATTATAAAATCCAGCGCACATGTGCGCACGGCCCAAAGATTTTCTAATGTATGTGCTAACGCGTGCATGGTAAAAAAAAAAAAAAAAAAAAAAATCAGCGCGTCCATGTGGGCACACCGGGAAGCACGCAAAGTGGAAAATCTACCGCTTTTCTTTTATCCATTCCTTTCAATAGGACCGCTTAGACTGCAGTTTCTAATAGGCCTTTTTATCTTGTTTAGAATATCATCTTTTGAGGAAAATGTCTCCCTTTGGTTTTTCATCATAGCAGAAAAGACCAGTGGCTTCAGGTTTTGCCCAGACTGCAGGCAGAAGATATCCATAAATTACCATCACAAGACCTGTTACAATGCCTGAGCTATGATCATGATTTAGTTTATTCCTGCATCTCCTCTAGGATGTCAGCAAATCCATCAACATAAAATGAAACTGCTGTTTCATCTTGGAAATTTGTAGAAGTCCTGGTCCACTGAATCTCCATCAAAGACAAACAAGAAGCATAAGGATTATTTTTTATTTAACACTTTTCTATACCGACCTTCATGAAAAAATTTCATATCAGATCGGTTTACATGTAACAAAGGGTATAACTTAAACAAGAACAATTCACTAGAAGCGGAAGTTACATATAACAAGGGTAGTTAACTTGGAGGCTAGGCTAGTCAGAGGTATAGGACAGTGTAACTGAAGAGAACTAGAAAAGGCAATGAAACAAAAGAAACGGCGGCTTAATTATAATGTCTAAACATAGCGGGGCGTTAGCCGGTAAAGCAGAGTCCTGTCCGGTTGACAATTAATGGCTTAGAAAGTTAGGGGAAGGCCTGGAGGAAGAGCCAGGTCTTAAGTTTTTTGCGGAAAGTTCGAAGGCAAGGTTCTAGTATGAGGTCAGTGGGCATATTGTTCCAGATAGTTGGACCTGCCGTAGAGAATGCTCGTTCTTTGGTGTATGATAGTCGCGTGGCTTTTGTTGGGGGAACTTGCAGGGTACCTTTGTACGCTTCTCTTATAGGTCTTGAGGATGAATATAATTTGAGAGGAATCTGGAGGTCTAGTTGTTGCTGATTGTATATGGTTTTATGAATTGTGGTGAGGGCCTTGTGCATTATTCTATATTTTATTGGCAGCCAGTGAAGGTTCCGTAGTATGGGAGTGATGTGCGAACCTCTGTTGGTGTTGGTTAGGATTCTGGCTGCCGAATTCTGGAGCATCTGTAATGGTTTGATGGAGGAGAAAGGGAGTCAGAGAAGAAGAGCGTTGCAGTAATCTGTTTTGGAAAAGAGCGTGGTTTGGAGGCCGGTCCTAAAGTCCTGGAAATGGAGGAGAGGTTTGAGCCTTTTCATAACTTGGAGTCTATAGAAACAATCCTTGGCGGTGTTGATGGATTTCTTTAGATTCAGGTGGTTATCGAGGATGACTCCTAGGTCCCTTACTTGTGAAATCTGGGTGTTGGATGATGTCTGATGGGTTAGGGCTGAGTGGTCGGGGGAAATGAGAAGTAGTTCTGTCTTAAATGCATTGAGGACTAGGTTATGAAGCTGAACCAACTACCAGAGGCAAGGAGATTCTGAACAGTACATCGATTGCTTTGGCACTGAAACCTAAAGTTAGACTCAAAAATCGAGACAGATCTTGCTGTACCAGCTCATGCCAAGAATCAGTCTTTGAATACTCTAACATGGAGCCAGTGAGAAATGGCTCTGAGAGCTTATTAAGAACATGCCATACTGGGTCAGACCAAGGGTCCATCAGACCCAGCATCCTGTTTCCAACAGTGGCCAATCCAGGCCATAAGAACCTTGCAAGTACCCAAAACCTAAGTCTATTCCATGTTACCATTGCTAGTAATAGCAGTGGCTATTTTCTAAGTCTACTTAATTAATAGCAGGTAATGGACTTCTCCTCCAAGAACTTATCCAATCCTTTTTTAAACCCAGCTGCACTAACCACATCCCCTGGCAACAAATTCCAGAGTTTAATTGTGCATTGAGTAAAAAAGATCTTTCTTCGATTAGTTTTAAATGTGCCACATGCTAACTTCATGGAGTGCCCCCTAGTCCTTCTATTATCTGAAAGAGTAAATAACTGATTCACATTTACCCATTAGAGACCGCTCATGATTTTAAACACCTCTATCATATCCCCCCTCTTCAGTCTTTCCTCATAGGGGAGCTGTTACATCCCCTTTATTATTCAAGGAGAAGGCCCATCAGTGACTATCTCCTTTGATTCAGGGGTGCGAGAGCAGGGGAACTCTCGCGTGTGCTATCTGAACCCTAAGCGGCTGCACCTGTAGGATATCGTTCTCCTACTCTGGGTGTTTATTCTATTGGTTTTTGGAGTCTAAATTCAGGTTTTCAGCACACTTTGAGATACACCTTAAGAAAGTGATTCATTCTGCTGAGACCCAAGTCTTCATTCTTCAAGGAGGAAGTTAGGAATATGGTACAGGCAATCGCTCAATAGCAGGTCTCCGTTGCCTCCATTCCACTTGGAGCTTTGAGCAACCTCCCTACTCTAGAGCATTCAAGTGTCTTAGCACCAACATTATGCTTCAAGCATCAAGAATCAATATTGATGCCAAGTGTGCAGACATGAACAACTAGAATGGGAAACCTCCTCAGTGATAGACTTTGAGACCCTAAGAATTGACTATCAGTGCAGAAAGACATTCAACTTATGAATCAGTGCAGCCTCACCTGAGCGCTCCCCTTGGATCATTTCCCTCCATAGATGAGACGTAATCTTCCACCAGAGATTTTGTTCAACTAATTGCCATTCTAATTGAGCTTCAGATCGAGAAAATAGTTGTTGTGGATGGGTGGACTAGATAGACTATATGGTCTTTTATTGCTGTCACATTTCCTTTGTTGGCCTCAAATACTCCAAAAGAGTTGAGGGCAGTGTATATCCACACTTTCCTTGAGGATATATATTAGTGGACGTGGGAAACCTCACATCCTATATTTCTGGTCAAAAAGAAGGCAAACACCAAATATGTCCAGATGAAGGATTCAGCCTGCTTCAACTGCCACCACAGTCAGTCAAGTCAAATTTATTTCTTGCATGCTTTTCTGTTATACCATTTAAGGCAAGATTATAACAAACAGAACAGTGCAACAAGGCCTAAAATAAAGTTAAAATAAACAAATATTGTTATACCAATATTAAATTATAATAGGATCAAAATAAATAGTCAAAAAATTAGAAAAATAAGTTATTTAAAACAAAGGTTATATTGTAATCCCAACCAAAAAGGTTGCTCAAAGTGATGAGCATAATGTAAAAATTGTATGATAAATACAAAGAAATTACAATTGTGACAGGATAGAGTAAAAGTTGACCGAACACAGATAGACTTAACCAATAATAACCCCATAACTCACACATACCAGTTTCAAGATAACATTACAGCCTTTTTTTTAAACAGCTCAATCCTCATTGCTGTACCCAAATCAAGTCTTCATGCCCATCTCCTTCTACAAGGAGATGATACATGTTTATTTTTTTTCAAAATGTAAGATAGTTTTCCAACCCAAGCTATTTTGGCAGTTTATTCCACAGAGAAGGAAAAGCCACAGAAGAAGTTCTATTTCTCAGCTAGATCTTATACATCTCATGAAAAGAAAGAATAGCCAATAGCACCCATTGATTTAAGTGTAATTGGTGATTTGTGGTAAGAACATAAGAAGTTGCCTTATTGGGTCAGACTGAGGGTCCATCAAGCCCAGCATCCTGTTTCCAGCAGTGGCCAGTCCAAGTTACAAGTACCTGGTAAGTACCCAAACAATAACTAGATCCCACGAGACTGATGTTGGTAATAAGCAGTGGCTATTCCCTAAGTCAACATGATTAATAGCAGTTTATGGGCTTTTAACCATGAACTTATCCAAACCTTTTTTAAACCCAGCTACAATGACTTCCTTAACCACATCCTCTGGCAATGAATTCAAGAGCTTAATTGTGTGTTAAATCTGAGAGAATTTTTTTCATTTGTTTTATATGTGCTACTTGCTAACTTCATGGAATGCCCCCTAGTCCTTGAATTATCTGTAAGAGAAAAAACCAATTCATATTTAACTGTTCAAGTCCTTTCATGACTTTATAGACCTATATCATATCCCCCCTCAGCCATCTCTTTTCCAAGCTGAATAGTCCTAACCTCTTTAGCCTTTCTTCAAAAGGAAGCCATTCCATACCCTTTATCATTTTGGTCATCCTTCTCTGTACCTTCTCCAGTGCAACTACGGTATATCTTTTGGAAATGCGGCAACCAGAACTGCACACAGTATTCAAGGTGCGGTCTCACCATGGACCGATACAGAGGTGTTATGACATTCTCCATTTTATTCACCATTCCCTTCCTAATAATTCCTACCATGATTAGCTTTTTTTTTTTTTTTTTTTTTAAATTGCTGCAGCACACTAGCCAACAATTTCAATATATTATCCACTTTAATGCCTAGATCTTTTTCCTGTGTGATAACTTTTAATATTAAAGGAGGAATAGCCTAGTGATTAGAGCAGTGGGTTACGAACCAGGAGAACTGGGTTCGAGTCCCACTGTCGCTCCTTGTGACCTTGGGCAAGTCACTTTACCCTCCATTGCCTCAGGTACAAAACTTAGATTGTAAGCCCTCTGGGGATAGAGAAATACCTACAGTACCTGAATGTAAACCAATGTGATATCTCAGATCGAATGTCGGTATATAAAAATAATAAATAAGTAAATAAATAACTAAAGCATGGGTAATTTTTCCCTATATGTGTCAACTTGTACTTGTCCACATTAAATTTCATCTGCCATTTGGATTCCCAGTCTTACAAGGTCCTCCTGCAATATATCACAATTCGCTTGTGATTTAACTACTCTGAATAGTTTTGTCATGTACGCAAATGTGATCACCTCACTTTGGCGTACCCCTTTCCAAGAACAGATCCCTGAGGCACTGCACTGTTAAACTTTTTTTTTTACCCAAAAAACTGATCATTTAATCCTACTCTTTCCTGTCTTTTAACCAATTTTAATCCACAGAAAGGTATATCTGCTTTTATCCAATGACTTTTTAGTTTTCTTAGAAGCATCTCATGAGGGACTTTGTCACATGCCTTCTGAAAATCCAAATACACCGCATCTACCGGTTCACCTTTATCCACATGTTTATTAACCCCTTCAAAAAACTGTAGCAAGGGATTACAATATAACCTAGAACCCTTTTTAAATATCTTGAATTATATTGCCCACCCTCCAGTCTTCAGGTGCAATGGATGATTTTAATGATAGGTTACAAATTACTAGTAATAGATCTGAAATTTCATTTTTTAATTGGTTCAGAACCCTGGAATATATATCATCCAGTCCAGGTGATTTGCTACTCTTCAGTTTGTCAATCTCATCTGCTATATCTTGCATGCTCACCGTGATTTGGTTCAGGTCATCCGAATTTTCACCCCTGAACGGTTATCTCCCCAACACCTTCATTAGTAAATACCAAAGCAAGAATTAGTTTAGTCTTTCCATGATGGCCTTATCTTCCCTAATTGCCCCTTTAACACCTTGATCAACTATAAATAATTAATAATGGTCCAACTGACTCCCTCGCAGGATTCCTACTTAGGATACTTAAAAAAAAAAAAAAAAGTAGTTATGAGGTTTTGCCTCTACAGACAACTTTTTAAATTCTCTCATAGTCTGTCTTATCAATGTTTATATTTAACTTACCAATGCTTATGCTTTTTCATATTTTCTTCAAATGGATCCTTCTTCCAATTTTTAAAGGATGTTCTTTTGGCTAAAATAGCCTGTTTCACCTCTCCTTTTAACCATGCCGGCATTCGTTTGGTCTTCCTTCCACCTTTCTTAGTGCATGAAATACATCTGGACTGCAATTCTAAGATTGCATTTTTAAACAATGTCCATGCCTGTTGTAAACACTTAACCTTTGCAGCTGCACCTTTCAGTTTTTTTCTAACTATTTTCCTCATTTTATCAAAGTTTCTCTTTCCAAGTTTAATGCTAGAGCTGTGATTTACTTATTGTCCCCCTTCCGGTCATTAATTCAAATTTGATCATGTTATGATCACTGTTGCCAAGTGGCCCCAACAGCATTATCTATCACAAAATCCTGTGTTCCGCTAAGAATTGGGCAGGCTGGGGAAAGCCAGTACTTTGTTCCTGAGTACTATTCACCTACTTTGAAGCAGGTGCAAACTAAATGTGTGAATATGTGCATGAGGATTTCAAAATTAAATCCCTGCATGTACAGAACTTTTCCTCCCCTAACCTAACTCTGCTGCTTCCCCCTTCCCTGTGGAAAAAGTCTGCATGCTGTTCAAAGCCCCAGGTACTTTTACCCTCAGTGGTGGGGGAATAGCAATTTTCAGAAGGACCGTTTTACATGGATAAACAGGTGTTTACCCACATAAAATGTTTAGAAACTTACCAGCCCTGAAAACTGACCCTGTTTTAGTTTGCTTTTCTTTTATATTATTTTATGATTCTTACAAACACATACAGAAAATGATAATCACTAAATAATTTACATTTTAGAAAAAGCAAAACAGGCTGCTGTTCAAAGTGAAGAAGACCATGAGATCTGTTTGTGTATCCCCCTAAATAAGGTGTGTTTAATGTCATATCTACAACTGGCTGTTGTCTCTTCCTCACTCTTCCTTGGTCCCTCATAGAGATCTTTCCCTTCTTCCTTTCTGGACTGTGGTGGTCCTCTGTCCCTCTCCTTTTCCCTACCTCTGTCCAGCATAATTCCGTGGGGTCCTGATAGGCAGCCATCCACTCTCTCATCTTAATCATGTCTCCCTCTTTATTCTCTATTTCTTCCTTTATTTCTGTCTTTTTCCTTCTCCCCCTGTCTTTCCCTTTATACTGTCAACCCCAGTCCCATTTCCTCTCTTCTTCCTTTGAGCCGTTCTCACTTTTCTGGTGTAGCTCTTTCTCTCCTCTCTCTATCAGGCCAGTAGGAGAGCATGTGGTACTAGTGGGAACTGCTTCTCACTACTGTGATAACACAGCTTTCCTCTTTCCTTAGTGTGCAGCCAAGTTATGACAGCTACAATTGTACCCTCTCTTCCCCATATTCTCGCAAATTGCAGCAGCGGAGTTTGATTCTTGAGGGCTGCAATTGGTCCCTCATTCCTCACCTCTGCTAAACATGTGGCAGTGCGGTTTGAGGCTTCTAATGAATGCAAATTGACCCTCTCTGTTCCTCCTCCTCCTTCTGATCTGTAGCAATGTGGGGTGAATTTTCTGGGGCCATAAGTCCCAAACTCACTCTCCTGGTTTTTGGCAGCAGCTCAACTAGTCACAGGAAGCCGCAGCCCACTCCTTTTTTTTCTCCAGCTAAACTTTCTTGCATCCTTTCTGGAGGGGACCCCCTGTGATGGTCTCATGGACCCCTGAAGATAGAAGCTTTAAGCCCCATATTGCTACCCAGTCAGAACCAGGGTGGGGATTTTGACTCTCTTAAGTATCTGTAAGCCAGCACGCCAGTTCTAGTTATGGAAGACCTCTTTGTACGATGCCGTGTATGTCTAATAGTGCTTTAGAAATGATAAATAATAGTAGTTGTAAGTGGGAGGTTGAGAATTTATGCAAACTGTTGACCCATTATAGCTTCCAACAGATGAGTCCTTCAGATAAGAGAAGTACAAATTCCATTTATTAGAACTTCCTCCAAGTCGCCCATCCAAGGATGCATTACCTCTCCATAAACACCATGACATATAAAGTTTAGAGATCTCCCTCTTGAAAACAAACACAGTCAAACCTGTATTACTACTGGAGAGAGTAGGATTTTACTCTATGTATTTTCTTGATTTCCAAGAAAACTGGAGGATATCATCACATTAAAGACCTGTGGGCCTTGAACGAACATATTAATAGTGAAATGTTTGACACAGTTAACCTAGGCATTATAATACCTCTGCTAAACAAAAGGGACTGATTATGTGTTCTGGATTATGAAATACATTTATACTTAGAGATACATCAATTCAAAGGAAGTATTTCTAGTTAGTTGTAGATAAACACCAACCTTTTGTGTGGCATCTGTCCCACAGCGTCTGTCATCTGGACATTTTATGCAAATGGGGTTAACTTGCCTCAGAGGTGCTCCTGATGCTGGAATTACTAGGGCTCATCATTAATTATCTGCAAGTTCAGTTTGAGACTGACACCTCAGTTGGAATTCATAGAACCTGCTAAATGCAACTCAAACAAGGACATATCTGCGGTGATGAAAGGAGGAGGAGTTAGACAGCTTTGACTTTAAAAAGGATGTTGAGCCTAATGGCCTTAAGAGCCCATGACACGTCTCCAAATGAAGCAAGCTCAATGGACATTAATGTCCCAGTGGAACAAAGCTATTCAAGGATTCCAGGAGTACATCTATTTATCAGAGTAGCTCAGAGATGCAGTCTTAGTTATTGTGATGCAATAGAATAGTAACTTTTCTAGGAGATAGAATATGGAGAGAGCTATTTATTTATTTAAAATATTTATATATCGCATATCAAAATTTCTATGTGGTTTGACATAGATACATTCAGAATAAGCTCATCAGACAAAACACAAAAATAAAATTATAACATCAAAAACATAATATAAAAATATCAACAATAGTTTTATATTTTCTGATGCACTAATCTAACATTACTGAGCTGCATTGAGCTAAATCCCTGACTACCTCAATTATTCAGTTTAACTTTTCTATAGCTATGCATGTATGCAATGTATTTATTTCAAAAAGAACATCATAAATAAAGGCTGTGTTTGAGATTGATACCTCATAAACGTATAGAGCCTCTCAATGTTTGTCAGAGGGTGCTCTCTTATAAGACAAAGTCACGTTTCAAGCGTTAACCACAATATATGAACAAGGTTATACGCTGTGTAGACTTGCTTTGGTGATACCAGTGATTATAAACAATCACTTAATTTTAACAATGCTTTTGCAATTTTTTAAAGATTTTACATTTTAGTAAAAATAAGATGGAAACCAATCACTTATCGTTGTATGCTTAGCGTGCATAGGTGACAGCTTTTCTAAGAACACCGGCATGAACCAGACACGTCCGTGTTTCGTGGACTTCTTCAGGGGTTTAATTTTGCAACGGTGTCTACAACAAAAATAACAAAGGTTAAACATATAAACCATAGGTTAATCAAAAAAGTATTTGAACATACGTCATCCAATGCTGAAGGCATACATTGTTGAAAGCTTGTCCCATCACATAGACGCTTTGTGCGTGATCACAGCTTGAAGAAGCAGGATCCGCCATTACTTTACCGCGCTTTATTTAAAGAGAAACCACAAGATTATCTGCAGACCAATCAGAATGAAACCGGAAATTGCGTTAGAAAGCACAGGCTAGAGCAATGATGACCACTCAATGTTGTCATTTAGTCCTGCTGGGGCTTCTGTTGCCAGAGTGAAAATCCACCACTGTTCCCTGTAGTTAAGGTGATTCATGACGTCACCACCCCTCGAATTCATTTGCACCTGTTCTAAAACAGTCCATTGTAGTTGGTTAAATGTATGCGAATACTGAGAGCAATGTTGACAATTGGGGCTTCAATATTAGCTGTATTGATACGACTTCGGTGTTCACGTAGTCTAACTTTTATTTGTCTTTTGGTGCGACCCACATACAAAAGGGGGCATGGACATTGAATGAGATAAATTATCCGTGTGGACTCACATGTAGTATTTGCATTTTTGTAATATTTTTTGTGGGTAATAGGATGTTTCCATTCATGTCCTTCAATAGTAAGCTCACATACGTCAATTTTACCACATTTAGTATGTGTCCCATTAATAACTATGGGTCTGCTATATTTAACTGATGCGTGCACCACCTGGTCCTTGATATTTCTACTGCGTTGGTAAGAAATCAAAGGAGTTTCAATGAAAGAAGGGTGAAGTTGTAAAACATGCCAGTGTTTTCTGATGCTTTCAACTATCAAATAAGATTTATCTGTGTGTGGTAATACACAGATATTAGCTGTGACCGATCCTCTAGTGCGATACTGTAGAAGAGATTCACGGGGTGAGTAATAGGCTCATTTGTAAGCCCTGTATACAACTGAAAATGGATATCCCCGTTCAAAAAATCTTTTTGCCAAAATTTGTGCTTGAATCTTGTATGCAATGTATGCCTGAGAAAACAATTGAGCCATGAGATGTTTTGATTTAATTATTTATTGATGAGACTTATAGCTCACTCTATCCCCAGTTTTAAGCGTGTAACAAATAAGAGACATAATATATGAATTCATAAAAACCCAACCATTAAGAATCATATAACACATAATCATAAAACACATATAAAAACATTACCTCAAAGATGGGTAACCATGCAAATTACTAGCAGAGGAGGCATTGCACATAATAGCGCTGGTTGTAATAAAAAAACAAAACACCAAAGTGTCCAGTTGGGTCTGATATATATCAATCACTAAACACAAGTGTAAAAAGGTGCGTCTACAGTTTTCTGAAGCGAGGAAACACTTCAGATTTAAAATCCTTGGGAATTTAATTCCACAGCATGGTTTGGCTACACAAAATACTCTCATGAGGTTCAGCAAGGTGAATTAGTTTAGGGGAAGGCACATTAAGCAAGTCTTGAAAAGATGAGCATAAGATACAAATGAGCCGGTATATCCTTAAGACGAAATTGAATCATAGGAGAGCAAGGCCAAATTGCTTTGTAAATAAGAGTAATGATTTTAAACTTAATCTTCCAAGTCACCAACAACCAGTGGAGTCTGTTTAGTACAAGTGTTATGTGTTCATATATGGAAGAACTGGTAAAAATACAAGCAGCATTGTTTTGGGCTGTTTACAATACCTTGATAGAAGTTTGAGGCAGGCCAAGATAAAGGGCATTGTAATAGTCATTAATGAAAATGACCAAAGATTGCATGACCATCCATAAATTTGGTCACTGAGAAAAGACTACACTCTGGAGAAGACTTAGCTTAAAAAAACATTTTTTATAACTGTATTGATTTGCATTTGAAATGATGAGGAGGAGTTGAGTACCTAGATTGTGGGCCTGGTATTGGAGAGAAACTGCTGAATTCTAGAATAACAAAGATGAAAATGACTCTTGCAGACCAGTCATACGATTTCAGTTTTATTCAAGTGTGGAGCAAGCTTGTTTTTGGTGAGCCAGAATGTGATCTTAGACAAATTATCTGGTACTGTAGATGTGGCAGGAAGATTAAATCATTATCATTTCAGACGCAAATCAATGCAGATAAAAAAATAAAAATTTAAAAAAAAACACATTTTTTCATGTGAACACACAACACATGGACTAAACAGACGCCATTGGCTGAGGTGACTTGAACACTTGACACAACAGAAAATATTGAATAATGTGTCTGAAAGCACTGAGCCTTGAGGAACACCTGTCAAAGGAAAGGGCTCAGAGTTAATGCCATCAACAAAGATCCTCTGTAGTCAGTTATCTAAAAAGGAAGAGAACCAGTTAAGTATAGTGGCTGAAATGTCCAGAACAGTGTGACATGGTTTAAAGCAGTGGCTCTCAACCTCATACTTACTTGCCATTCTAGATATCTCTGCCGCTTTCGACACTGTCAACCACCAAATTCTTCTATCTTGGCTGTCAGAGATCGGCATTTCTGGCACAGTACTCTCATGGTTCACCTCCCATCTCACCCACAGAGAATACCTAGTTAAAATTGACAACTCCGAATCTCCACGCATCCCCCTCATGCAAGGTGTTCCACAAGGATCTTCCCTATCCTCCACCCTTTTTGATATCTATTTCCTCCCTCTCTGCTACCTACTTTCTGACCTAGGTCTCAACTTTTTCCTGTATGCGGATGATGTGCAAATCCTCATCCCCATTCAAAAAACCCTCAAGGACTCCCTGCAATTCTGGGACTCATGCTTAGCCTCCATCAACGCCCTTTTAACCAACCTCCAGCTTGCACTGAAAGCAACAAAAACTGAAATCCTCCTCATCTCTAATAATCCTGAACTCACATCACAGACCTCAGCCAATCCCCCTACCCCTACCCACTCCATCTTACCATCTGTGAGAGACCTAGGTGTTGTAATAGATCAACACCTTAACTTTAAACCCCATATCAATTCACTACTAAAAGGGGGTTTCTATAAACTCCACATCCTCAAAAGCTGAAACCACTTCTCCACACCCAATACTTCCGTTTAGTATTGCAGTCCACCATTCTATCTAAATTGGATTACTGCAACTCCCTTCTTCTAGGCCTCCCCTACACAACAATCAAACCCTTAAAAATCTTGCAGAACTCCATGGCAAGAATCATCACTGACACCCGCAAAAGAGAACACATCTCCCCCATTTTAAAATACCTGCACTGGCTTCCCATCCCTTTCTGCATACAATACAAAACGCTCACTATCCTTCACAATGTGCTATATAAAAACAACCCCGCATGGCTCAAGGAAATGCCACGTTTCCGTACCTCTAATCGCCCTACTAGAACCACCCTCGCTACCCCCCCCCCCCCCCCCCCCCCCCCCCCGCCTTTCCGCCTGGCTCTGTATCCCACTTCCGATGATGTATCTTATGGAAATGTTGACTTTGTAACTCATTGAAATGCTATAAATAAGTTAATACTGCTATTACAGTTTGTAAATTATTGAAATGTTAAACAAGTTAATACTGTTATTACAGTTCACACATGTTTTTTATCTTATTCTCTCTTTCCTCTGTATTGTTCGCGCTCACTTTGCACTTGTTTTCTCCCGGCCCCCTCTCTCCCTTTTCTTGACTGTTCCCCCTCCCCCTCCCTGTTATTTGTAACTTTCATTCTTCTCGAGTTGATTGTAAACCGGTATGATGTGTCCTACGAATGTCGGTATATTAAACGATTGCAAATAAATAAATAAATAATGCCCAATAATTAAAATGGCAGTCAGTCAAGAAAAATGAACTTAAAAAGCCACTTTTACTTACCCTCTCCAGCAGTTCTCCTACTCCTTTCCTTTGGAGGCCAAACCAGAAACAGTAGTAGCTGCTGAATCTGTCCTCAGTCCTCTTACTTAGGGACCACAACCAGTCTCTACTCTCTCTCTCGCACACACACACCGGTCACACCCTCAGGACCAGTTTCTGTTTCTCATACACCAATCATATCTCTCTCTCTCGCGCTCTCTCTCAAATGACATGATTTCCCTGATCAGTCTCTCTCTCTCTCAGACACACACACGTCATTTCCCTGATCAGTCTCTCCTTCTCTCACACACACCTGCACCTCATTTCCCTGATCAGTCTTTCTCAATCACACACCAGCCAAAAACATGCTCCATCTCTTTTTCGCACACCCACATTGACGTACGCAAGCACACCCTCCCTGTCTCATATACCCACCACACACACGCACATAGGGCCCCAGCTGATCAGCTCGTGTTAGACCCTGCCGGCCTGGTCTCGGGCGGCAACAGCCAGCGGTGTTTATCTTCGGTCCCGCCAGCTGCGGGTAGCTCGCGACACTTGCCTGTGCAAGGCAACACCAGTTGAGAATCGCTGGTTTAAAGCATCAAATGCCACGGATGTGTAGCAGTATGAGGAAGACTTTGATGCCTGAGTTAAAGCTGCAGCAACATATGTCCAGACTAGATAATATTTAAGATTCATTATAATGATTGGATTGGAATCCAAATTAAAATTTGTCTAATAAATTGTTCTCATCTATGAATTCCTGAAGTTTTTTTTAAGACTACATTTTCTATCAAGTTAGCTAGAAAAATTAGTGATTATATTGAATGATAATTGTCTAAGCATACTGAATCCAAGTTTGGCTTTAAGATGGAACAGACTGATGCCACCTTAAGTAGAGCTGATAAGTATCCTTCTGTTAAGGCATTTACAGTAACAACTGTGAAAAAAATTACTTAAGTCTGATTGCAAAGCTTTAATCAACATGTTTAAACAAACAGGCCTTTTGGGGACAATTAGTTATCATTCATAGCACTGATACATTTAGAAATGTCCAGAGGTGTATTAGGTTTAAAAGCTTACCAAAGGAGGAAAGAAAATGGGTGAGCATGATGTGAAATTGGCAGTGATCTTATTGATCTTCAATTGAAAAGAATTAGTCAATTTGCTAGGAGTAAACAGGGAGCAGACGAAAGTCGCACATATAGGAAGAGGCACAGATAAGGTGGACGCTGTAAAAGAGCTTGCAAGGCTGAGAAGCAGCGGATTCAATATGGGAGATTTAGTAGGATCTTTTAGCCTGGTCAATCATAGTTTTGTAAATCTTTATCTCCAATCTGTAAACCTTTTGGTTGCTTGTAGATGTCGTCTTACACTAATGATGCTTTATTTGCCTGACCACTTGTATGATAACCAAAATCACAGTAGTTTGCTGAGGGTCACAATGGTCCTTCATACTACCGTATCCAATCCAACTCATATAGGAAGTTTTCCATCCTATGACAGTGGACTTGACATCAGTACAAGAGATGTCAATAAGTGATGGTAGCCAAGCATCATGTAATTACTCTCTATCAATAACGGGTTGCTTCTAGGTATGAGAAATCAAAGTTACATGATGAAAAGAGGGGAGGCCAATAGCAAATCATATTAAGAAATGGTCAAACCATGAGACCTTTTCAGTGGAATAAAATGCTCAAAATGAGCCAGGTCTTGTATAAAAAAAAAAAAAAAGCTATGTCAAATGTGTGACTTAGTTTTTGTCAGAGAATATATAATAACCTAATGAGGCCATGAGCCACAGTCTTCACACCAGCTAGATAGAGGGGACATATCTATGTGCAAATTGGTGTCACTTACAACTAAACAGTTCTTACTGTTGTCTTTAGCAGCAAGCAGTAATTCCGTAAGCAGTGGATGATAGTTTAAAAAACTCCTGGGGATTGTACACCAGCCAAACACCCAACTGGAAGGAGATGAGAGCAGGAACAGTTCAACTTCTTCCACTGAAGCTGTGCTAGATTCAAAGATTTTCTTGCAATGATCAGAAGCTTCACTACCCTGCTTGTCCTTGCAAGACAGAAAAAAAAATAGTACAAATATATGCAACTGATTCAAAAGAACAATGTTTGGATAAAGCCATGTCTCCCTGAAACAAGAAGGTCAGGGCTATGATCTAAAGATAGGAAGAAGTATCTTCCTAATGGTTTGTCCGTTTACATCGAACACAGAGAAATGTTTTTAACAAAAGAAATGACTGGGTTTATAGGCAATACAAATGACACATGGGGATGCTGTAACAAGGGTAAAGTATGGTTTTTGTCATGACGTTTAGGAATGATACCATATTGGCATTGGCCAAATATCGTCTGAGTAGCATCTCCCATGGCTCAGCAGACAGTATAAGGGCAGGAAGAGTAAAGAAGACAAAACACCAAAGAAAAGGCAATAAAAGCAGGTAGTGTGTGCTGCATGTCATGCATGCTTTGTGCACACAAAGGCGATACCACTTTGGCATCAACATGGACTCCTTAACAATGATGCCCCTGAATGTCATTAAAAGGGGGCTTGACTGGCTAGAGACAGAATAGACAGCAACGGCTGAGCAACAGGAAGCATGTCAGTGGGCACTGTCGGGCTCGCACCTAATTGAGAGCAAAACAGTACAGGCACTTCACCAAGACAAGTAGGTACCAGTGAGCAATCTGGGTGCAGACTGGTCTAGTAGAGAGAATGTGGCTAGTCTGGCAAGTGGAAAGAAAATTGTGGAAGGAAATTGTGGAACTTATGAACCGGTAAAGGATTAGACTCGAGAACAATATATTTTCACAGAAAAGGTGGTAGATACCTTTAATACCCCCCAGAATTAGGTGGGGATGCTAAAATGTTAACTCCTTTCAAAAAGGCATAGGATAAACACATAGGATCCTTACTTTCAAAAAGATAATAGATAGCAGAAAATGAACTATTGGCATAACATGCCAAGGAGTTATCCAGTAGTGGTAACCTGCACAGAGCAGCAGTAACCCTAACAACTGTAGTATGGCTTATTGAACTTCTAAAAAGGTGTGGAGTAACCTAAATGGAATGACTGTGGTTAAAATCAAAACTTCAATCAGCATGATGATGCCAGGTGTTTTGATGGGTATGTGGATTGCTAGAAAGCTTGGTGCTAACACATGATGGTGAATGTTGGATTCAGTGTTGGTCTTTCAAGAATCAGAGGATGTTAACAAGGCCTGAAATAGCCTACCAGTAGAATTGCTGGAGGCCAGTACTTTTAACAGATTCTGGGCATGCTTGGGACTAATATGGAGGACAGTGGTACTTAAAGTGTTGGTACTTAGTGTTGAAGGATAAGGAAAGTCATTGGAGATGGCAGAACTGAAGTTGGGTTGCTTTTGGATGTTGTACACTTAGCTTTCCAAAATGGAAGAACTTCAACCAGCCAGACTGGGTAGATCAATATGGTCTTTTTCTGCTGTCATTTACTGTTATCTTAAAATTCTCTGGGGTAAGAATGACAGTCTTTAATTTGGAGTTATGTATCACCTTGCATCCAGACATGATCCCAGTGCACTTCATAATTTAATATTTCAGGAACATGCATATGTTTGGGGAAGAAATCAAGCTAGTTTCTTACTGCTTAAATAATATACAATATTGATAAGTGTTTGTGATTCTCAGCATCAAGACATGATGAATGACTTTGTCCTCTATCCATTAAATTAACTACTGGAAATAGAGATAATTATGCTTCTGCTAAGGTAGCAATCCATCAAATATTACATCAAGGATCATGGATGACTTGAGCTCAAATGTTTACTGTAACTGAAATAACTTTTGCCTTCATCCCGATATTTCTCTCTTTCCTTATCAACTGCAACAGCATAGCACCTGCTTTGGATTTCCCTTAATATTTAAGTAAAATTATACTTTGCTTGGAACAATGCCTGGGTAATATAAGACAAAGTTGAAGGAGGTACAGCTGACATTTTATTGCTTATTTGCTTATAAATTGAATGTGGATTTCATTTGAAGATATTTAGAAAAAAATCTGAAAATTTTATATACATATTAACTTGCGTCCTGTTTTATTTATTTACAGTTTTTTATTTACCGACATTCGTAGGTACATCATGCCGGTTTACATAAAACAATATGAACCGGAAGAAGAAATTACATGAAACAATAATAATGGTAACGAGAGGATTGAGTAATTAGTGGATTTAAAGACACTAAGGTCAAAGCATTAATAAAACAAAAGAGGAAATAGCAAAGGAGAAGTCAAATGCTATGTTGCAAAATAGTGTATCGGGCTAAAACAATGAGAGGATAAACAATTTGAGAGTGTAAATACAAGGAATTGGGCCTCAGAAAGGGGTTGAGATAGGGGTCCTGAAGGTTAAGGGAATGCTTGTTTGAACAGCCAGGTTTTGAGTTTTTTCTTAAATTTCTGGGTGCACTGTTCAAGTCGGAGATCGGGAGGCATGGCATTCCAGGATGAGGGACCTGCAATGGATAGAGCACGTTCTTTTATGGTATTAAGATGGGAAAGATTAGGTGAAGGAATGCAAAGAGTGCCTTTATAGGAAGATCTGGTTGGTCTGTTAGAGGTGTGGAGTCATTTAATCAGTGCATGTTCTGGTTGTGTAGAGTTTTATGTATGATGGTGAGTGTTTAGTAAATGATACGATGGGAAATGGGGAGCCAGTGAAGATCTCAGAGTATGGGGGTGATCTGGTCTTTTTTTGCAGGTATTAGTGAGAATTCTGGCTGCTGAATTTTGAAGCAATTGCAGGGGTTTAATAGAGGCTTTGGGTAGACCGTTGAGAAGGGAGTTGCAATAATCTATTTTGGTAAGTATTGTAGCTTGCAATACAGTGTTTTATATGAAACAGTTTCAGCATTTCTAGTTTTCATGCAAGAGGTGTATTCATTCCCCATCCAGTTAAGAGTGGAGATTACATACCCGGGTGTGGAACGGAAAGGAAATTTTAAGTTCCTCTAATGACACAGAACGTTGTCAGTATATTTTTCCCATTGGCACCATTGATCGTTTACAATATAAAAGCCTTTCATCTTACAATGAATCGCTAAGCCCCTGAGGCAGCCACTTCAACAGTGGCAAAACTCGGCCTGAGTCGGGCAATTGTTTTACACGTCTCCACCTTATTAAAGAATTGAAAAAGACTTTGGCATCTTATCACCTGGAAGTTGAAAAGAACATGGAATAGTGATGTAAGCAGGGCCTAATGTGCTGCATGAACTACTTCCACTGATACTGCTGTCTACAGCTGCCCACGTATCCGTATCTAGATTGCCAGTAATTGTCTTTGTTTTATATGGCAGGCGTGAAACCCTTCAAGTGCTGCCAGTGTGAGTATGCAACTCGCAGTAAAAGTAATCTGAAAGCCCACATGAATCGCCACAGCACTGAGAAAACCCACCTTTGTGATATGTGTGGCAAAAAGTTCAAATCAAAAGGCACTTTGAAAAGCCATAAGCTCCTTCATACCGCTGACGGTAAGTAAATGCTTCACCGATTCAACTTTACATGGTTAATGCTTGGTATAAGTTTTATAGTGATAATGCAGTTTGCTGTCCTTTTTAAGATCTTTTTATTCTCCCATTGTACGAGATCCAGCAGCTTGAATATTAATTAGCACATTCAGATTTTGAAATAGAATTAAATTGTGCTATTGATGATAATGTATCTAGTCTGAACAAATCATGCTTAATGAAATTCCTCTCTTAGAGTGATCTATGTTTACCTGAAGTCAACCTTTGCTGAAATTAGGTCCCTTTTTGGAATCTGCTCTATAGTTATCTTCTTGGAGATTTAATGTTACATTTAAATACCTTAATAGCTTTAAGAGAGACTATTCTTCAGATGAAAGATTGCTTTTCAAACTCTGAAACTGAGATATAAAAATCAAAATCTCTGGAGTGTAATGAGCAACTCGGGAAAGCGTTTGCTAACCCAAAGGGCCTGCCTACCTGTATCTTTGCAGGATAAAGAAACAGCTTTATCTCAGATTTCCCTTCCTGTTCTGGATTCTGCCAGGTCTAAAATCCGACAGTTTTGAAGCTAATTGCCTCTTACTGTCTTCAATATGATTAAGAACATAAGAAATGCTATGCTGGGTCTGACTAAGGTCCATTGAGTCCAGCATTCTGTCTCTGTGCCTAGTGTGGGCCACTAGTACCCACCAGATCCCAAAAAATAGATTTTTTTCTGGTTACTCACTCCCCAGGACAGCAATAGGACCAGCAAGGTGGCAGTCTTCACAAATGAATGACTTGTGATGGAGCTCATTACAAAAATTAGATTTCAAAATTTCCAGAATCTTTGAAAATGCCCTAATACCACATTTCCATATGGGACCCCTTCAGTCTTATCTTTTCTATGAATTTGTTGCCAGAGGATGTAGTTAAGGCAGTTAGTATAGCTGGATTTAAAAAAGGTTTGGATAAGTTCCTGGTGGAGAAGTCCATAAACTGTGGGGATAGCCACAGTTTGTTGCAGGCATTAGTAGCATGGGATCTATTTAATGTTTGGGTACTTGCCAGGCTCTTATGGCCTGGATTGGCCACTGTTGGAAACAGGATGCTGGCTTGATGGACCCTTAGTCTGACCCAGTATGGCATGTTCTTATGTTCTTATGCTCCAAAGACCAATTATAAAAGTTTAAACGAACACAGCATCAGAAGTTACCGGTGTAGCTGGTTGTACATCCACTACCTCTCGCTTTGCAATGGGCCGCAAGCAGTATCAGCAAGAAACACAACAGTTTCATTCATTTGCCAAGTTCAAAAAATCATTTCTATTAAATAATTTGTCTTACATTCCAAAAGTTACTATTTCTACACCATTAAAAATCATTCAAAACCAAATAAAACATATCCCCCACCACTTAAGAAATATTAAAGATAAAAGCAACCTTCATGGTCGAACATATGAAAGCAGAATGTCCTTCGGCATAAGCTCCTTAGCACTCAGACCACCCGACATGAGCCCATGTTTCAGCAGATAACGCTGCCTGCGTCGGGGTAACTATTCCATCAGGGATGATTGTAGAAACAAATCTTAATATCCATATTTGAAGTCATCTAAAGGTCAATTTTATAGTAGAGAAAGATAGTTGAGCATTTTTGCCGTCCTTCACTTATTATGCAAAAAGTGAGGGGGTTTGGGAAGTTGGTGGGCCATCGCCGCATGTTTTAAAGGTACATTTTTTGGCTTTTCAATGCCAGAGCTGCTTGTAAGGCAGTCGGGGGTACCTCCAAATAACTCTGAAGGTAACTTGTGATATTTGTGAGGGTGTGCTGTGGTTCGCGCGGCCCTTTAACTTGATGGTGGGCCTCCATCCCCCAATTAGGCTTGTACCATGGCACAGTTTTTTGTTGCATATTTGTGCCATGATAAAAAATAAAAAATCATGCTGCGAAATTTTGTTGGGATGGGGCTCAGTATTGTGGGGATGCCCCCACTCGATAAAGGTCCCCTACCTCAATAAAACATTGTGGCTTAGTAAATCTCTCTACCAGTGTGCTATCTATATCTTGTCCATCTATCTGTTCAGTCACTGATTTCTTTGGGGACTTCTTAGACTCTCTTTACAGTAAACTCTGCCATCTGTACCTACCATTATTGGCCCTCACGGTATGGGTGTTGAATGCACAATAGTCTCCACCTTTATTGTCCCCAAGAAGGTAGAAGATGAACTGATTTTGAAAGCCTTGTACCATAAGAGCCTATTGTTTCAAATGGAAGAGGTTCTCATGGTGTGTGATCAACCAGCTGGATCCCTTTTCCTGTAGCTTGAGACTTTCTTAGATATTGATTCTTCCTTTCGTCCTTGGGCCTTAGTACCTCTTTGAAAGTTCATCTCCCTGCCATCGTGGCATATCACCAGCAGTCTCCTTCCACCAGTTAGTATCGAAGTTCATGAAGGGATTGTGGTACGTAAACCTCCAGTGCCTTGGGACCTCCTTTTGAACTTACTGATTTGGTGGACTCGAAGTTTCTCACCTGGAAAATATTTCATGTTGTTACTTCAGCAAGAAGAGTAAGCAAATTACAGGCCCTGGTTTTATATTTATGATACCTACAGTTCTTTCATAACAAGATGAAAGAACTGTAGGTATCACCCTAAGTTCCTTTCAAAAGTGTATCTACATGCCAAATCAACCAAATTTATTGTGCTGCCTACTTTCTTTCCGAGACCGCATGCACACAGAGAAGAACAGGCTAGTCACTTCTTAGAATGCAAGAGAGCTCTAGCATGTTACTTGAAAAGGACTATGCTGTTTCTTTGGATCTCAATAAATTGGGACAGGCAAATGCCAAAAGAACTCTAATTGGCTAGCAGACAGTATTACAAGCTGTTATGCACTGGCTGACTTGTAGATCAAGTCTCATCGAGTGAGAGCCACAGTGGCTAGTGGCTCATCTGAGGGTCACTTCCATTGAATACATGCAAAGCTGCTATTTGGTTATCATTTTACGCCATTATATCCCACTGCTGTCTGAATGACATGTTCCAAAGAGACCAGCAGTTCCTGTGCAGCCTGTTCTCCCAGTAGTCCACTATCCACTGGTTTGATCTGGGGTGTTATAAGTTATTGTTTCGCTGTAACCCTCTGCTTGGGACTCCCTATGTGTAATGGCTAATTTATGCCTGCTTGTCGACAGAGAAAGCAAGTTTTCTTACCTGAAGTAGCTGTACTTTTATCAGCGGCCGTTTTCATTACTGGCAGACGGCCGGTTATGAAAACCGATGCCGAGGGTCGCGTTAGCAAGAAGGCGTTTGCGACCCTAGCGCCTCCTTGCTAGCGCGACCCCCTAATTTGCCTATTGCATGGCACCCCCCTTGCGGGCACCATTCGTGCATTAAGAAAGCGAGCGCTGAAAAGTCAATGCCTGCTTTCCACGAAAATTATTGAATCGGCTCCTATGTATGACTTATTCATCCTGATATCTATGGAGAACCATATTTACAGGTAAACAGATTTGTTTTCCTGTTGTTCTTTTTAACAAGATTCTGCCATCCCTATCTCTATTCCTCCAGCATTTTTTTTTTTTTTTAACTGTAAAAGCTTTACTGAACCTTCACCATTAAGGCCACATCAACCATGTGTACTGCTGCCTGCATCCTTGAAACTCTGTTCTTGTTAATCCACTTTGAGCAAAAGCAAACAGTAAATCCAAAGAAGTAAATAATCCATGTTAGAAAATGCATTGGCAATCTCATTCCTCAGTCTCATTTTTTGCTGTAAAATGTGTATTCAGCTTCTACAGAGGTTGTTTATGGCCTTACCTAAGCATGCTATTTGCCTGTTTATAGCATTCACCATGGCTTCATTGTGTATCCAAAACTCCACCTGTCTGTCCTTAAATTCCTTCCATCGTAACTTTATGGCTTTCGTTATGGGAAATAACTTGAGAAATGTATTTTTTCTATTTCTATTTAGACTTCTCTCCCAGCTTATTGAGCCCAATAGGAATGCCTAAAGGGGCTTACAAAAGATTAATAAAGCACACTATCACAAATACAATTCATATAATTGCAGTTGATGATGACATTAAATACAATTCAAAACAAAATGTCAATTAGTTCATATTACAAAACAATAAATACAATTGATAAATAAAATTTATAACAAAAAATATATTTTCTTATACCCAGCTTATGTCATTCTTTCCACTACTTCTTTGAACGCCTTTTAGGTACCTTTTGAATTACCTTTTAGGTACTGATTGAAACTTTTATCTCTTAGCGCATATGAAAACAGCTGTAGCTGTATTATATTGATATCCCTTTTCTCCCATGTAGTGTTACCATTTTTTGTATCTAACAAGTTTATCCCATTTCCTTAAATATACCTTGAGTACATTAATGTTTCTCCTTACACCTGCTGTAACATGCCCTGCCCACTGGCATAATCCTACAGATGAAATTTGTGACCAATGACAGATTTGTGTCTGTATCTGCCTAACCAATTTTTATTTTTTTTTGACTGCCAATAGTTTTTCTGCTGGCATTCTGGTCACTGTCTCCCATGGGATGTACAAATATGAATGCTTGTTCTGGAATATCCTTAGTGTAGCTGTGCATAGTTCAGAATGCTCCAGCCCCACAGATAGGAAATCATGAAGATAGTAAGATGAGCATCTGTGGAATTTAAAAAAAAAAAAAAAATTTCCCTCTCACCTGCTTCACAATAGAAATAGGTAAGTCATTAAAGCAGTATTAGCATCTACTATTATTTAATGTAATATTACATGAGAAGTACACTCAGGGTACGCCTGAAATCCTGGACATACAACCAGGCTTATATAATCTTTTTATTGTTTTACAAAATCATGGTTCAGAAAAAAATATTTGGTCAATCATAATTTCACTTCTTGCATTTTGTTTCATCATTGCATCTTTAGATGTCTCTGATTGGCATGACTAATTAACAGGTTAGGATAACCCAGGTCCTAATTACTTACAAGTGCATTATACTTTGTTTCCACAAGCAAGGATGACTCATCATTATATCTATTTATAATTCTTCAACTTTGGCATAGTGGTATTATGCATATCTAAAGATTGCTTAAACTTCAGTATTCATTAGATTTTTGGCTAGTGAGAGATCAAATTTAGCAACAACCATTACATCTTTTATTCTTATTAAAACCTAAAAGTAATGTTTAGAGCAAGAATAAGTTATGAACTTTATAAATTGAAAAAAACTGTATTGGACAGAGAGGTACAATAAAACTTTTTGACTTTGTCATGCTCTTTCACTAATCCTCATTTTGATTGGCCATTACAGGAATGTGCTAAATTTTTCAAAATATGCACATCATTGACCAATCCACAGGAAGGCATTTGCCAAAGTAAGGAACCCCTTTTAAATTTGAAACCTAGCACATAAAAACTGTGAAGAGGGTCAGGAAGTAATCTGAAGGCTGATGCACTATCTACTTTTGCTATCCATGCCCTAAGCCACTATTTCTTCACTATGTCTAGTGCATGATTTACAGTAGAGTATCATATTCTGAGTAGAGAGCCAGGATTGAAAATTATTAAATATCCCACCTTCTTAATATGACAAATAAGGTATTAACTTGAATTCAGCTGGCTCTTTTTTGGCATCACTCTTCAGGGAGAGATTTTCAAATTAGAGAATTATTTCTCCTTAAATGGGCCTGCAATCCTCCCTAATGCTAACTCTTTGTCATTTTTCTTTTTTTTTACTACTTCTGGATTCTCAATAGCTGATTTTTCATTTCTGACCCTTATTCTTTAATATCTAGTGACTGTTGGTCTTTCTAATTTGTGGAGATATACAAGTACAAAAACGTATATTTTAAGTGTGTTTCTGGGGAGAGAAAACAAAATGGCGACCTGAGAGGACGCAACTCTAATTGCTCTTCCTTCCCGATTTCGGATTTTTGCTTTGAGCGCTATCTTTTGAAAAATAATGCAGCATAAAAGAAAGGGGAAGATCTGTATATATCCACCTGAAATGGAGATTCTCTCTGGGCAAAGGTTAATATCCGAGTTTGCTTCCCTACCACCCAATAAGAGGGTTTCCACGCCCGCTGGAGAGTCAGGGAGAGAAGACCCGTTCTCTCCTGGGGAATTATCTTTGAGCCCTCCGGATCCCAGAAAGCCGCCGAGAGCTCTGCATCTGTTCGCCGCTGAAGGAGCTGAGTTGCAGGTTGATGATGTCACCGAGCAGACTCAGTTGGGTGGCTCGGTTGGCGTGGGAGCAGTACCAGACCAAGTTGTAGCTTCAGAGAGGATAGGAGGAGGAGAGGAAGCCGGCTACTCAGGAACAGCAGAGGATGGTAGTTTATCTACTGGATTGGAGGAGCCCCCTCGACCCCTCAGCAGTTTGTCAAACCGGCAGTAGTTACTCTGGATGTACTCTGGGACTTAATAGCAGGTATGGCTTCCAACTTAAATGAATAGGCCCAACGACTTGACGCTGTAGTGAAAAAAGTTGATATGCTTGAACGAGACTACTGAGAGATTTTCACTGAAAAGGCTAATACCTTACAGAAAGCCACTGAGGAAATAAAGAGCCTCCAAGATGCTAATATAACAATTGTAAATGAACGGGTCTCCACTTCGAGAAGACTTGAATCTATTGAAATTTATTTAAGACATCTTAATTTAAGATTCCTTAACTTTCCTATTTTAATGAGTGAGATGCCATTATTAACATTTAAAAGATACGTTAAAGAGACTCTAAAAATCCCAGTGGAGGAGATACCACCGGTTAAGAAGATATTCTTTCTTCCTAAGAGGAGCAGTGCTGTCTTAATAACATCTACTAGAGAAAGGATGGACATTCAATCTATCCACGTACCTAGAAAATTCAGAGGTAGAAATTGTAGACAGGGCTGTTCTTTTTGTTTCTTTTTATGAGGAATCTAATGTTAGTAAAATTATGAAAAATTACTTTAAAAACTTTAAAAATTTGAATACCCAATATCACGGAGGGTTAGTACGAGCATATCCAGATCTTTCAAAATTAACTCAACGCAGAAAGAGTTTCCTTTCAATGCGTTCCGAAACCCTAGCACTAGGGGCTAGCTTTATATTGCGCTATCCGTGTGAGTGCATCGTTAAACTGTCGAAGAATACATATATTTTCTTTGTACCTGATCAATTGAGAGCTTTTTTGGATGGGAGGAGGCAACAACCTGATATTATAACTGAGGATCCATAGAAAAAATGGGTGATTTTGATAGCCTGTATGAGTATTATATGTTACTTTAAGGTACTCCTCTGAAAAGTGGTTTCTTTTCTCTCCAAGTTTCCTATGAACATAAGAGAGAAATATGATTTAATTTTAAGTTATTTTGTAAATTTAGAATGACATAATTGTATGTATGTTCAGATTACCTATAAGTATCTTATATTCCCATGCAAAGTTTATTTGTAAATGTAATTAAAAGTTGATAAATTTAAAAAAAAGTGTTTCTGCACAGTAACAGAAACTTTCTGAATGTTTAGTGAATACAATGTATGTATTCCCACTGTCTATTCCAAAGCAGATAAGTTACCTGACTAACCTATTTAAAAACTAGCCAGAATTAGTAGGTTACTAAATATGCCTGGTTTATCTCTGTTTTCTCTCTATGAACCCAAAGTTTTTTCGATTTTTAATGACCTCTACAAGTAAAGAGTTCTAATTGTATCTAAATATTCCAACTCTTTTCTTGGAATTAAATGACAGTGCATTTCCAACAGAACCAGTCATCAGGTTATCTGCTTTCATTTCAGGTAAGCAGTTTAAGTGTACAGTGTGTGACTACACTGCAGTACACAGGCCACAACTTTTACGTCACATGGAACAGCATGCCTCATTCAAGGTAAGAAACCAAAAAATAAACTGCATGTTATCTATGTACTAGCAAGGTAAGAAATGATATCAGGAATACCTGTGTTTTCCCAGAGTATGTCAGCAATTGGCTGTTTTAGTGGATGTATGGTGAGGGGTTTAATATTCAATCCCTCTCAAAGCTTGCAGGCCCACAGATACTTTACACTTGCAGGCCTACAAGCTCATCGTCAAAGGTAAACTCTGTGTTTACCTTTTAAAATCCAACCTCAAAATCCACGGGTACAAAAATATCCACAAACCTTCCATCTGCTGTTTATGTCAGTCGACTATAGGTAAAAGCATGCATGGGGATTTTTAAATCAAATCTATATGCCTGTTTACACTGCCCCTTTCAGCCCCATGGAGGCTGGGTGATTTTCGGAAGCCTGTTCGGCCTACGTAAAACACTTAGAAAATTTCCCTCTGAATGTCCTACTGAGTTATATTTTCAGTGCTTTGTGATCATCAGTTTTTGTAGCAGCATGTGGATAGAAAATGGCCATATTAATGAAGAGTCATCCTTTTATTTTAGTTTTTTCCCCTCCTGGTCTCCAAAAGGAATTGGTGATATGTAATTTCCATGATTCTGATAGGAAGTAACATTGGTGTTTCTAGAAACTAATTACTGTCTATGGTTTCATTATATTTTATTTAAATTATTTTATATATTTTTTTTAATTGCTGCTCTCCTCTCCCCAACCTCCCATATTTTATAAACATATTTTTGGTTTTGTTTTCCATGGTATACTACTATTGTGCACGTGCTTAAGAGGGAGGTTTGGAGCACTGAGTGCCTTTGGCGAAAACGTAAATCATATAATAACTATCAACTTTGCCATTCTAAGCTTATTGCTTACGAGTTCATCACTGACCAAGCTAAAAAGGGTTATTTTGCTAAAAGAATTGCTGCTTCAGTCCCCTGCCCATGTGAACTATTTACGATTGTTTATACTCTATCAGTTCCCTCCATTGAACCTTTGGATGCATCTTCTGCTAGATTCAAGAAATTTGCTGCTTTTTTCCATGATAAAACAGCTAAACTAGCCAAAGGTTTTGATGTCTTCGCCTACTTCACCTGCTGTGCTGGCTCTCAGCGTGGTTCAGTGAGGAGTTTTCTCTTCCCTCTGAATCTGAAATTTGCTCTATTTTGACTCAGATGAAAGATCATTTTAATTCTTGTTCTTTTTTTCCAATTATCTCTTCCAGTGTATGGGCAGACTGAATGGGCCATACTGTCTTTTTTTGCTCTCTTGTTTCTGTGTTTGTATGACTATAATAAAGGAAAACATAGATTATACATTATAAATGTTTAATGTGTTAATGTTTTATCATTACTATTATCATTATTTATTACTATTATTAGGATCAATGTTATTTTTTACCTTTTTGTTCCCTATCCACTTGTTAAATGTAAACCGGCATGATGCGATATTTATCGCGAATGCCGGTATAGAAAAACTTAAAATAAATAAATAAAAGAAACAAAAGAAAGAAAACTCTTACAAGAATTATTTTATAATCTGACACAAGTCAATGGGGGGAAAAGAAGGAAATGTCACAAAGAAATCTCTAAGCTCAAAAGGATGCTGGCTAATACTTTTTATTATTATTAATTCTTGTTCTAATGTAGTAATTAAAACTCTACATCATGATTTGGGGATCTTTACTATTAGTATTGTCAACCCTTATGTATTGCAAGTGAGTTACCCTTCTGTTGAAATCTGCTTTTATTTGGCTTATTCTTAAAAAGTCCAGCTTGAATCCACTTGATCCACCTAATTATTGGCCCATTTCTTCCCTTCCTCTGCTTGCTAAAGTAATCAAGAAAGTAGTTCTCAAACTGCAGGAATATATTGATGAGAATAACATTTTGGCCAATACTCAGTTTGGTTTCCATCTCTGCCACAAAACCAAAACCCTGTTATCTTGCTTTGATAATATTTGCTGTGGGTTTAATTCAGAAATTAAGAACTTTCTGGTTTTATTAGACTTATCTGGTCTTTTGACACTGTCAACTACTTTTATAATTTAATCTTTATTGATTTTTAGTTTCATAACAAAGAAATTTTTCAACGTTACATATTTTCACCCAGATTACAATAAAGACAAAATAGACATTCTCTATCCATTCACATAAGAAAGAGTAATACAAAGTAATTTTACATGTATATCTGGGGACATATACATTGAACCACTTATATTTTAAGAAATGTGGGGAGATCAAGGGTGACTATAGCAGATTAAAATAAAGAAAATTACAATACAAATATTTGCAAGATATCTGTGAGTTTCGCCAAAACAATTTACTTAATTCCAGCTACTTTAGGATTCTCTCTAGGATTGCACAAGGGAATCAATATGTTTACGTAATTGCTCCGGGTCTGTAAAGATATACTTTACATCTCCACGGGTTATTAGGCATCGACAAGGAAACCGCAATATAAAACGTTCTCCTCTCTCAACTGCTTCCTTCCTTAATTCTAAGAATTTTTTCCGCTTAATTTGTATCGACCTTGCTATGTTGGGAAAAATACGTATTGGCTGACCAAAAAAATTTACATTTTGATATTTGAAATAAAGTTTTAATACATTGTCTCTCTCTATCCTTGATGAAAAATGAACTATTAACGTTGCTCGTTGAGCAATATCCATTTCAAATGATTTTTCCAAAAAAATTGGTAATATCCAAAGTATCTTCTTCTTGTAATTCTTGATTTTCTCTCTGTTTAGAATCTCCACTTCCCCGAGTACGTAACATTTGATAGAAAACAGTTATTATTGCTGGAATATTTTCCAATGAAACTTTTAGAATATTCACAAAATAGCTCTTCAACAATTCCAGAGGCGTCTGCAATTTTGTTTTGGGAAAATTCAAAAATCGCAAATTTGCTCTTTTAGATATATTTTCTTGAAATTCCAATTTATTCTGAGTCATTTTTTCTGATCTTATAAGATTTCCTTGTATTTTCTCTATTTCTTTCACTTTATCTTCCAGCTTTATTACTTTTTGTTCAGCCAAGTCCACTTTTTCTTCCACTTTAGTAGTTTTATTCATAGCTTCTTTCAGTTAGCGTCAGTGTATTTATAGATTTTTGCATTACAATCAAGATGTTTTTTATTTCCTCCAACGAGGGAGCTAGGGCTGCAGTTGTATTAAGAAGAGAAAAATTGCTCATAGCAACTCCTACCTCCAAAAGTCCTTCGCCACTCGACTTGTGTTCTTCCGGGCCCTGCTGTTGGGCCTCTTTTTCAAGGTCCCTGGAGCTCAATTCCTTCGGGCTCTCCGAGGAGAGGCTTCCATCTCCTCTCGGGGTACCTTCCTCTATGTCGGTTGTTCTCCTTGGTGGGTCCTGCACCGCTGGATATCCCGGGCTCAAAGATGTCTCAAAGGTCTGGGGGCTAGGCTGCTGCTCCAACCCAGCCCCAGCGACTCCTACATCCGGGTCTAAATTTGGCGTTTGTGTGAAGGCAGCCTCGATCCGCATCTGTTTCAGGGAATCTGGAGTTGAGGTAATTTCACGCACCCGTGCCTTCCTCTTAGTATGAGGCATATTAAAGTTGAATTCAACAAGAAACTTCAAATAAGGAAAGATTTACTAAGAGTCAGAAGGAAAAATATTTAACGGGTCAGGAGCTGCGATCTGCACACCCTCACAGTTCGGCCGTCTTGATCTCCTCTCAACTACTTTTATGTTGCGCCACTTTGAAGCCATAGGAATTTCTTCAGTTATATTATTCTGATTTGCCTTATATTTATTCCAAAATGGCTTCCAAACTGTATGTTAAATCCCACATCCCCTTCCCCCCACCACCCTTACCACCCCCTTCCTTCCCTCCCCACCTACCCAAGTTTCCCAACCAAAATGCCCTGTCACCTAACAGATCTTTAACAAAATTCACCACGCCACAATGTATTTTCCTTCCCAGCTCCTAGCTCCAATCTGTTACCTTTCCTTCCCAATCTCATGATACATTGTAAACGTTACAATGCTATAATGCCTTATTGTATGCTCGCTTAATACACTTAAGTTCCAAACTGTTCCCTATGTTCTTACTGTTTCAATGTAATAAGTTCTTGAGTTTGTTACTGTTACAATGTAATAATAATAAGACACCTTAGTCTTATTATTCTCCAAGTTAATATGTAAACCGATAAGATATACCCCAATGAATGTCTGTATGTAAAAGCAAATAAATAAAAAATAAAATAAATACATATTTGCATAATTGTAATTATAAATATTAATTTGTATTGCCTGCTCCAACCTGTATGCATTCTGTACAGGTGTACTGCAAGGCTCAGCAGTCTTGGCAATATTACTCCCATTGTGCAAGGTTCTTTCTCAGTTACACTCCCATTGTGCAAGGTTCTTTCTCAGTTACACTTCTCACCTCGGTGGTGGGAAAATTAATAGAGACTCTGCTGAAGGAAACAATATTAAACTATCTACAATACAGTGGGTTGCTTGATCCGAGACAGCATGGATACACCAGGGGAAGGTCCTGTGAGACAAATCTGATTTTTTTGATTGGGTGACTAGAGAATTGGATCAGGGAAGAGCACTCGATGGGCTTTACTTGGATTTTACTAAAGTTTTTGATAGGATCCCACATAGAAGATTCGTGAATAAAATGAGAAGCTTGGGAGTGAGCACCAATGTGGTAGCATAGATTGCAAACTGGTTTACAGAGCGTGTGACGGTAAATGGAACCTGCTCTGAAGAGAAAACTGTTATTTCCTAGCGTGTAGCAGATGGACTCAAACAAGTGGGTATAGTGTGCTCGTGCTAGCAGTTGGAGACGGATCTGACGTCAGCACGGGTACATATACCCCCACAGGAAGTGCAGCAATTCAGTAATTTCCGTCTCCAAAGCAGTTTGGAGCTACCTCACGCTCGCTGAGCGTGTTTCCAAATTCTAACGACTAAATTCATAGAAGAAACCTACCTGAAGACGAGCCCCGCACTCCTGCGGTGATACCATTCGGTCCCTCCCCCAGTTGAGTTTCCCGAGCTGATTTCCGTGATCCCTCGGAGGTAAGAGCCTCGGTCCGGTGGCCGACTCGCGGCAGGGACCTAGCCCCCGAGTGAGAAGGACTCGGGCGCAGCATAGAGGCAGCCTCGGTCCCGGTGAGGACTTTGCCCCCGAGCGAGACGAGTTCGGGCGCGGCCTAGAGGCAGCGGGTGCACTTCCTCGAGCGCGGCGGTGAAGGTACTCACCCTCTTCCCCCGCAGCCGGAGACCGCCCAGGTTGCAGCCGGGAAGCGCCGAAGACAAGGTAAGGCATACATCTTTACTGTGGTCTCCGAGGAAGTGAGGATTAGCGGGGTCTGCCTACGTGGCAGCCCGCCAAGGAGGTCGCCATTTTGCCTGCTTGCCCGCCTTCGCCACCTGGGCGCATGCTGCTAGGCGCACGCTGCTAGGCGCACGTTGCTAGGCGCACGTTGCTCAGCGCACGCTGATAGATAGGCGCCCGTCCATAGGCGCCCGTTCTTAGGCGCACGTCCATAGATGCCTGTTGATAGGCGCACGTTCACAAGACGCCCGTTCTTAGGCGCACGTCCATAGACGCCTGTTGATAGGTGCATGTTCATAAGACGCCCATTCCTAGGCGCATGATGCTCAGCGCATGTTGAGAAGCGCGCATTCATAGGTGCCCGTTGATAAGCGCCTGGGGATAAGCGCATATTAGTAGGCGGCACATATTACAAGGTGCATACTCCGGCTGGAAGGAAATAACAGCTGAAATGGAGCGTAAGAGAGCCCATGCGTCCGCAGAGCCGGCACCTCCAGAATCAGGCATAAGAGCTCTAAGCCTCTGCTCAGCATGCAACCTCAGAGCCACACTGAGCGAGGATGCAGACTCCCTTATGCGCCCAATGTGAGGAGGCCCTGGGAGTTCCAGGACAGGACCGGTCCCAGCCCAGCATACTTGCCAGTTCCTCAGGGAACACTCCGGAGTTAGCAGGCCGCGGTGAACAGCCAGGGAACCCGAGAGACCTGGTGCCCCTAAGGCCAGATCCGGCTTCGTTTTCCTGGGTGGAATTATTCAAGGGGATTCACGCCTTTGTCCAGATGCAGTCTGCTCCTCGACTGGGTCCTTCCGTACCGAATGATCCGGCCCCTGGACCCTCAAGACCTAGGCACGGTCACTCGCCACCCGGAAGCCCCACTTATGGGGATTCGGATTGCTCCGAGGAAGATGAGGAGCCCCCCGAGGAGGGAGAACTCCCCTCGGAGATAGAACCATATCGGACAATGAGACGCTTCTTTTGGAAGGAGGATCTCCCAGGCCTGGTCTCTCAATGCCTGTCAGAACTGGCTATTCCGGGCCAGGACACACCAGGGGAACCTAGGTTGAACCCCCTGCTAGAGGGCCTGCGCCAAACGGCTCACCATTTTCCCCTCCTACAAGCAGCACAGCAGCTAATCGATCTGGAATGGACTGCGCCGGAGGCCTCATTCAAAGGGGGTCGGGCCTTGTCGGGCATGTACCCTCTGGACCCAGCGACCAAGGAGCTGCTGGCGTGCCCCAAGGTAGACGCCATAGTTAGTGCAATTGTGAAGTGCACCACCATTCCGGTGGAGGGGGGAGTGGCCCTCAAGGACACACATGACCGGCGCATGGATGCCATTCTGAAACAAGCTTTTGAGGTGGCAGCCATGTCCCTATGAATTGCGACCTGCTGCACCGTGGTGACGCGTTCCTGTTTATCACAAGCTAGGAACAACACCCTGGGAGAAGAAATGGAATCAGCTCTATTGTTCCTCACTGACGCAGCCTCCGACCTAGTCTGTATGGCAGCCAAGGGAGTGTCATCCTCAGTGGCAGCCAGGATACAGCTCTGGCTACGTAATTGGGCGGCCGACTCTTCCTCCAAGACACGCCTCACAAGACTACCCTTTAAGGGATCCCTACTGTTCGGCAGCGATCTCGAGAAACTGGCTAATAGATGGGGCGCCTCTCCATTACCCCGTCTACCAGAAGACAGGTCGAGGAGGAGCCAGCGTTCTTTTCCTAGACCATCCAGAGGTAGATACTCTCAGCGCTTCAACCCTTATAGGGCTCGCTACCAAGCACCTCGTTCTCAGGCCAGGAACCAGCCCTTTCGGACTAAGCACAAGAAGAGGAGAACCGGCTCTGGTTCTGGTCCCGGCCGTACCCCACAATGACAATCAGCCGACCCATCCGGGGGTAGCAGCCATAGGGGGCAGGCTAACCCTCTTCTACCACAGGTGGGTCGAGATCACCTCGGACCAGTGGGTCCTCGCCATCATCTGAGAAGAGTATTAGCTGGACTTTCTTCGGCTCCCGCCGGACAAGTTTGTGGAATCTCCTTGTTCACCCCTCAAAAAGGCGGCACTAGAAGTTACCTTGCGGAGGCTCCTGTCCCTAAAAGCCATAATCCCAGTGCCTGCAGGGGAGATAAATTCTGGGCATTATTCCATTTATTTCATAGTACCCAAGAAGGAGGGCACTTTCAGGCCCATCCTGGACCTCAAGTCAGTCAACCGACACCTACGAGTCCCCAGCTTTCGCATGGAAACTCTGCAGTCTGTCAAGAATGCAGTACAGCCAGGGGAGTTTCTCACATCCCTAGATCTGTCGGAAGCCTACTTGCATATCCCAATCCATCGGGATCACCAGCGCTATTTACGCTTCAAAGTTATGAGCCAACACTTCCAGTTCCGAGCTTTACCCTTTGGGTTAGCCACCGCGCCGCGGATCTTTACCAAGGTCATAGTAGTAGTGGCGGCAGCATTCAGGAAGGAAGGACTTCTCGTCCATCCCTACCTGGACAATTGGCTAATCAGGGCAAAGTCACCGGAGGAGAGCCAACAGGCAACCAACAGAGTTATAGCTCTTCTGGAAAGCCTAGGATGGGTAGTAAACTTGAACAAGAGTTCCCTGCAGCCTTCTCAGTCACTGGAATACCTAGGAGTCCGATTCGACACCCAGGAAGACAAGGTCAGTCTGACATCCAAGAGGAGATCAAAGCTCCGGAATCGTCTGCAGGCCCTGCTGAGCACCACCCGGCCCACAGCTTGGGATTACCTATAGGTCCTCGGCCTCATGGCATCCACTCTGGAGGTGATACCATGGGCGCGGGCTCATATGAGACCATTACAACGCGCCCTCCTATCTCAGTGGAGCCCACAATCACAGAACTACACCATACACCTACCTCTACCAGCCAGAGTGCGGAATCAGATACGGTGGTGGTTGCAGCCCGGCCACATGAGCCAGGGGTCGAGAATGTCCTCCCCAACCTGGACCCTGCTCACTACAGATGCCAGCCTGAACGGATGGGGAGCAACACTGCGAGGAACTCACCACCCAAGGGCGGTGGAACAGAGAAGAGTCGGGGTGGAACATCAACCGACTAGCGGCACGGGCAGAGGCTAGCTTGCCTGCGATTTGCCCGCAGACTCGGAAACAGAGCGGTCAGAGTGATGTCGGACAACGCCACCACAGTGGCATACATCAACCGTCAAGGAGGAACCAGAAGCCGACAGGTATCTCTAGAAATAGCCCCCCTGATGACTTTGGCGGAAGCAAATCTCCAGGACATCTCCGCCGTCCACATCACCGGGAAGGACAACACCACGGCAGACTTCCTCAGCAGAGAAAGCCTAAATCCGGGGGAATGGCAGCTGTCGCCCACAGCTTTCCAGATGATTGTGGACCAGTGGGGGACGCCGGGCATGGACCTACTAGCGGACAGGTCCAACACTCAAGTACCCAGATATTTCAGCCGCAGGCGGGATCCTCTATCCTAGTGGATCGATGCCCTGGTACAACCATGGCCTCAGGGGATCCTGCTCTATGCCTTTCCTCCATGGCCCCTGCTGGGCGCCATTATACACAAGATTTGGCGGCACAGAGGCCTAGTTCTTCTAGTGGCCCCGGACTGGCCAAGAAGATTCTGGTACGCAGACATGAGAAGACTACTGGCAGGGAATCCATTACCCCTGCCTCCACACAGGGACCTGCTGCAGCAAGGTCCCATCCTCCACGAGGATCCAGCTCAATTCTCTCTTACGGTCTGGCCATTGAGAGGGCTAGATTGAAGAAAAGAGGATACTCGGAGCCGGGAATAGATACACTCCGAGCACGCAAGTTCTCCACATCACTGACATATATCGGGATCTGGAGAGTTTTTGAAGCCTGGTGCGACTCTCACAGCACCAATTCACATGCCGCTAAGATTCCTCTCATTTTGGACTTCCTACAAGATGGACTTCAGAAGGGTCTGTCCCTCAGCTCCATCAAAGTTCAGTGGCAGCACTATCTTGCTACGGTCCCAGGAGTGATGGCAACTCCATTGCCAAACACCCAGACGTTTCACGTTTCCTGAAAGGAGTCAAACACATTTGCCCGCCACTGAAGTGGCCAGTGCCCTTGTGGAACCTCAACCTAGTATTGGAATTTCCTGCGGGATCCGCCTTCAGGCCCCTTCGAGGCCTATCTCTCCGTTTGTTAACCTTGAAGATGGTGTTCTTGCTGGCCGTATGTTCAGCACACCGCATTTCAGAGCTACAAGCACTGTCCTGCCATGATCCATTTCTCAGAATCACTCCACAGGCTAACCATCTTCGCACGGTTCCTTCCTTTTTACCCAAAGTAGTCTCACAATTTCACCTCAACCTTGCCTACCACGGAAGGTATGAAGAAGTCGGAAGAAGGTTGAATGCTACGCCATCTCGACATCGGCAGACTGCTGTCCAGATACCTGGAAATGTCAGAAGCAGTACGAAAGACGGGACCACCTGTTCGTCCTGCACAGCGGGAAGAAGCAAGGGGAAGCGGCCCCACGGCCGACCATCGCCCGCTGGATTAAAGAAGTTATCAAGGCAGTCTACGTAGAGGCAGGAAAACCACCGACTCTACAGGTCAAGGCTCATTCTACCAGAACACAATCGCCTCTTGGGCAGAAACTAAGATGCTGTCGCCTGCAGAGATATGTAAATCGGCGACGTGGTCCTCCCTCCATACCTTCTCCAGATTCTACCGTCTGGACGTCCAGGCCAGGGAGGACACAGCATTTGCAAGGGCAATCCTAATCGGTCCTCAGGCAGCCTCCCGCCCAGTCCGGGAGTAGCTTTTGTACATCCCATTTGTTTTGAGTCCATCTGCTATACGCTAGGAAATGTTGAGATTACTTACCTGATAATCTCCTTTTCCTTAGTGTATGCAGATGGACTCAGCATCCCGCCCGGCTGCCAGTATACATGGGGATTCGCTGACTCACGGTAAGACATATTTTCTTATATAGGGCATCCACCCTGCCGGGTGTCGACGCCTTCCGGCTGAGTACACTGGCGGTCTCCAGCTACCATCAATTGGTCAGGGTAATCCTGTTCATTTAATCGATCTGTCAGTCACACATATATCCATACCAGCTTTTGCAAGGAAGATTACTGATTTGCTACACTTCCTGTGGGGGTATATGTACCCGTGCTGACGTCAGATCTGTCTCCAACTGCTAGCACGAGCACACTATACCCATTTGTTTTGAGTCCATCTGCATACACTAAGGAAAAGGAGATTATCAGGTAAGTAATCTCAACATTATGCATGCACTAAACTCCTTATTGTATAAAGGGGTTACGGACGCGTGTCCAAAACGCCCATCCAACCAGGGTTAAACAGTGCGCTCAGCTGAGAGCACTTTACAGTATCAGCCTGTGTGTGTGTCTCTCTCTCACTCTCTCCCCCCCCCCTCTCTTTCTCTCCAGCTTTGAAAAACAAATATTTTCATTCACTGACCTATCCAAATAACTATTCCACCACATATGCCTTTTCAACCTCCCACCTGTTTGATGGACTTAGTATTTTTCTAGAACTTAGTAATGTCTTTGAAATTTAAATAGAAATGGGTCAAGAGAAGTGGAGCATGCAACACTCGTTAACAAAAAAAAATCATTTCACAGAATTTGTCAAATCCATTTCCTAGCGTTTAGCAGATGGACTCAGGACCAATGGGTATAGTGTACTCCTGATAGCAGTTGAAGACGGATCAGATTTCAGTCTGACATCAGCCCTAGTACATATACCCCTTCAAGAAGTGCAGCTCTTCAGTATTTTCAGTCTCCATAGCAGTTAGGGGCTCTATGCACGCTCGCACGGCGTTAGAGTAATTTTACCAAAGAAAAACCAAATTAAGAAGAAATCTTACCTCTACAGACGAGCCCCACTCTCCTGCAGTGACACCCATTGGGTCCCCCCCCAGAGTTGAGAATTCCCAAGGTGATTTCCGCGATCCCTTGGAGGTAAGCCTCGGTCCGGCGGCCGACTCTTGGCGGGGACCTAGCCCCCGACATCGGGTGAGGCTGAGAGGCAGCGGGTGCAACCTCGAGCGCAGCGGTGAAGGTATTTTCCCTCTCCGCCTGCAGCCGGAGACCGCCCGGAACAAGACCGGGAAGCGCCGAGACAAGGTAAGGTAGAAATCTATTTAAAAGTCTCCGGTCTCCGAAGCTTGAGGAGACGCACAAGTCACCAGCCGGGACCAGTGCCACTGGGTTGATCTGCCCTAGCAGGGCTAGACCCCAGTCAGATCCGAGGGTCTCCCACGTGGAGACCCTCCGAGGTGGTTGCCATATTGTCCGCGTGGTCGCAGTCACCATTTTGCCCGGTTCGCCGCCCTGTCCGCCGTTCCGACCCGTGCGCACAAAAACTTGCATGCACAATGTCGCGCACCAAAGTACTGAGTGCGCAAGCGACGCTCATAGCTACGCGCTTACTGTGCTTAGCGCTTAACTTCGACCTGTGCGCACAACAGCGTGCGCACCAAACCTATGCGCACAACTTCGCACACCGGAGAGCACAACTGTATGTTACGTGCAATGTCCAGTGTTGCCCCTACCTTGCTTCATTCCAGCCTTCTTCTGGTCCTCCGCTTTTCCCTAGTCTCTCTGACTTCTTGTGCCTTGATCTCTGCTCGGGCCCTGACTCTGACCTCTGCATGGATTCAGATGCTGCCAGTTAGTCGCCTGCCCTGATCTTCGCTGTGTTCTGACTCTGCGTAACTGTTCTGCTGGTTCCTTGCCTAAGTCCTACTGGTCTCAGTATCTAAGGGCTCAACCTGCAGGGGAAGACTGGTAAAGGTGAAGTCTAGCCTTGCCCCAGCTTGAGCATGGCTGCCTGCTATCAACAGCAGGCAGGGCTAGCGGGTTCTCCAGCCTGGCTGCACTAATTGCTCCACAACCAAGGAGCTCTCACACTCTGTGTCAATGTTAATGTTCCTGATTTGATTTTACTTTTCTCCCATATAACATGTGGATCCTCTAACCTTCCTTGTCTTCTTTCCTTGTCTTCAGTCTTTCCCTTTTCCTTCCCTCACTTCAGCCTCCTTCCCCATCTGCCTCCATCACCTCTCCCATTGCTGCCTTCTGCTGTGTTCTTTGTGGGCCTGTCAGGGCTCAGTTGTGCCAATGGTTGCAAAGGTTCCTGTCTGGCCCAAGCTCACAGAGAAAGGCAGGTATCACAGGGGCAATATTCAGCCGCTGACTGGCTCAGCTAGTTAGCCAGATAAACCTATATAACTCCGCTCCTCTGCCTCCGGAACGCCACCTGCCTTAATGCATCTAAATTCTGACCGCATAACCAATTATGTGGCTAGAATTTAGGTGCACAAGTCTTTTAATATGCTACTTTAGCCATTTAGACAGATAAATGTTTGGACCTCCACTTTTATTGCAGCCAGTCAGGCATTTTGCTCTTCTAACCCTCCATTTATTTTAATAGCTCTAAAGTATGTATTGTCATTATTATGCTTTCCTGATAATCATGTGATGTTCTGTATTCAACTTTCTAGCTTTGACAATGTATCGTTACGCCATGTTCAATGTATACCTTATTCATTAATTGTTTACTGTTTCAAATTTAACGTTTTTTAATGCGTAATACTCCATGTTTAATGTATTCCTTATTTATTAATGTACACTGTTGATTGTTTATGGTTCTATGTACACCATGTATATGGTAATTCTAATGCTGGTTATCTGTAAACCAAAGCGATATGTACTAGTACATGATCTTCGGTATATAAAAGTCTTTAAATAAATAAATAAATTGTATCAGGTTTTTTAGCTCTTCTGGGATGGTGATCTTCCAGGACAGCCACTTCAGTCCTAGTGTTCTGAAGAGACGTATCGGGGGGGGGGGGGGTGTTTGTTTGTTTCATGGTTCAGTTCGGGTCCCCTGCGGGTAATTTCGTATTTTCTGCGGTTTTTTGTTTTTTGGGGTTTTTTTGTGGTCCTAATACAAAATATGAATTTTTCCGAAATTTCAGAAAAATTTCTTTTGTTTTTTGAAGGCTTCCGAATCATGTATGTATTTATTTATTTATTTATTTATTTAGAGGCTTTTATATACCGGTATTAGTAGGGACATCATATCGGTTCACATTTGAACAGCAGGTTTGAAAGTATATATTAACAGGGAGAAAGAACTGGGAGGGAGATAACACAAGAGCAGCGTAGAAATGAAGCTTAAGAACAGGCGAACATAAAAAATCTCCTTAATATAAGGAATATAGGATAGTGTATATGGGAGATAGTATAGCATCGTAGGAGGGAGGGAATCATGACAAATTAGACAATTTCGTTTAAAACGAATGCACATCTCTAGTGTTCTGTATCTTCACAATCTTTTAGATTATGCCAAACCTCTAATTTCTTTCTAATTGACTATAAACAGAATTTTGGGAAGTATTAGAAAGGGAATGGTGAATAAAAAGGAAAATGGCAAAATGCCTCTGTATCGCTCCATGGTGAGACCGCGCCTTGAATACTGTGTACAATTCTGGTTGCCGCATCTCAAAAAAGATATACTTGTGATGGAGATGGTGCAGAGAAGGGCTACCAAAATGATAAGGGGAATGGAACAGCTCCCCTATGAGGAAAGACTAAAGAGGTTAGGACTTTTCAGCTTGGAGAAGAGACAGCTGAGGGGGGATATGATAGAGGTGTTTAAAATCATGAGAGGTCTAGAACGAATCAATGTGAATCGGTTATTTACTCTTTCGGATAATAGACTAGGGGGCACTCCATGAAGTTAGCATGTGGCACATTTAAAACTAATCGGAGAAAGTTCTTTTTCACTCAACGCACAATTAAATTCTGGAATTTGTTGCCAGAGGATGTGGTTAGTGCAGTTAGTGTAGCTGTGTTTAAAACTGAAAGGTGCAGCTGCAAAGGTTAAAAGTGTTCAACAGGCTTGGACATTGTTTAAAAATACAATCCTAGAGGCGCAGTCCATATGTATTCCGCGCATTAAGAAAGGTGGAAGGAAGGCAAAACGATTACCGTCATGGTTAAAAGGTGGGGTGAAAGAGGCTATTTTAGCCAAAAAAAAAATGCTTCAAAAATTGGAAGAAGGATCCATCTGAAGAAAATAGGATAAAACATAAGCATTGTCAAGGTAAGTGTAAAACATTGATAAGACAGGCAAAGAGAGAATTTGAAATGAAGTTGGCCATAGAGGCAAAAACTCATAATAAAAACTTTTTAAAATATATCCAAAGCAAGAAACCTGTGAGGGAGTCAGTTGGACCATTAGATGACAGAGGGGTTAAAGGGGCTCTTAGGGAAGATAAGGCCATTGCAGAAAGACTAAATGAATTCTTTGCCTCCGTGTTTACTAATGAGGAAGTTGGGGAGATACCAGTTCCGGAGATGGTTTTCAGGGGTGATGAGTCAGACGGACTGAACGAAATCACTGTGAACCTGGAAGATGTAGTAGGCCAGATTGACAAACTAAAGAGTAGCAAATCACCTGTACCGGATGGTATGCATCCTAGGGTTCGGAAGGAACTAAAAAATGAAATTTCTGATCTATTAGTTAAAATTTGTAACCTATCATTAAAATCATCCATTGTACCTGAAGACTGGAGGGTGGTCAATGTAACCCCAATATTTAAAAAAGGCTCCAGGGGCGATCCGGGTAACTATAGACCAGTGAGCCTGACTTCAGTGCCGGGAAAAATAGTGGAAACTATTCTCAAGATTAAAATCGTAGAGCATATAGAAAGACATGATTTAATGGGACACAGTCAACATGGATTTACCCAAGGGAAGTCTTGCCTAATAAATCTGCTTCATTTTTTTGAAGGGGTTAATAAACATGTGGATAAAGGTGAACCGGTAGATGTAGTGTATTTGGATTTTCAGAAGGCGTTTGACAAAGTCCCTCATGAGAGGCTTCTTCGAAAACTAAAAAGTCATGGGATAGGAGGCGATGTCCTTTCGTGGATTACAAACTGGTTAAAAGACAGGAAACAGAGAGTAGGATTAAATGGTCAATTTTCTCAGTGGAATAGGGTAAACAGTGGAGTGCCTCAGGGATCTGTAGTTGGACCAGTGCTTTTCAATATATATATATATATAAATGATCTGGAAAGGAATACGACGAGTGAGGTTATCAAATTTGCGGATGATACAAAATTATTCAGAGTTGTTAATTCACAAGCAGACTGTGATACATTACAGGAGGACCTTGCAGGACTGGAAGATTGGGTATCCAAATGGCAGATGAAATTTAATGTGGACAAGTGCAAGGTGTTGCATATAGGGAAAAATAACCCTTGCTGTAGTTACACGATGTTAGGTTCCATGTTAGGAGCTACCACCCAGGAAAAAGATCTAGGCATCATAGTGGATAATACTTTAAAATCGTTGGCTCAGTGTGCTGCAGCAGTCAAAAAAGCAAATAGAATGTTAAGAATTATTAGGAAGGGAATGGTTAATAGAACGGAAAATGTCATAATGCCTCTGTATCGCTCCATGGTGAGACCGCACCTTGAATACTGTTTACAATTCTGGTCGCCGCATCTCAAAAAAGATATAGTTGCGATGGAGAAGGTACAGAGAAGGGCAACCAAAATGATAAAGGGGATGGAACAGCTCCCCTATGAAGAAAGCCTGAAGAGGTTAAGGCTGTTCAGCTTGGAGAAGAGACGGCTGAGAGGGGATATGATAGAGGTCTTTAAGATCATGAGAGGTCTTGAACGAGTAGATGTGACTCGGTTATTTACACTTTCGAATAATATAAGGACTAGGGGGCATTCCATGAAGTTAGCAAGTAGCACATTTAAGACTACTTGGAGAAAATTCTTTTTCACTCAACGCACAATAAAGCCCTGGAATTTGTTGCCAAAGGATGTGGTTAGTGCAGTTAGTGCAGCTGGTTTCAAAAAAGGATTGGATAAGGTCTTGGAGGAGAAGTCCATTACCTGCTATTAATTAAGTTGACTTAGAAAATAGCCACTGCTATTACTAGCACATGGAATAGACTTAGTTTTTGGGTACTTGCCAGGTTCTTATGGCCTGGATTGGCCACTGTTGGAAACAGGATGCTGGGCTTGATGGACCCTTAGTCTGACCCAGTATGGCAATTTCTTACGTTCTTATCTGCTGACTAGGGATAGTGTACTGTTCTGTATTCCAGCTTCTTTTAATTCTATTTGTTGAACTTATTTAACTACCAGAAATGTTTTCAAAAGAATTTTAAAAATGTGTGATCTATTTACAAAGATTAAGAATTAAGGTCTTAAAATATTCAACAAAAATAGTCTCAGGGTGACCTGTGTTGTACAGATTATGATAACCATGTTCTAAGTTGGGATGTGAAATTGCTATGGCGGGTTTCCAGTTTCGAGTGTGGACCAACTCCCCAGGCAACCACTGTGCCAATTCATATGTGGTCTTTCCCTTGTAGGGGGTGGATGCCCCAGGTGCAGAGGATCTCCCCCTCTGTTATCGAGTGGAGGCCATCAACTCTAGATGGCACCTCTGCGCTGCATAGATTGTGCATACAGAAGAATCTGCAGCTGAACAGAACTGTAATAGGGATGTGCTGTAGTTTCATTTTTGTTTTGTTTAGTGAGTCCATGTTATTTATTTATTTATTTATTGTTTTTGTTATACCGAGTTTCATGATAGGCATCACATCAACCCGGTTTACAAATAACAAGGAGTGTAAAGCATAACGTAACGTAAAAAACAATATTTTCAATAAGAACCTTGAACTTTAAATACAGTGAATCAGAAAAAGGAAGAGGGAAAGTTACAAAAAACAAGGAAAATAAACTTGGGATGGAAGGGGAGAAATTGAACAGCACAATATTTACATTTCAGCCTATTGATACATTAGAATAGCAAGTGAAAAATGAAACGGTACATAGGTAATCAAATGAATAAATATGACAGTTGTGAATGGTAATAGTATGATAAATATTCAGCAGGAATTAGTGAGAGAGGGTTTGAGGTTGGTTGATTCGTGTTTACATTCCATTATTGCATACGAGTTAGTGCTAGTGAGAGGAGGTTTTATTCAAGGCTTGGAAATGCAAACCACAATCAAATATGTGCATAAAACCCACTCATTTCACGTTAAATGGGTTTTTATGCACACTAAAATTGAAACAAAACTCCAATAAAGTTGTCGTAAGCTAAGTGTATCATTCTTTATTTAGATATATCTATATTGCTTCTTTATGGATTTCCTTTTATCCCATAATCTCTGACTTGTTCTTGTCTTCGAAAATGGAATAAAGATCATAATCCAGACCATCAAAGGTAAAGTTGAGAATATGCAATCTCAGATATGCTGAATCCTGAAACTATTACAGAAGAAGTATACAAAGTAGTATTGCTTCCTATATCTCCTCACACTAATGCTACTTATGTTACTCATGTCTACTATAGCCTGCAGATTGTAATCCTCTGATGTCCCTTATCCTTTTTACTGAACCATAATTAAATGCAACACACTTTGAAATCTCTGTAGAAAAGTGTGAGACACAAACGATGATAAAATTGATATGGTAGTTCAGTTTCTTCCTAGGAAAAGCCATTAAGTCAATATGAAACTATATATTTGTTCCATTGCATCACTGTTTTAATTCTGCATTTACATGCTGTGTGGCAGAAAGGGTGGTGGATGCACAGATCAGCCTCTCAGTAGACTTGGTGGAGATCAAAACAGCAAAAGAATTCAAGAAAGCAGGGGAGAAACATAGGGATCCTTATTTGTGAGACAATGAATGTAAAGCAGGCAATTAACTTGGGTCTATAGTATTGCAACAGGAAGGATATTGAACTAACTAGATGGGCCTTACGGTCCTTATCTAATATCATGTTATATATTTCTACATTTAAAATGGAGGTCTTGCTAGTTAACGTAAGACTTAGTTTCAGAATTTGTTTTATTGAACTTAACTGAGATAGAAATAAGGGGTTGATTATAAATATCTTTTTTTTTTCCCAAAAAAATATCAACAGAAAGTAGTATCGATTTGCTACAAACATGATTGATTAGGAATAAGAGTCTCAGTACTTCTGTGCATAATGATGCAAATGTTGATACTTAGGAAGTAATAACAAATGACTCAAAATATAATTTAATATCTCAAAATATAATTATATAATCATATCCCATTATAAAACGCAACTGGCATAGAATCTCATCAGTATTAAACCCAGAAAGCTGTGTTTCGAAGCTCTCAAGGCAGATATTTGTTTGGAACATTCATTCTTAATGACTGATTCATTTACTCAGAAGACATTCTGTTAGCACTAAATTGTTTGATGTTAAGCATTATTGGTTTCTTATTTAAATGCAATAGATGAAAACATTTAAATGTTTACCTCTTCAAATTTGAAAGAAATTCATTTAAATGCAGCAGTTTGACTCAACAGGCTGCAGAGTGTGGTTTGAGCTAACCGGCTGATTAAAAAGCAATTATGGGATTTGTAACAAAGCTGCTTGGGGATTTTTTTGCTTTGATGCTTTGATTTTTTTTGTATGTGTTTCAACATGGTTCTCTTCCTCTAGTTGGTGTTTATGTAGCCTTTTTATTGTAACTCTTTAATAGTCTGAATCACTTTTTTTTCTCCACTGTTCTGTTATGTCCCACGACTTTGATAAGGAAATATAAGAGAACAAGACAATCAATTGCCTTTATACTGCAGCAATTAGGTTTTCCATTTTCAATCTTTTCTATAATATGCACAGATATTATGATTCGTGTCTCATTGTTGTTTCTCCTAGCACTATTTTCTACAAAGGCTGGATGTATGTTTTTTTTCTTTCTGCATTGTATTTTGTTGGCAAAGATGTAAGTGACTGTTATTGAGAATTATTCAAATTGCATAGTGTTCTCATCAATAGGGTGTTTGTATTTTTTTTTAAGATGTATATGAGTTTAGTAAGAGAAATTATCCCTAATGACCCCACCAAAAGGATATTTTATGTTATTTGTAATAGGTTCTGTTTTTAATTGTCTGATTTTTTTTTTGTTTGTATTGTATTGAGCAATGATTTTAATTTTGTACCTTGGACCAACTGGTTTGGTTGAGAAGGCAGTTTAGAAATCTAAATAAATAAAATAATTAGAAAAAAATAGCACTTCAGTCTTCCACCTGAGTGCAATTCTCTGATTGTGAGCTGCTTTGAGTGAATAAAGTAGTAGCATTAATTACAATTCAGGTATAAAACTGGTGCTTTTAGAATAGGGGTAGGCAACTCCGGTCCTAGAGTGGCACGAACGAATGAATATGCATGAGGTGCAAATACCTCTCATGCATATTCATTGTGAATGTCCTGAAAAACCTGTATGTGGTACTCCAGAACCAGAGTTGCCTACCCCTGTTTTAGAGACTATTCCAGGGCTTTCCCAACCTGTCCTGGTAACCCTCACAGCCAGTTAGGGTTTTAGGGTATCCACAATGAATATACATGGGATCCATTTGCATATCCTTGTATCCTGAAAACCCAAATGGATCTGAACTCATTTGTATTTGTACTTCTCCTTTTTCCCACCATAGGATTCAAAAATGGCTTACGACACAGTAACATATGATATATAATTAAGCATAAAATTGTCATGACACATTATCACCCACAAATACTCCTCTTCACTGTTTTATATTATTATTGACAGCCTTTCCATTGTGCCCACTGCCACTATTCCTGCAATATAGCTGGGTCCTTGAAAAGGCATTACAACAAAAAGCACCCTGCTGAAGAATGCATCATTGCAGGAACCGGAGAAATGGCTACAGAAGCTTTTCTTCAGCAAGGTAAGTTGTCATTCGTTGCAGTCTGAATAACCTGTTTCAGAAGTGTAGTTCAACCCGAAGGATGGCTCAGTCAGCCGCTAATATAATGGGAAACTCGAGATCCAAAGGTTGAAATCACTGTGGAGTTGATTCAGCTTTTTAGCTTTTTGTGAAACAGATGAAAGCGTACCAATTATAGTTTGCCAGAACCTCTGTTAAATTTATCTGTAAAATACTGCAGTTTAAAAAAACAAACAAAAAGGATCTAAAGGTACTATGTTATGGCCCTTTGATTAATAAATCATATAACCTCATTACTTTCAGGTTATCTTAGTAAGGTTTTGTATGTATTTTAACTAAATAGTATATTTCCTTCTTCCGTTTCAAAGTGGTCAGAGTAAAAGAATTGGTAGCAAGAAACCATTCCACCTCCAATCATTTGAAAGGTGTCATTTAAATCTAAATCATCATCAGCCACCCACACGTTCTTCTCCCCCCCCCCCCCCAAAAAAAAAAAAAACCAACCAACTTTTGTCTCATTAAAAAAAAAAAAAAGCTTAACGCCCAAATTTGACCTTTTCTAAAGTTAAGTGACATGTTTGTTACATGGCCACACAAAACCTCTCAAAAATACTTCAGGCATGTGGAAATACGGGAATTTGGTCAGTTTCACATGGAGGTTTCCTGGTTTATAGCTCGGAGGCCCAATTTCTTGCAAATGCTTATGGCTAGATTTCTCCGCACGAGTTTAAAAACAATTCTGCATTGCATTTTTTGAGATTCTCCTTTGGAGCTTTTAGCATACATTTGCTTGTAATTTATATTACTATGTACTGTGTAATTTACTATTAACAGATACAAAAATCATTATTTTTTATTGAAAATCATTCACATTTTAATAATTCGCCTTTGTGGGGATAATTCACTGCCTGTTCTTTTTTTCAGTCTTCACTCTTTCTTTATGCTTTCTTTACTTTCTGCTTTGTTCTCCCTGGAACCAATCTTTCCCACTTTGCCTCCTTTCTGCTCTCTCTCCATCTCTGTTTTTGTTCATCTCCCACCAGTGTTCCTGCCCTCTCACTTGCTGTTTTTCTTTCTCTTCCCCCTTCCTTATGTCCCATCCTTCCGTCCCCTTTCTCCAGTGCAGCCTGATACCTCCCTCCTGCTAACACTAAACAGCACCGTGCCGCTTGCGGAAGCGAGGCCTCTGCAGAAGTGTCAGGCAAAAAAGATAGTGGGAGACCTGCATCTTGTAACCTATTTATTTATTTTCACAATGTATAACCTGCACGATCCATGGTTCTAGGCAGATAACCGAAGTACATACACAAATATTAACAAAAAAAAAAAAAAGCAACAGTAGAAGGGAGATAGCTGTTGAACAGTGAAAGGAGGATAGACGTCAGGCATATAAATAGAAATTGAAACAAAATATGAGCCCTAGCAGCAGAAAGAAGGCAGTAGTTGGCTTGTGGGCAGTTTTCTGCTATTCCATGTTGTCATTGCAGGCCAACCATTAGATCCAGCCTGTGGAGTGGGGATCATCTCCTACCCTTTTTCTTATGGACTTTAACCTCCATGTTAATAACACCTCTGATTCTTTTGCCTCCGATTTCCTTGCTTTAACTTCTTCATTAAACCTCAAACTGTGCCCTGCTGCTCCCATTCACCAGCGTGGTCACTGCCTTGTCTAGTCTTTGCTTCCTCTGTTCCTCCCATCACTGACAATCTGATATCTTTCCTTCTTAATCATTCTTCCCTGCAGTCTCATGCGGTCACCACCAGCTCCTTTTGGAATATCCAGGTTGTGGATTACTGAATCCTCTCCTCTACATTCTTGCCAGATTTGGTTGATGATGCAGTTTCCTCTTGGAATACTGAACTCTTCTCTTCTTTGAACACTCTTGCTCCACCCCTCCCCCATCCTGTAAGGCAAGCCAAACCCCGACCTTTGCTCACTTCCAGAGTTCACTTCCTGTGTTCTGTTCCTGCTCTTCTGGTTGAAGTCACACTCCCATGCTGATTTCGTGTTCCCCTCTATCCGGACTGCTTTTACACTTGTCAAGCAAGATTATTATGTCCATCTGACAAGCACTCTTGCCTCAAACCCCTGCCATCTCTTTGCCTCACTCACTTCCCTCTTCAAACTGTCTCTGCTTCCTATCCCCATCACTTTCCACCCAGTCTATGGCTAACTTCTTCCATGAAAAGCCTGACTAGATTAATTGTGAATTCCTTTTTTTTCCTGCTAGACCAGTCTCTTCAATTAGGATTTCCCATTCCACGATTGCCAGAGACAGAGGGCACGCCTTTTCCTTAATGCATCAAAAAGGAGATAATGTTCCATCCCCGCCTGGATGAATGGCTCATAAGGGCCATCTTCTATTCTTCTATAAAATAGCATATAAGCTACTGGTACTTATGGCCATATTTGCTAATTTTACTTGTGTAACACCTTTGAAAATTCACCCCAATGATAGGGATGATTTTGATCCCTGTGTAAAAGATAGATTTAAGTGTGAATATCTGAACTGAGATTTGGTTATGATTGCAACTTGTATTTTTAATTTGATGAAAATATTAAAAAGAGAGAACCTCCAGTTTGGGAAATGTGCTATTTATTGTACTTTCATAAAGAGTAAATAGTTTAAGAAAGGTTAAATCAAGGTGCTTACCTGTGCATTCCCTGTGTTCTGGTTCAGAGAAAAATATGTTGAATTGGAAATAAATAGAGCAAACAGAAGATGTCTTTGATTTTAAAACACCTTGTATTAACTTGATTTATTAAGCTTGAAGAAATCCAGTGCAGAACCAACATTACAGGAATCTATCATACTTCCTGCAGCATGCATGAATATATGCCATGCTATATCTAACATTAGGGACTTTTATATTCCTTTGCAATTATATTTTATCCATGTTTATAGATTAAAATATAGCCAAGCCAAAAATGCAGACTAGTGTTTTTCTTTATGTATAGAGGGAATTGTAGGGGATTTTGGTAACAAATACTATATCTATTTCTTATTTTTTTGGGATATGTGCATTGAATTTATTTTAATATTCGTGTATCTTAAATTTAATTATTGTATTTACATAAATTCCTAAAATTGCATATTTCAAATTTAATTCAAATTTAATACCTAAGATGAAAACTCCTTCTTAGTGTCCCTAATTTAAAAAAAGATTTAAAAAAAGGCAAAAAGAGTGACAATGATATATGCAGAAAGAGTATTTACAGAGAAAGATTGTTTTATGTTTGGTTTTTTTTTTAACAGGTTTTAAATCTGGTAGGTCTTTAGTAAAGATTTTCACTGCATGCAAATTTAGCTGTGAAGCTGAGGTGCCAAATCTGTGCACAGTGACAGCTTAAACTGCAAAACACACCAGCAGCAGCACCTATAATCTTATTATAAAGTATATACAGTGTCAATTGAAAATCAACACCTCCTTGAACATTTTTCACATCTTGTTGTGTTAGCGTGCATATACTTAAAGTAGAAATGTTTCTCTACTCATGAACATACTGTACTTCTCACCTATCAGGGCCAAAAATGTTTTATTGGAGGCCAAAGCATATACGTATGCAAAAATCAAAACTGAATCCAACAATTGGATGAGCCTCCACTCCCGATTCAATAGTTGAAAGCATCTTTGGCAGCAATTACAGCTATGATTCTGTTGGGATAGGTCTACACCAACTCTGCACATCTAGATATGTCAATTTACAAAAGTGTTCAGCTCTGTCACGTTCTTTGGGCAGCGTTGATGATCAGCAATAAATCATGCCACAGATTTTGATTGGAATGGTGTTGGGCCTCTGACTGAACCACTCCAGGACATTTACCTTTTTGCTCCTGAGACTTTTCAATGTGTGTTTGGCTGTGTGCTTCGGGTCGTCATACTTGAAAGGTGGACTTCATCTCAGCTTTCTTACAGAGGGATTTGTCTGTACTTTTTTCCATTTATTGTCTCTTCTTTTCTCTGATGAAAAAATCTGTTACATGATGCTGCCATCAACATACTTCACAGTAGGGATGATGGTGTTCATCCCTACTAGATCAGTGATTCTCAACCTTTTTTCGGCTGGGACACACCTGACAGATGGTTCTCACATGCATGACACACTGAACATGTGACCGTCACGGGGCAAAATGTAAATATACATTCTGCATCCTCAGGAACCCCCTTGACCCCCAAAAATGGATGCAGAGCAGAACTAGGGCATTACCCGTACAGCTCACCATACAAAAAAAGATATTCTGGATCTGATGACATCTCAGTAAAAGCAAAGCAAACTCTCTTTACTGGCAGGCACAATACCCCTCCTTATGAAAAGACAGTAATTTACCACTACAAATATTTAACCAGGCCCTAAAGATTAATACACCTCCTATTAGGAAAACAGAGCAAGCTAAGCTGCTATAGATAGAAATGATGGTAAGACTATACTAATAAATGTTACAAAACAGCTGATGAACAGAATAACATCCAATGATTAAAAACGCATACAAATTATTAAAAATTGTCCAAATATCAATAAACATTTCAAAACAGCAGACACATCACTTAATACTCAATAATTAAAATGGCAGTCAATCAAGAAAAATAAATTTAAAAAGCTGCCTTTACTTACCCTCTCCAGCAACTCTCCTACTCCTTTCCCTTGCAGGCCAATAGCACTCACCAGAAGCAGCAGTGGCTGCTGATGCTCTGTCCTCACAATCCTCTTCCTTAGGGCCCACAACCAGTCTCTGTCTCACACAGACCAGTAATCACCCTAACTAGTATCTCTTCCTCACACACACATACCAGTTACCTCCCTGACCAGTCACTTTCTCTCCCACACACACACACCAGTCACCTCCCTGACCAGTCTCTCTCTCTCTCTCACACACACACACACGCTCTCACTCACGTACCCAGGCACCCATTCTACCACACACACACAAAGCTGCCACTCACACACCCAGGCACCCATTCTATCACACACACAAGCTCACATGGAGCCTCTTCTCATTGTTTGGCCCAATGAGCCTGGCCTCCGCTTATGAGCCGCCGCTGGCCTGACCTCCGGTGGCGTGCAACGTCTCTCCACTGTTCAGCCGCCGGTGGCCTGGCCTCTGGCAGTGGCGCGCAGCGTCTCACCATTCTTCGGCTCCCGCCGCTGGCGGCACACAGGTCTCTCTACTCTTCGGCCCTGCTGGCCTGGCCTCCGGCGGTGGTGCACAGATCTCTCCACTCTTCAGCCACGCCCCTAGGGAGAAGGGAAGCACAAGCGGGGCAGTGGAACACCGGGAGCCGCGACACACTGATGTGTTGTGACACACTGATGTGTTGCGACACACCGGTTGAGAACCGCTGCTCTAGATAATGTACTGTATTTGTTTTATGTCAAATGTAACACTTTGCATTCAGGGTAAAAAGTTAAATTTTATTTTCATCAGTCCATAAAAGTTTTTTTTGACATATGGCTACAGTATCCCGAGTATTTCTTTGCATACTTCAAATGGAATGCTTCCTTTTTACCACACTACTGTAGGGAGAAGAGTTAGGATTTCCAACGCCACCTTCCTTATGTGTACCTCTTATTTACCTTCGATCTCCTGTCCGTTTGATTAGAGAAGTCGTCAAACTGTTTATCTAAGTAATGCTTTATTTCTCAGTTACACAGGGCTAGGCATAATAACACTAATACAGGGACAACAGAAAATATGAAAAAACAATAGTTATGAAAGCATGCTTGACATCCAGTGCTTATGAGATTGCAATTAATTAGTGCTAGCATCACTCCCCTCTAGCAGAGACTTTCATGTGGAGTGCTAAAAGCCTTAACTTCTTGATGCACTGATAGGGCATGGAGCCCCCAGTTTCTCACCATACTAGATTTGCTACACCTTCTCTCTGGGTCTTTGGGTGGTGGGCTCGGTTCTTTGCAGGTCTTTGGCATGGGGGCAGAGAGGGGAAGCCTCTATCACTTAGCAACAGGGGCTGTTCAGCTGTCCAGTCTCGGAGACCTGTGTTGGGCAGGACTTGCTCTACTGTGCCCTTTGTCTCTGCAAGTTCCTTCTGCCTAGGATACCAAGAGGCAAGGCAGGAGAGATGCAGCAGCACTCGGATGGGTCATCTTCCTCTTTGGATGGGCAATGATAGAATGATAATGTCACGACAACCCTGAGAGCTTGCACCCAGCTGCTTTTAAGGGCCCGCCTATGCACAATTAAGACTCGGGCTGATTTTTCCCACTCTTTTATAAGTCCTTTGTTTCTTTCTCCAGGTTCAGTGAGCCATCAGTTTGATGACTGCCAGTTGTTCATGTCTCTGACAGTACACTGATAAGTCCTGTTCTTGGATTGGCCCTAGAGCCATAAAAAGAGGCCCTTAGTGTTCTGGCAGGACAGATTCACACACCAATTGTCCTTGTGTTTTTCTTGGCCTCTTTTGGCTCCAGCTAGGCTGAAAGGCCTAGAAATCTGTCCAGGCTAGTCATGTACATAGCAACTGCAAATTATCTCTTTTATGTCCATAGCCAAACAGGTCAATGTCCATTTTTACTGATATTAGAGAGTCCATCTTAGCTGCTTGTCCTTAGCAGGAATTGGGATAGCCCCTTCACTGCCATACAAGCCAAATTTGTAGTTACATGCACATGTTAACCTGTCTTGGCCATGGAAGCCTTTAACTCTTTCAAAGTTGCCATTGGTTGCCTTCCTGGCAGTCGCCTCCTTGCTTGAATCATCCATTTTGGAATGCCCTTCCGGAGGAAGTGGTGAAGACCAGAACTGTGAGGGACTTCAAAGGGGCGTGGGATAAACACTGTGGATCCATAAAGTCAAGAGACCGCCAATATAGAGTGGGTGGCTCACCAGAAAGATGGCTACTGCCCGGAGACAATACCCTTATTAAATAAACATACAGATGCTTACTGTGACTCCAACATCGCTCTAAGCTTCAACGGCAAGAGGAAATGGGGAAAAAAGGATTTGCTATCACAAAGAGGGGAGTAGCTGGCTTGTTACGGCGGTTACTACCCCAAACCAAATAAGCCTAATACTTCACTTTCCAAGCATATACAGCATAGTTCTCTGCTTCAACGGCAGGGGAGAAGAAAAGAGGGTTCGCACTCACAAAACGGGGAGTAGCTGGCTTATTACGGCGGTTACTACCCCAAACCAAATGTGCCTGATACTTCGCTTTCGATGCATATCCAGCATGGCTCTCTGCTTCATGGCATGGGAGAGGCTGATACATCAAGCATTTCCAGCATAGCTCTCTGCTTCAACAGCAGGGGAATAAGAAAAGCTGAGGCTTCACGCATATCCAGAATAGCTTCAACTGCAGGGGAGAAGAAAAAAAAACAAAAAAAAAAGGATTCGCACTCACAAAGCAGGGAGTAGCTGGCTTGTTACGGCGGTTACTACCCTAAACCAAAAGGGCCTGATACTTCACTTTCAATGCATAACCAGCATGGCTCTCCGCTTCAACGGCAGGAGAGAAGAAAAACAACCAATAGGGGCTGTATGACATAGTCTGGGTAAAGGGAATAAACATGGGTGTAGCTTGCTTATTGCAGCAGTTACTACCCCTACTACCCCTAACTAATCAAGCTAGGTATTTCACTTGGATGCAGATCCATCACTGCTCTCTACATTAATGGTGGGTGTGGAAGGGAAATAGAACCAAGAGTTAAGAGAAAATGATAAGTATGAGAGAAAAAAATGTGTGAAGCTTGCTGGGCAGACTGGATGGGCCGTTTGGTCTTCTTCTGCCGTCATTTCTATGTTTCTATGTTTCATTTCTATGACAGCCTGATCTAGGCGTGGTCATGGTGTAATACACCTTCCACTTCTTAATAATCATCTTGACTGTGCTCTGAAGGCTATTTAAGGACTTTGCAATTCTTTCATACCTATCCCTAGACTGTGCATTTCCAAAAGTTTGTCCCAGAGTTATTTTAATAGCTGCGTGATGCTCAAGGTTGGGTCTTTGCTTTGAAATGCACTGCTCGGCAGAGAGAACTACTAGGCACTGATGAATTTATCCTGTCGTCATGTGAATTAGTACAATCAAACACAAGAGGGGCCAGTTTATTTGGTGTGAATTGTTAAAGGTGATTAGATACACTAGAGCTTTTAAGTATTTAAGAGTGCTACAGAAGTACAAGAGGGGTGCAAACTTATCCAGCCAAATTATTGTGTTTTTATTTGTACTTCATTTTCTAAGGAACTCTGGAATATACAGTATTTTTCACTGGGCAATTGCATAGAAACATGATGGCAGAAAAAATCCATATGACTGATCTAGCCTGCCTGCCTATCCATTGATTTATGTAACCCTTACAATTCCCATCACCCCATCAGAGATCCCCTGTATTTATTCCATGCTTTCTTGAATTCAGATACCATTTTTGTCTCCACCACCTCCACTAGGAAGCTGTTCTATGTGTCCACTACTACTCTGTAAAGACATTTTTCCCAAGATTACTCCTGAGACACTACCCCTTTCACCCTCATCACATTACACCCCCCCCCCCTCGTTTTAGAGCCCCCTTTCTGTTGAAAAAGGTTAGCCTCCTGTGCATGGAAGCCTTTGAGATATTCAAATGTCTCTATTATATCTCTCATATCTCGCTTTTTCTCTAGGCTATACATGCTTAGATCTTTGTCTATCCCAATATGTTTTAGAACGAAGATTACAGATTATTTTAGTAACCGACTCCATCCTGTTTATATTCTTTTGAAGGTGCAAGCTGCAGAACTATACACACTATTTCAAATGAGGTCTCACCAGGGACTGTGCAGGGGCAACATCACCTCCCTTTCTCTGCTGACCATTCCTCTCCCTATTCAGCCAAGCAAATTGCAGTTGTGGGGGTAGAATATTTGGAATCATTAAACATGGTTTTAATGCATTTTACTTCCAGGCTATAAGGCAGCAAAAGGATCTACTTCTTATCACTTCTATAGTGCTTCTTAGCGTACACAGCACTGTACAAAAAAAATGAACCTTTTGGAAGGGGGTGTGGGCTGTCGAAAGCTACTATACAATCTTTTATTTTGTTGATGGGATGCTTTCTAAGTCTTAATCTTTTTGAGCCTTAAAATAATTACTGTTGGGAAAGATTCACATTTCAGCCTGTACTGAAATATTCTAACTGCTGCTCCAGCTACGTGTGCTTGTGCTCTGAGAAATACAGAAAGTGTCTGATAGTCAGACGGTTTGATTGACTGAACAGTATCGCTGATGCTGCATAATTAAGTTTATGCCTGCTACTGTTGCAATTGGATGTTCTTGCAGATTTCTTACATTGTGTGCATGGTGATTACGGGATCTTCAGGTTTCACAGCTTTTCCTGTCCTATGCGACATCAAGTAACAGTAACAAGCAAGTCTTTTTACAGTACCATACAGAGATATATTTTTTTTGCATAAATTCTTTATGGCAAGGTTTTAAAAATATAACATGATAACATGGTACTGAAAGGGTTAATATATTTATTTGGGAGAGACTGCCTCTGAGCCTTTATTTGTTTATTTATTTTTAACAAATTTTTTGCTCTTTAGAGTTTCAATGAGAAATAATTAGTAGGAAATAATCACAAATCTATATACAACTTTTTTATTAGAACAAACATCAAAAACACAAAATAGCAGTATATAAACAAATGAGTAATTTTCTAGTCTCTCCATCATGCTACATAAAAAAAACATTGTAAACTTTTTTTTGTTATGCAGACGTATTCCTCAAACCTACTTCTGCATAACATCTTACAAAAATGTATAACATGTAAAATGAGAAACGCCAGCAATATGGGAATATGACCTATAAATCTGTCACTCACTTTCCTGGTGTGTGATAACCAGCGTTATCATAGCGATGAAAACCTAGCACTATACATAAGGCTGCTCCACCACATTCCCTCCATGGATGTTTCTGTTTTCTAAAGCACGTCTCACATTTTTTCCTGCTCCCACAAACTCTGCATTCTTTCCAGGGATTGGATTTATGTTAAGGGATGGGATATAAAAAGGAAAGTGTCTTTCCATCATTCTGAATCCTATATCACCACTACCTGTGGGACAAGACTTACCCCCCCCCCCCCCCCTCTCTCTCCTACATAGACTGGCCCACATCAGGTCATGGGGAAGACAATTTTCGAATGATTTTAGCCTGGTAACTAAATAGGTATCTGGATAAAAATTGTCAGTTGGGTAGAGCAGCAGCATTGTTTCATATTGCAGGTACTTTTACCCTGCCACAAAGGGACAATGGCGGAGCAAAGCGGGAAGGGCGGAGCCAGTGAACAATGAACAGAGATCTCATTTTGAAATCGGCTCACGTGCTTTACAGCGCTGACGTATCCATGAAAACGGAAATTCTTGTGGCATCGGCCAGTCCCATATTTATCAAAGGAAAACTGTGTGGGGAAGCTTCCTTTTGAAATCTTCTTGCAGACCTATGGGCACAAAATATCCTCAGGCCTGCAAGCAACATAACTATTTTAATCGCGTTCCCCTCCATGACTTCATGGGTAATATGAAAGTAGTTTGGCTACTGTGTTAGTCCACTTGAATTCACGGAAACAAAGGATAACAAATAAAAAGGTATCACTTTTTTTTATTGGACTAGCATAACACATTTCTTGACCAGCTTCAGGTCAGAATTCAAGTGAGCAAAAAAGTTAGCAGGCATTCCAATGATAGAATGAAAGAGAAGGGGTGAGGGAGGTTTGATGGATGATCAAAAAGTGGATAGACAATATAATTTTAAGGCTCATAACGTCTTAAACAAGGATTCAAAGACCTATGTTTCCAGTCTGTTCCAAAGTGTCTAATCATTTTGACTTCAAAAGTCTTGTGTTATTGAATTGTTTTACATTTTCCTTTGATTATGCTGATCCATAAGGTCATTGTTGCAGTGGTTTGGATCCAAGGAGTGATCCCCCGTGGAGGTGTCAGTCAGGTCTTTTCTGTGGTGTTTGATCTTCTGTCAGTGTGAATTGATTTTTGCCTTTAATGTCTGGACTGTTTCACCAGTGTAGTCTACTTCACATTTTCTGCATTGAATGATATTCACTACATTACAGGAGGAGCCACGAGTAGGATCCCCTTATGTTGAAATGTTTTCCCACAGGGGTGATTATGGTGTCCTTTGATATGTGTTGGCATAGTTTGCAGCATGCAGAGCTGGAAAAACTAAGAAAAATCATAAACATTCCAGGCACTCATCCTGGAGGATGAAGTATTTTGAAAGAAATATTCCCTGCTTTTCATGTACCGGCCTTCAGACAACCACTTAATCTGAAGCAAAAATTAGTAAAAAGCAAGCTTTTAACAAAATCTCAGAAGACAATGGCCCATGCCCCTGCCAAATATCTCATTCCTCATTGGCAGAAGATCTCTTGCATACGTTATCTTTGGTTGTGTTGGCGGTTTCTCCAAATTAAGTGGCAGTGGTGATGGTTGTGAGGGGGGTGTCTTTGAGAGAGGTGGTTTTTTTTTTTTCTGTTTTCTCTCCAGTAATGAAGATGGTGTTTTAAAAGGGTTGAAAGCAGGATCTAGTTTGACTCCCCTTCCTTCTAAATTCATTTGCACAGGACAGAACTTTATCACACCGGGATCTTCACCACGTCCTCAAGACATGAGCTCACCTCTTGCACCCAGGGAAGGCCCTCCAACTGCTTCCCCTGTCTGCTTAACCACTTCGGTTCAGTCATTCCTGGGTTTAAGTTTATGCTTCTTAAGCCAATTAGCTACTGCATGCAGATGCTTTGTCAGGTTGGCGACAGCTTCAGCTTGACTCGCAGCAACCCCAACCTGCAGTTGCATATCGTTGGCAAAGAGATGACAAATAACATTGTATTCTTCAATAGCAGCAAAAGAAGGCAGAGCACTAATCACTGTGGCACACCACAACTAATTAAAGCTGGGTCAGATTCCTTTCCTCTCCAATATACCAGCTGACTGTCAATTACTCATTTCCAGTCAGTCCCCCATCTTTCCAGTAATGAGCAGTGATCTGCAGCATTAAATACTATGGGCAGGGAGAAGAAACCCAATAGTCATATTGATGCTGTCCTTAAGCAAAATTTAAGATGTTGGAATACTTGGATATCTCTCCACCAAAATATTAGCCTCTTTCTCTGTAATATACCCCATCAAGAAACCTTCCAATAACATAAGACACCTATTTATAAAGATCCTGTATAGGATCAGTGAGTAACTTCACGTAACTGGTAGGTAAGAGCATTCTGTGATCTTCCTTTTCATAATCTGACCTAATCGCTATAACCATGCATCTACCCTTATCAATAGATTTAATAACAATATTAATATCTTCCGCTAGCCGATGAATAGCCAGCCTTTCCTGTCCTGTCATATTCATGAAAGAGGAGCCTGTCTGTCTGTTTTAAATTATTCTCCACCATTCATTCTCCAGTGCTACTATTAAGGAATCCACCAAAACTCAGAAGGATTCACACCAACTTCCTTGCAACCACTGATAAATCCATATAATACTATATACTCTATATACTATATATATACTCTAAAATCAATGCCCCTGGTTTCCTCTGGCAACATTTTTGAGATTTTGCGGCAAGAGAAAATTCTGTGGCAGATTTTTCAAACTTTTGCTGAAATTGTAGCAAATATGCATATTTTGCATATATTTGTAAATTAATATACATTTTTAAACTCCTTTCCTTACATTTCTGTGTCCAGTTAATTTATTGGGTTTTTTATTTTTCGAGAGTGGGATCTTGGTGATGGTCCAAGGAAGAAAGGAGGGGGATAGAGAAGTGAAATCTGGAGAATGAGGAGGGCATCTCAGAGGATAATAAAGAAAGAATCACATGCAAGATAGGTAGACAAATAGAGGATGGAGGGAGGATTGAGGCATAGGAGGGGGAGAATGGGGGATCATGGATCAGAAGGAAAGAGAATGAGTGGAGAAGTAAGGGGGATACTGGATTGGGGAAGGGGATAATTCATTCATCATGTCTTTTTTCACACTCCTCTGTTTTCCTCATTCATAGCCCCTCAAATCACCTTGCTCTATTTCTGTACTCCCTTTTCCAGTCCCCTCACTCGCACTCCTATCTCTGATCTCCTCACTCCTGCCACCAATCCTTTCATTCACTCTCCATTTCCCCCCTCTTACTCCAGCCCCTCATTTAGAACATAAGAAAATAAGACTTGCCATATTGCGTCAGACTAAAGGTTCATCAAGCCTGGTATCCTGTTTCCAACAGTGGCCAATCCAGATCACAATTACTTGATAGGTTCCCAAACAGTAGATGGATCCCATGCTGCTATCACCCAGGGATAAGTAGTGGCTTTTCCTATCTATCTGGTTAATAATTTATGGGCTTCTCCTCCAAAAACTTGTCCAAATCTTTTTTTTTTTTTTTTTTTTTTTTAACCCATCTACGTTAGCTGCCTTTACCACATCCTTCGGCAATGAATTCCAGAGCTTAATTGCACATTAAGTGAAAACATTTTCTCCAGTTTGTTTTAAATGTACTATTTATTAACTTCATGGAGTGGCCCCTAGTCTGTATTTTTTTTGAAATGTGAACTTGTTATTTACTCTTACTCATTCTATTCATTCTTGATTTTATAGACCTCTAACATATCTCCCCTTGGCTGACTCTTCTTCCAGCTGAACAGCCCTAATCTCTTTAGCATTTCCTTGTAGGGGAGCCTTTCCAACCCCAGTTCAGCTATATCTTTAAAATGTATCGACCAGAATTGCACACAACTTGGAGTTGCGGTCTCAGCATGGAACGATACAGAGATATTATGACAATCTCCACTTTATTCTCCATTCCTAATAATTCCTAACATTGTTTGCTTTTTTTGACCACTGCCACACACTGAGCTGAGAATTTCAAAGTATTTTCCACTAGTGTGACCAACTGCCCAGTTTTGAGCCTGACAGTCTGGTTTTCTAGTCGCTTTACAGTGTCGGATTATAAGGGTAACTGGACATTATCAAACCCGGTCAAGGCAGCAAGGCAACGTAGCCTATCAGGGCTTGTTGCAGGAGCCAATCGGATTAATTCTAGGAGTGGCAAGGGATAGAGTGCTGCACCAATCAGCTGCCTGCTTTTTCAGCTGCTGCAGAAGAAATGAGAGGAAGGAGTCTGTATGTGCTCAGGCTGTCAGCAATGTGTTTCTTATTCTGCATGTGCTTGCACGAAGCTTCAGCTTTCCTCCCTTCTCTCTTTCTTAACCTACATCACCTAATTCAACTCCAGTCTGTAAGTTGTCTCAGCTGCTGCTACCTCTGGGCTCTCTCCTCCAGCAACTGAAGCTCCTGCTACAGTAATCTGCTTTGCATTTGGCTTGGGACCTGGTCCTGGCCCGCTTTTGTCCTGCTACAGCCTCAGTCTCAGGCAGACCGACAGCTGCATCTCAGCAAAGTTGCTCTGCAGGCTGTTCCTTCATCTCTGCATCAGGTCTCACTCTGGCCTCAACCCTTCTCTAGGCTGCTTTCCCCAACCCCCCTCTCCCCATTAACATGTGTTTTCCATTCTCCATTTACTGCTGCGGGTGTCCCTTCCCCCAACTAATAGCCACCCATTTTCTCTTCCTCTGGCTGCTGCCAGGGTGGTTAGAGCCAGATGATCCAGGCAAGTAAACAGCAATTGTTTGAAAAAAAAAAAAAAAAGAAAGAAAACACCTTACCCTCTTCTATTAGCAACTTGAAATTGTCTGATTTTAAACAAAAACTTATAGGGACCAACATTGAAACGCTACTTACCCGGATAAGTAGGACTTATCCAGCTAAGTGGCAGCTACTGAATATCTGGCTATGTTCAGCAGCCACCATTTAGCCGGATAAGTATTTAGCCCTTTAAGTAGATAGCCGGTTATCTTGGAGGCGGGCAATGAGCGGCTTGAGGTAGAGCAACTTATCTGGTTATCTTAACCAGAAAAATGAATGCCTATATTTAGCCTTATCTGGTTAATTTAACCAAATAATTTAGACCTGCTATAAGTTATCTGGATATAACTTATCTGGCTAACTCGAACTTATCTAGTTATACTCAGCAACATAACTGTGCTGTTAAATATCCCTTCTAAGTTATCCAGATAACCAGATATCTTTGAATATTGGGCCGATCATGTACTCCAGTGACCCTCTTCCCCTCGCTGCCCCTGCCTATATCTCCTCTGTGCCCCTCTCCCTGCTCCCCCGAGGGTTGCTGCTGAATTGGGTGGGGTGGGCAGCAGTGCTTCCTTGGATGGCACGACTGGCCAGCTGAGCCAGCAGCCACATGGGGTTAAGGAACACTTGTCACTACAGTGGTGGCGCCTAGCCCCTTGATGAAGCTTATGAGTGCTCTCCCTGGACCTGGCTTCTTGGATGGATGCTTTCATGTAAGCTCTGGGTCTTCTCTTTCCCAACTTCCTACCCAACATCCCTCTGAGAGCTTGTATGTGAGTTGAGCATGTGCATGTGTGCCTGTGAATGAGAGAACATCTGTGAGATTGTGTATGTGTGAGTGAAAATGTGTGTGAGACAGGAAGTGTATGCATGTAAGAGAGAGAGGAGAAAGTTTGTGCAGCTCCTCTCCAATAATCCAGGACAATTTTAGGGTGATTGGAAATTTAAAAAAATAAAAAAATAAAAAAATTTCTCAAGTATGGAGAGCGGGGGATTTTTTAAAATGCTTATTAGTTATAAATAGTGGGTGTTATTTGATGTGTCTGCTGTTTTGAAGTATTTATTTTGTATTAGTATGGTTTTTATCTGATGTTTTATGAGGAATGCTCTGTTTTTTCCATTGTTCCTCTGCTTACAGAGTCTGGCTTGTTGTAATTTCCAGTTCATTTTTTGTCTGCTTTTTTCTATTTATGGTCTCTTTATTCTGTATTTAGTGAAGGCCTATCTGTGTTCTGCATGTATGACCAAGGTGAAATTTTGTAGTTTCTGTGTGGGGATTTATAGCAGCCATATGGGTTCCAAGTGTCTTTTTTGCAGGATTTTCTGGTTTGGCGAGGGAGGGTGGAGGCAACACAATAATAATTTGTACAAGGCATCAAAATAGGTAGCACCAGTCCTGCGAGTTTGCAAGATAAGAAATGGGGAGCAGGTGAGTTGCAGGGGCCCCCTTCATTGCCCTGAGAGGCATAAACAAAAATAGTGGGCAGCCTCTCAACTTATTGCTGCACTATTTAGGTAGTTCATTGGCAGGATCTAAACATTATGTCCTTGAGTATCTACTCCTAGTATGTGGAAAAGTTGGCAACCCTATTTTCCACAATGATGCCCAGATCATTTTCCTGGGTGGTAACTCCTTTGTGCAATCCGTAGTGCTAGTTCTAGTTAATATCTTTGAAATCGGAGGTCTCTCATGTTTGTTTAATATGCATCCTGTTATACTTTTGCTCAATTGTTAAAAGTATTGCAATTTGAACTTAGTAAACCGTTATGATGGCTTTACCGAATGACTGTATATAAAACTCAACAAACAAATACATAAATAAATAATATGGAACCTATCATCATGTAACTACAGTGTGTTACTATTCCCTGTGCATCACATTGCACTTTTCCACTTAAATTTCATCTGCCATTTGGATGCCCAATCTCTCCCAGTCTGGCAGGTTCTTCCTACAATTTCTCTCAATCTGTTTGATTTCACTACTCTGACTAATTTAAATCATAGGAAAATGTGGGAGGGAGGTTTTGGAAGCCAAATTTAGGCTCTTAGGTAGAAAGCTTAAATCCAGAACCTCCAGGTAGCATTCTCTGAAATGCTCCCTGTTCCACGCGCATGCCAGAGGCAGGCAGAGCTCCGGAGTCTCAATGGGTGGATGAGACGATGGTGCAAGGAAGAGGGATTCAGATTTGTTAGGAACTGGGGAACCTTTTGGGGAAGGGGGAGTCTCTTCCGAAGGATCCAACAGAAGAAAATAGGATAAAGCATAAATATTGGCAAGTTAAATGTAGGACACTGATAAGACAGGCTAAGAGAGAATTTGAAAAGAAGTTGGCTGTAGAGGCAAAAACTCACAGTAAAAACTTTTTAAAATATATCCGAAGCAGAAAGCCTGTGAGGGAGTCAGTTGGACCGTTAGATGATCGAGGGGTTAAAGGGGCACTTAGAGAAGATAAGGCCATCGCGGAAAGATTAAATGATTTCTTTTCTTCGGTGTTTACTGAAGAGGATGTTGGGGAGGTACCCGTAATGGAGAAGGTTTTCATGGGTAATGATTCAGATGAACTGAATCAAATCACGGTGAACCTAGAAGATGTGGTAGGCCTGATTGACAAACTGAAGAGTAGTAAATCACCCGGACCGGATGGTATACACCCCAGAGTTCTGAAGGAACTAAAAAATGAAATTTCAGACCTATTAGTAAAAATTTGTAACTTATCATTAAAATCATCCATTGTACCTGAAGACTGGAGGATAGCAAATGTAACCCCAATATTTAAAAAGGGCTCCAGGGGTGATCCGGGAAACTACAGACCGGTTAGCCTGACTTCAGTGCCAGGAAAAATAGTGGAAAGTGTTCTAAACATCAAAATCACAGAACATATAGAAAGACATGGTTTAATGGAACAAAGTCAGCATGGCTTTACCCAGGGCAAGTCTTGCCTCACAAATCTGCTTCACTTTTTTGAAGGAGTTAATAAACATGTGGATAAAGGTGAACCGGTAGATATAGTATACTTGGATTTTCAGAAGACGTTTGACAAAGTTCCTCATGAGAGGCTTCTAATAAAAGTAAAAAGTCATGGGATAGGTGGCGATGTCCTTTCGTGGATTGCAAACTGGCTAAAAGACAGGAAACAGAGAGTAGGATTAAATGGACAATTTTCTCAGTGGAAGGGAGTGGACAGTGGAGTGCCTCAGGGATCTGTATTGGGACCCTTACTTTTCAATATATTTATAAATGATCTGGAAAGAAATACGACGAGTGAGATAATCAAATTTGCAGATGACACAAAATTGTTCAGTGTAGTTAAATCACAAGCGGATTGTGATAAATTGCAGGAAGACCTTGTGAGACTGGAAAATTGGGCATCCAAATGGCAGATGAAATTTAATGTGGATAAGTGCAAGGTGATGCATATAGGGAAAAATAACCCATGCTATAGTTACACAATGTTGGGTTCTGTATTAGGTGCTACAACCCAAGAAAGAGATCTAGGTGTCATAGTGGATAACACATTGAAAACGTCGGATCAGTGTGCTGCGGCAGTCAAAAAAGCAAACAGAATGTTGGGAATTATTAGAAAGGGAATTGTGAATAAAACGGAAAATGTCATAATGCCTCTGTATCGCTGCATGGTGAGACTGCTCCTTGAATACTGTGTACAATTCTGGTCGCCGCATCTCAAAAAAGATATAATTGCGATGGAGAAGGTACAGAGAAGGGCTACCAAAATGATAAGGGGAATGGAACAGCTCCCCTATGAGGAAAGACTAAAGAGGTTAGGACTTTTCAGCTTGGAGAAGAGACGACTGAGGGGGGATATGATAGAGGTGTTTAAAATCATGAGAGGTCTAGAACGGGTAGATGTGAATCGGTTATTTACTCTTTCGAATAGTAGAAAGACTAGGGGGCACTCCATGAAGTTAGCATGGGGCACATTTAAAACTAATCGGAGAAAGTTCTTTTTTACACAACGCACAATTAAACTCTGGAATTTGTTGCCAGAGGATGTGGTTAGTGCAGTTAGTATAGCTGTGTTTAAAAAAGGATTGGATAAGTTCTTGGAGGAGAAGTCCATTACCTGCTATTAAGTTCACTTAAAGAATAGCCACTGCCATTAGCAATGGTAACATGAAATAGACTTAGTTTTTGGGTACTTGCCAGGTTCTTATGGCCTGGATTGGCCACTGTTGGAAACAGGATGCTGGGCTTGATGGACCCTTGGTCTGACCCAGTATGGCATTTTCTTATGTTCTTATCGTATCCCCTTACTTGTTCCCTTTTCTAGGTCGTTTATAAATATATTAGAAACCACTGGTCCCAATACAAATCTCTGAGGCAATCCACTGGTTTTTTTTTTTTCCTTCACTGAGAAAACTAACCATTTATTCCTACTCTGTTTCTTATCATGTAACCAGTTTGCAGTTCATAATAGGACATTGCCCCTATCCCATGACTTTTTATTTTCCTCAGGAATCTCTGAAAATCCAAATCCATACTATCCAGTGGATCACCATTATTCATATGTTAATTATCTCCTTCTAAAACAGGTAGCAGATTGTTGACTTCTCTTGTATAAATGCATGCTGACTGTGTCTCTTTAAACCATGCCTTTCTATATGTTGTATGATTTTTTTCTTTAGAATGGTTTTTATGATTTTACCTGACACTGAAGACAGGCTCCCCAATCTATAGTTTCCTGGCTCATCCCTGAAGCCCTTTTTAAAGATTGGTATCACATTAACCACCCTCCAGTCTTCAGATACAATAGACAATTTCAATGATAGGTTACACATTATTAGTAATGACATTTCATTTTTGAGTTTTCAAAACTCTGGGTTATAAACACATCTGGTCCAGGCGATTTGCTACTCTTCAGTTTGTCTGACTGTTACATCATCCAGGTTCACCATAATTTGTTTCTGTTCTTCCAAATCATCTCCATTAAATACCATTTTCAGTAGAGGTATCTCCCTAGCATCTTCTTCAGTGAACACCAAAGGAAAGAATTCATTTACAGCTAAATTTTTAAAGGAGTGCACATAAACACATATATTGGGCACACATTTTATATTGTGCGTGCAAGTACACTCTTATCATTTTTTTTAAATTTATCATTATTTCAGTTTAATACAAAGAAACTTTGCATAGAATTACAAGAGATACATGATATTGTTCTTAAACACTCATCATTTAAAATATCCCTACTGCACATATGTGTGGAGCCTTTACGCTCCACACATATGTGGGAGCCTTTACGCTCCTCACAGACCTCGGCCTCAAATTCTACCTCTATGCAGATGACGTTCAAATCGTCATTCCCATTCACAACTCTCTCTCAGATGCCCTTGCCTTCTGGAACACATGTCTTGCCAACATCAATGACTTCCTCACCAACATCCACCTCGCTCTAAACTCCTCCAAAACAGAGCTGCTCCTTATCTCTCCTCACCTCCCTCCCAACCACCGATCTCCAACGATCCAGCTTTCAACGTCATAACACCCCAACCCACAGTAAGAGACCTTGGGGTTATCATAGATCAACAACTCAATCTCAAAAAACAGATCACCTCCATCCTCAAAGAAGGTTTCTTCAAGCTTCACATCCTGAAGAAGCTCAGACCCCTCCTCCACTATCATGACTTCCGCACCGTCGTCCAAGCCACCCTTTCCTCAAAGCTGGACTACTGTAATGCCCTCTTCCTTGGCCTACCCTCCTCCACCACCAAGCCCTTACAAATGCTCCAGAATGCCATCGCCAGGGTCATCACCAACTCAAGGAAAGCTGATCACATTACCCCAATACTCAAAGAACTCCACTGGCTCCCCATCGCATCCCGAATTCTCTTCAAAATTCTAACCATAGTGCACAAGTCCATCCACTCGCACAATTCCAATTGGTTGGATGAACCCTTTCGTCCTATACGCACTGAACGACCCACTCGCACTGTCAACAAAGGCACCCTCTCCATTCCCCCTTTGAAAAAAGCCCACCTCTCCTCTACTAGGGACCGTGCACTATCCATTGCAGGCCCTAAACAATGGAACGCCCTCCCTACCACTCTCAGGCTAGAGCCATGTTACGCCAAGTTCAGAAAAAAACTTAAAACATGGCTCTTCCGACAAGCCTACCCTGATTAAGTACACCGACTTCTGCAAGTATCTTGCCTACGCCTTGTATATTCCTGTAAATAGTCCGTTGCAGTTTTTATTTATTGCTTTAATTCCTCCACCTCCTGCTCTTTGTATACTCCTCCTTGTTCGCCCTCCCTGTTCATTGTAATTTCTACCTTTAAAGTTACATTGTAAACCGGTATGATGTATGCATATTAATACCGGTATATAAAAGTTTTTAAATAAATAAATAAATAAATACTCACACAACTGAACACTGGGAGGGAGAGAGAGAGACAATCTGACACTCTATATATCTCCTACTGTAAGAGGGGCACTGTCAACTCAGAATTGGTTGTTTTGGGGGGGGGAGTGGTGTTACAAGGCTCTACAGATCTTTGTGCCCTAGGCATATCAATGTAACACTGCCCCCCCCCCCCCCCAAAAAAAAAAAACCAAAACAACCCACCTTGATCTCTTTGGCCCCCAATCTCCAGACTTGCATCTCATCAGGACCAGTAGTAAAGTTACACAGGTAAGATGGTGCTCGTTGCCATGTTCATCTTTGCAAAATTTGGGGGTTACATGCATAAGACTTTGTCCCACCCTGGAACACCTATGCCTTGCCCCTTTTCTGCATCCTTATTCTTGACGCACACACAGGTTTGTAAGTGCATACTTCCCAGCTTCTTAAAATTCGCTGTTGTTGCGCGAGCCATGCTTTTAAAATCTATTAGTCTTTCTGCTATGCCCTTTTTTCCCCCTCTAAACGCCACTTTAATCCCATAATCATCTAATGGTCCAACTAACTCCCTCTCAGGCTTCCTGCGTTAGATATATTTAAAAACGGTTTTAGGATGAGTTTTTGCCTTAGGGCCAGCTTCTTTTCAGATTCTTTTTTTGTCAATACAATGTTTTACATCTAACTCGCCAATGCTTATGCTTTTTCCTAGTTTCATCAGTTGAATCCTTTTACCAATTTTTGAAAGAAATTCTTTTGGCTAAAATAGCCTTTTTCATCTCCAATTTCAACCATGCCAGCAGTTGTGTTTAGCTGCCTTTTCTTTGCTCTCATTCACTCTCCCCTTCCCTCACTCCTTCCTCCACTCCTTCCTCTCTGATCCTCTAATTCACTCTTTGCCCCATCCCCTTATTCACTCTCTCTTCCTTGCACTCCGTCAAATCCCTTCACCCCCAACCCCTCACTCTTGTCTCAACCCTCATCCCATCATTTACTTCTATTAAATCTTCCCCCTTCAAAGGGGAGACCCATCCTCTTCCCCTTCCTGAGTATGCCACACCTGTCCCTTGACCACTCCCCACCCCACCAGGGGCCCTGCCATCAGCACATTCTCTAAGTCCCTCTCTTTCCGCAATGATACTGTGGCTAGAAGAGGAGGAGAGCAGCAATGGACACATCCAGCTGCTTTCTCCTCTTTTGCCTTCCTGAGCCTGATTGAATCTTTCAACCATGTGAATGAACACGCAGCCATGCGGTTGAAAAGATTGTTGAGCCCGGGACTCCATTGCCAGAAATGTGGCATGGAGCAGAGATGTAGGTGGCTTTCTCCCCTTCCACCGATTAGAGAAAGGTGAAGTCTAGTGCCCAGCTCTCTCTCTCTTCTACCTTGATCTGGCTGTAGTCAAGCAGCTCACTACAGCTGGTGATTTATAGCTACATCAGCATGCACACAGTCGGGTCAGCACCTCCACTCCTCCTGACTGCAGGTTAGGGTAGTTTTGGTCACACCAGGTGAATGTTTGTTTTGTGTTTTTCACTGAGCCCTTTCATGGACTCTGGGATCTCCAAGAATCAGGTGCAAGTGTATCCCTTTCTTTTTCTTACTGTAAATTGTAAAATTAAAACCTAGGAGGGGAGGGATGAGGGAATGTGTTTATGGTAGAGCCCTCAATCTTCAGTGGCAATTCTGCTTAGATGAGCAAAATCTGTGGGCAGAGGTGGATTTTGTGACCTATCTTGCAGTCACAGGGCCCCTTCTACAGTATACATTATGGTTCTAATATTGGTCTTAGAGCTGCCTCTAGTCAGTAATATTTCAGATTTCTTGAGCACAGATTAAAAACACGGCAGCCCTTAGACCTTTGAAGAAAATAGGAGCTGATGGCAGGTACAGACCAATTGGCCCATTCATTCTGCCAGTTGTCTTCATGCTTAGTTCTCTACCACTTTCTCATATGTAAATCAGTACAAGCTCCCTCCTATGCCTTTTTATACAACCTACCAACCCTGTTCCTACCACTGTCCTATATATATCTGTTTAAAGCATATTTAAATTGTTCCAGTGCTGGGCTCTACCTCCTCCACTGGTAGGCTTTTGTAAGGCTTATCATCCTCCTCTTTGGTTCTCACTAGACACAATCATAATCCACACAGCCACCTAAACCAGTGAGGTTGTTTTTGGGAATGTGCGCATTGATACCGAGGTTATAACCATGGCCGCTCTGCAGGTTATCTCATCCTCCTTTGAAAGCCCAGTGCAGTTGTACTACCACTTTCTGCCCATTGACTGTGTTCACCTTTCTTTGTCCCTCTAAGGTTTCATATGACAGAACAAACACTCAAGCCCCCCTGAAACTTGACGTTTCTCATGGCTGTAACTTTGACACGAAGAGTAAATGAACAGGCAGTGGTTTTATATTCCCCCTACACAATAGGGTAGTTCTACTAACTCATTCCAAGTTCCTTCCTTCCGAAAGTGGTGCTGCATTTCACCTCAGGAATTTCATTCTCAGGAATGTTTAGTCTGTCACAGTTTTGGTTGCCTTACCTCAGCTAGTAGGCTATTCCAAGCATCTCTCAGTAAAAGAAAATACCTTCTCATGTAATCTATGATTTACTTGTTTGTGCAGGCAACATCATCTTTTGCTCTGACCTGCTCATTGTGTTTTGACCTAATAAAAGGAGTTTTAGCACTTGAAAACATGTAGTGTTAGTTCAATTAAAAGGTATCACTATATTTTTTTTGGTTTGACTCATTTCGTCTGAAATTCTAGATAGCAGTCTCCATGAAAGAAATAAAAGCCCAGGTACCCGTAAGGATGAATAACCGCTGTGGGCCAGTCCGGTGACAGAGGCCATTAATGACGTATCTATGAGGTCCATATCTAGTCATTGGTAGGATTGCAAAGTTAGACAGATAAACATATCTGGCTAACTTTGGAGGGATATTCAGTGGTGCAGCTGTACATCCAGGGTTAACTAGATATGGTATCCAGCGAATTCTGAATATCACAGTTAGGCAAATCTGAATTCTCCCAGAAATGCCCCTACATTATCCAAGTAATATTTAGCTGTATAATGACATTTCTGGCTAAATATTCAAAAGTTGGCATTTAGACAGATAACTTCTGAGTTATCCGGTTAAATGCTTCTGAATACGGTCCTCTAATGTGTTTTTTTGTGCATGCCAATATCTTCTTATCAGGTGTGCCAACTTATATATTCATCTGTCACAAAAATCATCCAAATAGACCCTTTTACAACAGTTGCTATGGAAAAACTGAGTATCTGGCACTCAAAACAGTGGAATTAAATAAATACTCTTTGAGTCTAAGGTGTTAACATTTTGGCACTTAAACCCACTTTTAGATGTAAAAAACCATTATCATCATTTAGTGAAGAGACCCCTTCATGCCAACTACAACATCAATTTCTGCTATTAGTTATTTTACAAAAACTGAGAAGTTAACATTTAACTAAACATATGTCATTCCAATTTAAAAATTGCCTAATTTATTTTTGCACTTTCATCATAATAGCAGTCTTCAGATCTAATAGCTCTACTCCTACATCTGCTATCAAGATTTCACGTTTAACTATAAATTAACACAAACAGGAAACTAAGACAGAGTTTGCTCTCCTTTTTAGTTGCATGCATCATAATTAAGCTAAAAAGTCATGAGCACTGTGAATGTCACAGCTGCAATATCAATTAAGAGAATCTGTAATCTGAAATTTGCTTGCTAACTTAAAAAGGTTCTGACCCCATAGGACCTCAGCCCTTGTAATAGATTGTTCTTGTACAACACAGACTATTTTAGGGGGGAAAAAAAGCTGATTTACCTAGAAATATATAATCATGGCCTATCTAGTCTAATCATTCCCGATTTAATATCAGACAGTCGATCCCATCAGGGTTGTGGATAGGAAGGTTAAAGCCTGTAATGGGAAAGGTTGTGTCATTTTCATTTTGTGAATAGGTAGAGCAGAGGCTCTGCCGATCCTCATCTAATTATCCTTTTTTATTTATTGCAGGGGTGCCAAACTCTGGCCCTCGAGAGCCACAAACAGGCCAGGTTTTCAGGATATCCACAATGAGTATACATGAGAGAGGTGTGCATGCAAATCTCTCTCATTGTGTTATCATGAAAACCTGAGCAGTTTGCAACTCTCAAGGACTGGAGTTGGCAACCCTGATCTATTAGGAGGATTTACTCATTCTTCTACCATAGCACTCACAGTGAAGTGCAGGGATATCAAGTGCTTTACATATTTATGATATAAATTGCATATAATATAGTACAGTTACATTTAATGCAGTACCATATATGGGACAGTGTAGTGCATACTGTTTCACAGTAATAATTAAGTAGCATGTGGGGGCACATATAGTTCAGGGTGTACACTTTACAATATGCAGTGCACTGGGTCAGTGCTGCTGATAATGGAGGTTGGGAAAGTAGGCTTGGTTAAACACCAGGTTTTAATCATGCGGTCGAATATCAATATACTGGAGACACACTTGGCCTCTGGAAGACAATTCTAGAGCCTGGGGAGGAATAGGAAGGAAGTGTGCTTGAGTGTTTGGCAAACCTGGCATCTTAGCAGTAGGGAGTCATTTGGATCCCAGCCTGCGGATGGGTTTGCGTGGCAATAGGTAGTCTTTCAGAAAGGTAGGGCCTACTTTTATTTGTGATTTGAAGGCTGTGCATAGAGCTTTGAATTGGGCCCTGTAGGGAATTAGAAGCCAGTAAAGATCCTGGAGGATTGGGATAATGTGGTCCCTATAGTTGCACTTACATAGCATCCGGGCGGCAGCGTTCTGTACTAGTTGTAGGCAACAGTGGAGCAGTTTTTGTATGTTGCAGAAGTCTTATCAGGAAAGGATGAATGCATAAGTTTGGTTAGCCAGGTGGTCTTTCTCCAGGTATGGATTTATCTTTTTGAGTGGCCTGAGATGGTAGAGAGCATTCCTAGCATTTGTGGCTATTTGTGAATCCATGTACAGTCTGGAGTCTCGGATAACACCCAGACTCCGGACTTCAGGTTTTATTGTTGGGGGATATGTTGTGCATCAGTTAGAGGTCAGTAAGTGGGGCAGGGAAAGTATCTAAGACTAGCACCTCTGTTTTGTTGGGGTTTAGTTTGTTTATTGGAGGTGGTGCAATTCCAGATTTGAGAGGCGACAGTTTGTTTTTTGTGTACCACAGCATGCTTTTCAGATCGCAGTTCTAGGAATACATGAACATCATCAGCATAGATGAAGCACTGAAGACCAGTGTGGGGAATGGCTGAGCAATATCCTCTGGGCTGGAGTAGTTAGCATGCTGACTCCTGCCTTTTTTTATACACGTTCACTTTATTAATTCAAACAGAAAACAGTAGTCACAATAACTGCCTACCTTCAAAGTACTCTGCTCAACTCAGACTTTCCAGTTTCCTGGAGACACGGGGCCTGATCTAACCCACCTGGTTCCCAATTCATATTCCTCCCCTGCAGGGCCCCACCCTGAGAATGCACTCTCTCCAGGGTAATTAAGGTGGACCAGGCATCTAGCCTGGCCCTGCACAGCTTTAAGGGGGAAGGTAGGGGCACTCCGTCACAAGCAGATTTTCTGATCTCATCTATTAAGGATCTAAAGTAGATGGTGAGCAAGGCTAGGAAGAGTATTGATTGCTGGGAAATTGCAAGGGGAGGGGTTTGGTAGATGAGGAGTTACCACCTACAGTGACTACTTGTGTTCTTCCTATTAAAAGTGATCAGAACCAGCCCCAGATATCCATGTCAGCCAATCTGTCTATTTGGATTTCATGGTCAATGGGGTTGAGGGCTGCTGAGACATTGAGTAGGATTAGGATGGAAGGCTTTTCAGTGTCAGAAGCTCTCAGTAGGGTGTCAGGACTAGGATTGTTTTGGTGCTGTAGCCCTTCCTGAAGCCTAACTGGAAGATGTCCATGGAATGCCTTTCCTCTAGTAGGGTATGGAGTTAGTAGAGGACTACCTATTCAGGTAAATATTAGAGATGGGTTTATAGTTGTCCAGAATCTTGGGGTTGAAGGAGGGTTTTTTTTTGTTTTTTTTTAATTTGTCAAACAGCTGCTTTCTTTAACGTGGCAGGCATGACGCCATCAGTTAAGAGGTTTGCTAGTTGGGTGTTCCACCTGGAGGTACTCTGTTTTGCTGCTTAGATTAGTTGGCAGGGCAGAGGTAGAGTGAGCGGGAAGATGGGCTGGGATCAGAGAGGATTTGGATAATTTGGTCACTAGACTTCTTGGAAGTGAGAAAGTGTATGGCCGGGTTGTTGAGGATTTCATGGGCAGTGCTTCTGGTGTGCTGTGGAAGGTCCTTCCTGTGCCCCAGTGCTGGCAGGCCCAGCATGAATCCTCCCCACTGGACCCTTGCTTCTGAATCTGTTTGCTCCAAATCTCCTGCTTGCTGCTTCAGCCCCTCCTTCATGTTCCTGTTGTAATCAGGTAGTACTGAGGACAACAGAAAGAGAGACGTGGGAGTTGGGAGCCCACTCAAGAGCAGTGAATGGTAGAGAAGCTTCTCTGTTCCCTGTTCCAGCCCCTCCCTTCATGTCCATTCCCCACCCCCATCCCCACCTACTTCAAGTATAGGGCTCTCATGTGCTGGATTTGTTTTTATGTTAAAAAATTATACTCTGCTTCTTGCAACACCAGTTCTAAAAAGATAACAGTTTAAAACATACGTAATGATTCATATTTAGAGAAAAAATGTTTGTAGACAAATCATCCAAAATGGCTTTTTCTAGTAGAATTCTCAAATTACAATATTACAATCTATCACTATTAGGATAACAAATAGTCTATAAAGTTTTTTGTGAGACCTTCATATCAAAAATACCAAACTTTAACTTTTGCTGGTCTCAGGCACAATTAGTTTTTAAATTTTCTATATTGCTTATAAAAAAAATGGACCTCCTTGGTCTCACTTATCATAATACGCTCTGGAAATCTTGCTTATGTCTGGCAGCAATTTGAGACCATCTCTTAACTTCCTTGTTTAAGGATGCCATGTATGTCTACCTCTTCATTCAGTGTTATACTTTCTAACTCTCCTCTTACTTTTGAGACTCCTGGTATTAGCATACAGACATTTCAAGATATATTTTCTGCTTTTAGTAACAACCTGCTTATCAATTGATGGGAGTAATTTGGAATCTTTAACAAACATGGGCTACTTTTGCTTTCATTGAACCTCTCTATCAGGATGCCCTAATTCTTTTATTTTAGTTTCCTCTGAACCATGCACTGCTGAGTGACTGTCTGCTTTCCCCTGTGTTTCAGTCGAAAAATTGCTCTGTCTCCATTTGGAAGATTAGTGCCAGGAGCTTGGTTCTAACCTGGTTAAGGTAAAGCACATACTTTTGGAATAGGCTCCACTTTCCCCAAAAAGTTGTCCAGTTCCTAACAAAACTAAAGTCCTCTTCCCTGCACCGTCATCTCATCCATGCATTGAGACTCTGGAGCTCTGCCTGCCTCTGGTATCTTGCATGTGGAACATGGAGCATTTCAGAGAATGCTACCCTGGGGGTCCTGGTTTTCAACTTTCTACCTAAGAACCCAAAATTGGCTTCCAGAATCTCCCTCCAAAACCTTCCTGTGTCATTGGTGCCTACATGTGCCATGTCAGCTAGCTCTTCCCCAGCACTGTCTAATACCCTATCTAGGTGACGCAGGAGGTCTGCCACCTTCACACCAGAGCATGCGAGTTATGTCCACCAGCCACCCAGCTAAGTACATTCCTAATAATCAAATCATGAACTGATGGCTGACCTAGCCTTTCGCTCCTAGGAAGTAACCCTTGGAGACTCATCATTGGTGTGAGAGGATAATGCATCACCTGGAGAGCAGGTCTTTGCTACATAAGCACTTCCTGCTACTCTCTGGTGATGCCCTCTGACCAGGTGACCTTGCTGCTCCAAAGCAGCACAGGGGCTGCTGAAGTGGAATTGAGGCTTGGCTACTCTGTCCCTGAAGGTCTCCTCTATATAGCGCTCTGTCTGCCTCAGCCAACTCCAGGTCTGCCATGCTAGCCTCCAGAGATCAGGACATCTCTGAACCAGGCGCACACATATAACCTTTCACCAACTGGTAGATAATCATACCTGTGGCACTTGGCACAAAAGACTGAAAAGCCCCCATCTCACTGCTGGATTGCTCTCCACATCTTAACATTGTTAAGTTCTTAATTTAATTTAGATTGTTATGGGAGATGGGATGTGTAAATTTGAATTCTTTAAATTTATGTGGTGGATTTACTGTTAATTTGGCAATGACCGGCAAATGGACAATTAATGTAAATAAGGGCTAGGCCACTCCCTCGATTGACATTTGATGCAAAAATGTCTCTTGTCCTCTTACATGGTATAAGTTTATAAATCAAAGAATGAGCTTAGGGGTGGGTGGGAGGGAAAAGAAGACACTAAAAGAAAGTACCTACCTTTCCTAGTCTCTTTTAAATCAAGGCCACCTACACATACTAAAATAAATTACCTACCTTTCCTAGCTGTTAATCACTAAAAATTATTTTACCCACAGCTTCACCTCGCCCCAAGCTATTAAGTCTCAATATTCCCTAGCAAGCAATGTTTACCAATCCTCTTCAGCCACTAGAAAAATCTTCTCTTCTCTATACTCCCTGAGTTGCTACCATGCTCCGATGGCAACGTGATAATGTGGGTTTTTATGGCATGTGGAAGCAGATAGCGGTGCTCCAGTAGGTGATCAAGGATCAGCAGCCCTAGATAGTGGTCGCACCGTGATAGTGATGAAATATGGGAATTGCTATCGATGGGAGGGAGTTTCAGGGTAGAAAGATGAGGTCAGGGGTGTGTGCAGCTTGATGTTTGGGCTTATTTATACACTGGATACATCCAAGGGTGGCCATGCCATCAATGAAATCTCTCACCATTTCGCAGGCGGAAGCATTTGCATGAAGGTTGAGACCATCGAGGACAATTAAGGAAGTAAAGTCAAGTCAAGTGGCAGAGATTAATATGAGGAGATTGGATAAGTCATTGGTTGTCTCAGTGGATGAACAGTAGATCAGCAGGAAGGCAAGTTTATTTTTGGTCAGAAGTTGCTAGGAAGCATTCACAGCCAGGTATTTGTGCGATAGTGGAACTTGTGAATCTCAGGGTGTTGTGAAAGAGGGTGGTTACCAGCATACACGCACTCCCGTGAGGAATAAGTTGTCTGAAAATTCTTCAGATAACAGGTCAAGGATAATGGGGATTTTGTTATCAACTTGGGGTTCAGAAAGAGAACTTTGATAGTATGATTGGTAATTAAAAGGGGGAAGGTTATATTGGGGACCATTCTGGGAAAAGTAGGTGGGTGACCCCAACGACAGTGGCATCTTAGGTTTCCCTGGAAGTTCTGAATTTGCTTCCCTTTTCCCAAGATGGTTTTAATGGACTTGGTGTTGTGGAAGCAATTGTCTGAAGTTTGGTGAGTGGGGATATGGTAGGGGTTTAGAGCTTAAGTGGTGTGTCCAGGTGCCTTCCCTGGGTCCATACGAGGGGGGGGGGGGTGTGTGAAGAGGGATAACTTTTTGATGTAGGCCCGTTATAATTTATTTATGAAGATTTAATATTCTGCCTTTTGCCAAAGTTGGTCTCAAGGTGGGTTACAATAAATTTAAATGAACAGAGGCATTAGAACAGAATTTGCAATTAATTTAGCATTAAGATCCAGCATAGGAAAATCAGTTTGTGTATAACACAGTCTGTCAGGAGTTCAGGAAATTGGCCAAAGGCGTGGGTCTTAGGGAAAAGTCTGGCTGGAAAGAGGCTGGGATTGCTGGTGATTGCCACGGGTGCCACAGTTTTCCAACCCCTGAAAGAGCCCTTACTATTTAAGTCTGCTTTTTTTTTTTTTTTTTTTTAAAGTCTTCACTTAGAGCAAAATATGAAAGTGGGGGTCCAGCCAGCCAGAATGCCTCGAGATACAGATGCTCTTATTTTGCATTCACACTTTGATCGTATCTGTGGCGATCTGTCGGCAGTTTCACGTAAAGCAGTGGTTCCCAACCTGGGGTCCACAAGAAAGAAGGCAAACAAAGTAAAGTTGCTGCAAAATAGAGAATGCTGATCTCTCACTTCTGAGGAGCTCTGCTCTCAGGCTCCTACTGCCGGATCCCATGCCTAGGAGAGGAAGAAGCCCCAAATAGGCATGGAGAGGAGGTGGAATACGGTGCAGTGGACTGCCACCACAAGAAGTGGTGACAGCCACAAGATCTGAGGCTGTCCAGAGAGGAGGAGGAGGGCTCGAATCTTCAGCAGCCACTACTCCACACGATCAGAGGCGACAGCAGGCAGGGTGATGACCCTGAGGAGCATTTCTGGCAGTCTTGCAGGGCCTGAAAGTGAGGGGGAAAAGCTCTGCCTGCCTCTGGTATCTTGCATGCGGAACATGGAGCATTTCAGAGAATGCTACCCTGGGGGTTCTGGTTTTCAACTTTCTACCTAAGAACCCAAAACTGGCTTCCAGAAACTCACTCCAAAACCTTCCTGTGTTGTTCCATTAATCTGTTTTCTATATGGCATTAACTGCATGTAAAAATTAGATGCACCCCCTCATGCGTAATATTTTTGGAGGTTGAAAAGTGGACCACACTCCCCAAAACGTTGGACCTTTTAATGTAAAGCAATAAAATTTCTTATGGGTGCCTAGAGAGCATCTGTTGAAATCGGTAATGGCTTTAGCAGTCTGCACTGCAGTTTATGGGTTGTAGACATCAGAAACCACATTCCAAAGGCAGTTTACTATTTAGATTTTGTTCTAAGCCCCTTATTCCAATCTGCCAATAACGCTAGAAAAAGTTCACCTTAGGCGACTTTCAGTTTCATTAGCATTTTGCTCGAAATGCAATCCAAGTGTCACAAAGAGATAAGACATGGCATTCTGTAACCCAAGTATTTAATGAATTGAATCTAAATTAATTTTTGTCAGCTTTGATATCAATTAACTGGTGCACATTTCTATATTAGCCTCTTGATTGCATATTTCCATTTGTTGTTCCTTAATTAAAGTTACAGTGACAAAGGTTGAAACTTTAATTAATGTGCTGCATTGTTAAAGTAATTTAAATGTAAAAGTCATATAGAAAGAGCTTGGGCTAAATGAGTTCTTATTAAGAATAATGTTGCGTAGCTATTTCATTTCATTGTTTCTCAAAATGGATGATATCCTTGTCCTCACTTGAAGCAGAAATAGTTTTACCTTTGTCTGACTCTCCATTTTGCTCTCTGGAGAAATTCATTTATTACACTGATAGAAAAGCAATATTATCCATTTACAGTAATGTACAGAAACAGTAAGCATTCTCTAATGGAGAAGAAAATAATTCTTGGAGGATTAATAAATAATTCCCCAGTGAAGCCCATTACTTTATATTTGCTTATGCTGCTCCATTTTATGTATGCTAGCTCGTTTGAGAAATAGTACAGAAACTACTTAAGGTGGTTGTTAAGCAGCTGTAAGTAATCTGTGGAAAATGGCACTCAGCCAAAGGCTATCTTCAGAGTTTTATTGTATCCACGATTATCTGTCAGTGGCACAGCACTGCAGTGTCCATAGGCTTGTGGAGGGTTGATGTCCAGGGTTTGCCATCCACGTGCTGCGGTAAGTCTTTACATTAAATTGCAGCCAATAATCAGCATAAGCCATATATACTATTCCTTGTTTGTTTGACCTTTTGCTTTCTTTTCTTTCTTTGGCCTCCGTCTTCTCCGGGTCTGACTAGTAATTTAACAAGATGGCCATATTTAGCGTGCTAGTCGGCAAATAGTATCATTTGTTCAGCAGGATTCCCCATAAAATGATCCTCCCATGAATATTCCTTAACATTTTTATAGTGCTTTGGATAGTAATTATGCCATGTAGCAAGGTCTTTTTTCTTTGAAGAGGACCCTAATAGAGGATATATATGGTCTTTTTGTGTGGCTTCTTTAATAGTAATCCACAAACGATGCAAGGAGCTATTTAGCTTGCTTAGATCCTAGTGAACCCAACTTATTGATCAGGTCAGTTTGATCTTCTGGTGATAGATAAAAATAATTTATATATAGCACTTAAAAGTTCTGTTGGGGGGCTGCTGAGGCAACAAGGCAACTCGAAAAGTGAGTTAGAAGTGAAAAGACTGCAAAAGTAAAAGATTTTGAAAAATAGAGGATACACATCCATGTGCAAATTCAGACAAAAAAAGACTGAGGGGTTCCCTAGGCAGTGTGCACAGGAATTCCCTTGCATTCTTAGTAATAAAAACTTACTGAGCTAGACTGATTGGTCCATTTGGTGCCGTTGAATGATATCATCCCGCATGTCATGTCTAATTCATCCTGCTGTCTATAGAGAACCCTGTTTATGGTATGCAAACTTGGCTGTTTTTGTAATGAATATGAAATATTCTCCTTTAAAAGTGCAACATGAGCCAATTTCATAGATATGCCATGGACAAAAGATGGATACTTAACTTCTGTTGAAAACGCTTAATACAGCTGTGTGGGTTCAATAGATGCACCACAATGGGTAAATAGTGATAGAAATTCACCAACATGAAAACATGACACCCAACACAGCCGGTGTTTTGGCATGCGCAATGGCTGCTTCAGAAGCATATACCAGTGTAATTGCGAAAAAGCAAATATAGCTGAAATATATTTGTGATGGACCAAGGCATGGAAAACGTACGCATACAACCTCTAATGGACGGCCCCTCTCAAAAAGGCTTCAAGAGGAGAAAAGGGCCTAGCTGAGATTGTATTAAAAGATTCAGTGAGTTTGCAAATGGACCCATAGGAGCTACACCATTCATAATTATTGGCATAATAGTGAAAGCATAGGGCCAATCTGGCCAGTCAAAAGCAACATGAAAAATAGGTGGACATGTTCAAGTCAGAAAGAAATGTAAAAAAAAAACAAAAAACAGACCAGTTGGTGTTTAACTGTACCATGTTGAAGTTGTGCCAATTTCTGTTCACCGAAAGATTCATTGAAACATACAACATAATTTGATCAGGACTGCCTAAAATGTTGCACACAACTGTACTTTGAATCCACTGGTAATGGATGGCACACTCTGTAAGAAACATTTGCACAGAACTGCAAAAGCCAATTCAACTAACTGAAGAACTGAAGGGCATCTTCAGACCTGGTGTCAACTCAATAAACCTGAACCAAAATGAGACTGTATCACAATTTTTTTTTTTTTTTTTTTGGGGGGGGGGGGGGTGAGGATGTTCCACTGAGGGTGCCCAGACAATAGTCAGAAGCCCGATTCCTTGTATAAATGGCATATTTACTTTCTGCCTCACTTTTGTTCTATTTAAATCTGGCCTGAAGCATGACTTAGCAGCCATGGCTAATGTTCTGCTTCACCTCTCCCCTGCTTTCTGCTGCTGCTAATGGTGTGGGCACACAGAGTAAGGCTTCGGGTTCTTATTGCCTGCCATCTAGCTCCCAGCCTGTGGGAGCTTGCTGGGGGGGATGTGGAAAATGCAAAACTCCAAGAGGAGCTTGAGAAACAGTTGAGTGTGATTAGTAAAGTTGCTGCATTGTTCTTTCATGTTTAATGTCAGATTAGATGTATTCTGTGTAAACCAGCAGTGGGAGAGCCCAAACGTCTGTAGGTGGGACTCTGAGAGGTCCCTGCACCGAGTGGGGAAACCTGTTCTGGGCGGGGGAGGGGGGAACACCACGGTGAAAAGTGCATGGGCCAGCCAGAGAGGAAAGAGGGGCCCTTACTTACCCATCACTATTATAAAGAAGCAAAATTACCAGTCAGTCAATTATAGCATGCAAATAATGAGTCCAGTATAACAAAAAAGCTACTTTGGTTCCTGTTGTCCAATGTTTTTAAGTAGTCTGCATGTATTTGCCCTTACTTCCAGTGCTTGTCCCTATCATTGCTGCATATGAACCCATTTTCTATGGAGCAATCACTATTATTGGGACGGAGCTCCCCAGGGCTGCAGCCGTGCAGCAAGGAGGAACTGAAACACCTCTTGTTTTGGGGAACACTGAGACGTAAACCCATGTGTAAGTAGGCTCTGCTGCATTCCGCCACTGAGATCACAGCCTGAGGGGACAGGAACACAAACGTAATACAGGCTCGAGCCTGGTATGGGTGGAGTTAGGGTAGCCACTAATGCATCTTCAGAATACAAACCATTCTCCGGGTAAAAGCTATACAGACATTATTATGTTTAGAAGGCCAACATTCCTCCACCCCCTCTCCTCCCTGGTAGTTGAAGAGGTACCAGAGGAAGATCTGGGGAAAATGAATGAGCCCTGGGAGGGGGGAGGGGGTGATAGAGAGAAATAGGAGGCAGTAATTAAAAAGAAAACTGTGGAAAGGAAGAGAGAGAACAATAACTTGGAATGTGAAGATTAGTGTGTGTGTGGGGGGGGGGGGGAGTTGGAGTGGAGGGATGAAGATGTTCCACCTTTTTGAAAATCCTAGACCCCTGCTCACGTTTGTCATGAATGAAATGCAGTCAGCATTTTCAGGTAGTAAGCCAGCAGCAGCCACTGTATCAGCAGCAGGGCCTACCTTCGCGCTCTGCCCAGCTCTGTGAGGGTCTCGGGGGCACCCTGGCCCGACAATAGCCACAGCTAAAAGAAGAACCAGTCAGGTTCTTACATGGGTGGTAGGCCCAGGCCTCAGGCAAACCCTTACCTGCGAGCACAAAAGGTAGCACTGGCTGCCTCAGTGGACCCTCCATGGGGTAAGCTGGCTTCCTCGTCAAGGAATAAAACTGTCTGAAAAACTCAAATGTGGTAGCAGCAGGCTTCTCCCCTCCCCATGACACCACAGTGATTGCAACAAGGAGACTAGCATGGTAGTGGCAGGTCTCACTCCAGGACTAGGTAGCTTTAAAAAGACCACAACTGTAGTGGCAGGCCCCTACCACATAAGCAGCAGTAGCAGCGCTGGGGGGTGGGGGACAGTAAATAAGCATCTTAAGGCCTGTGTAATCTGCCCAATTTGATTTCTGGTAGAATGCCGTAGATTCCACTTGATCTTTGGTTTTCTCCTCCCTTTTTTACAACTTGGGATCCTCCGTGCTTGCGTATTTATTTTAGCTTTCTATACTTTTTTCCCACATTTTAACTGAAGGTAGTAAAGTTCACATGCTAGTAATAAAATGAAAGGTAGAATAATAAATCATAAAAATAAATTCAGAATCTTGAGAGCAAAATCAAAGGTGACCTGGGAATCTGTTTCCTCCATAGTGGGGCGACCACCATCCTATGCACACTAAATTTTCAGGGCGATGTCGAGCCACGTGTCTGCGTGCTTCATGAATCATTGAGTGCAGTTATGCCACCTGCTAATTTTTTGATTTTTGCATCCAAGCAGTACCAAATGTTCTGGACATGTCAGGGAGTCTGCAGGGAACATGAGGGGGGAATACTTTTGGTGGGGATATATGCATTATGTCACCTAATAACTTTTTGGCTTTGCATCCAGTCCATCCCAAATTTTCAGATGTCATCAGGGGGGGGGGTGCGAAGAGGATGTCCAACCATCAGCTTAAAGTTAATATGACCAAAACCGACCTTTTTGGGAGGGAATACAAGCTCAGTTTCCTTCTTCCACTTTCTTCAGTCTTGGTGGATGATGTTTTTGGGCCCCAAATTTTCCATGTCCTTTCTGAACACACTATCAGAGCCCGCATCCACTTTCTTGCCACCTCCGACTCGGACTGCTGCACTCACGTCCTTACAGGTCTGCTGCTATACCGTCTTTCTTAGTCTCAGTTTATTCAAAATTCAGCTGCCCAATTTCTCTTCCTTCAGCATCACTCTGACCATTTCCTTTTCTTTTCACTACTCTACGTCGAATCCCTATGTGCTTCTGCATTTAGTTCAAACTACTTCTCGCTTACAAGTGCATGCACTCTGCAGCCCCATATTATCTCTCCTCTTTTCTCCTTGTATATCCTTCTTTGTGACTTCCGTTCAGCTGGCAAGCTGCTCCTTCTCTTCGTTGCTAACTCAAGACTTACACTTTCTCTTGCCGTTGCATGTGACTGGATCGGCTTTCCTGAAGTGGTGCATCTGGCTGTTTTCAAGACCCACTTAAAGAACCAGCTTTTTTATTTACATTTTTTATTCATTTAAAAAGTTTTGTATACCGTCATTTGAAGAGAACATCACAACAGTTACATAACAAAAACATCATAAAAACAACAATAATATTTGAGATTGCTTTTAAATTCAGACTCTTTCTAATCATGACCCTCTCATGTTAAACATTTTTGTACTGTAATATATATAAAAGTGATTTCTAAAAATTATGGGGTGGATTTTCAACAGTTACAAGTTAAAACATGCATATTTTTGCTTTTGCATGCACATATACAAGTGTAACAAAGGGGGTGGTCTAGAGGCGTTCTGGGTAGGGCCAACATGTGTGTGTAAGGTACTATTTTAAAAGATACAGATGCAGATTTGCCAACTTATAGTACTTGTGTAATTTTACACCTGCCTATTATCTTGCATACAGTGATATTAAACGCATTTATTGTGCACTATATTGAGTGGGAGGTCTCGATGAATTGTAAAAAGTTCAGCCTAAAGAACCAGAAGGGTTTCTGATCTGGGCAAAGTGGTGGAGGAATTGGTAAAATTGGTAATTTCAACTACGTGCACATGTTATACTGTCTTTCATGCATAAATCCCAATTTACATGAGTAAGTTCTACTTTTATTTTCATGCATAAAATGTATGCGCGTATATTTTTTAAATAGGAAAAGTAAGCGCTTTCGATGCATTGAACGTATTCTCACATAAGCATACATACGCACATATGTTGTGGGGTAAAGATATACACATTTTATGATATGGCCAGGTTATGTTCTTACTATCGTAAATCTGTGTGCAGCTATATACGCACGTACATGCTGCTGTGTCCAGTTGTTTGAAAGGTATCCTCCGTTTGTTTATATATATGTTAACTAAATTTTAAGCTCCAGGGAAAATGTACCGTGTCTCTATTTTATGTCTCTGCAGTGTTGGGTATGCCTAGTAGTGCAATAGAAATATTCAATAGTAGTAAGAATCATTCTTTAAAAAAAATAAATAAATAAAGCCCACCTCAGTATCTTCATCTTTAGTAGAATCCCGCATCCCTGGTCTCAACCCCAGAGCAGGCAGAAAGTAAACATACTTAATTTTCCTGGCAAAGCATGGATTCTGTTCAGGATCAGGTCGCTGGTATTGTGGGCTGGGTGCTTGCCAAGTCTAGGGTGTTCTACAAAATTAGTTGGCAGGAGTTGGTAGCAGGAATGACTGCTGGGTCTGGGGCCATGACCAGATTTAAATGAAAACTTTAGCACTGAAAATTCATGTTAGCTGGCCTATGGGAGCGTGTGCCAGTAACTGGTTAAAAAGGAAAATAGGAAGCAAAGATTAGGACTAATTGGTCATTTTTCCCAGTGGAGAGAGGTGAATAGCGGAGTACCCCAGGTCCTGGGACCAGTGCTGTATAACTCTAAAATAAATGATCTGGAAAAGGAAGCTACGAGTGAGAGAGTCAAATTTGCAGATGATATAAAATCATTCAGAGTTGTTAAACTGGGAGTGTACTGTGAGAAACTGCAGAAGGACCTTGCCAGTCTGGACAACTGGGCATCTAAGTGGAAGATGAAATTTATTATGGATGAATGAAGAGTGATGCGCACATAGGAAAAAACTCCTAATGTACTCCATGCTGGATTCCATCTTAGGAGTCACCGCCCAGGAAAAGGATCTTGGAGTCACTGTTGATAATCCATTGAGATCCTTGACTCAGTGTGTGATCAGAAAAGAATAGAGAATAAAACTGAGAATACTGTAATGTCTTTATTGATCCACGGTGTGGCCGTACCGTGAATATCCTGTGCAGTTCTGGTCACCCCCATCTCAAAAAAGTTATGGTGCTGCTCAAAATGGCACAGAGATTGTAAGGCTCCCTGTTGACCAAAGGCCAAACAAGCTAGAGCAAGTCGTCTTAGAGAAGAAATGGCTGAGAAGGGGGATATGAAAGAAGTTTATAAGCTCATTAGTGGGGTGGAACAGGTCCTAAGAATATAAGAAATGCCATGCTGGGTCCTGCCCCTTCCCTAGCAGCCATCCCTCCTGTTTGTTCCCCTTCCTCTGCATCTGCCACCCTGCCTTTCTCAGATAACCTGAGCAGCAGGGACCTGTCCAGCAGTTGCTGAGCACTGTGACCAGTCTCTCCCAGGACCACAAGCATTTTCAAAACTCACAGCCTGCCCACTTCTGACTGCTGATTACATGCATCGTGAAATCAGTTTGGCTTTCCAGTTTAGCGTTTCAGAAATCGGGACCAAAGCTTGAGCTGGAACTAAACACATTTTATTAATGTGCAGCTTACAGTCAGGGTAGTTGCTCTCATGTTTTCTAAGTCTTCTTGTGTATGAAGCCCAGAATATTTGACCCCTGGCATTTGACATTTGGTGGTGCTATCCCCAAAACTTTGCATGAAGCATAAGCAAAACTGAGCTAGTCAGAAAAACGAACAAATCCTACTCAGGACTACTAGGATATGACCCTCAAATACATTTCAATCAGCAGCCAGGAAGTGCTGACTCGGGAGTTTTGTAAATGCTTGTTATGCCAGCACAGGCCATACACAGTGGTGAGCAACCACGGAACAGGCTCCTGCCAAGCCTTGAATGGTGGCAGCACCGCAGTCTTTGCGGCCAGGTGTGCAATGTGTGCAGCCACTGGAGCTCTCTAACCTACCCCCATTCCATTTCTTTCTCGCCTATCCTTCCAATCCACTCCATTTCCTCCTTCTATTCCTCTAGCTCCACATCACTCCTCATCACAGGTCTTTCCCCTTGCCTCTACCAACTCTCCATTTTTCTTTTCTTCAACGTCTGCCCTTAGTCCCTTCCCTCCTTATGTAGCATTTGCTGAAATTATAATAGTGATGCTGATGATAAACTGTTAAGTTAGTGGAAATCATGGCAATTTAATTCTTCTGTTCTTGTAGAATAGATGTTAGAACCATGTATTTGCTCATCGGAATAAGAGAATCAAAGTAGGCATCCAGTATTGAGGGACCAAAATAAACATATCTAGCAGGCTAGACAGGTTGCTAGAGGTGCAAACTGATTTTTTATGTGTTTGGTGCATAATTTTCACAGAAAATGTTATTTGTTAAAAGAATAACTAAAATATTTTATTAGTCAATGGTTTGGAAAGGATGGTGCATTTTTTCTTTCATCATTTTCTTTCTATGTTTTACAGGTGGTATTAAGTGCCCCATTTGCAATTTTGTTTATGGCACGAAATGGGAATTCAACAGACATCTTAAGAACAAGCATGGGCTGAAAGTGGTAGACCATGATGGGCAGGTAACAGACATAACCCTTATTAAACATCTCTAATAAGTCAGGGCAGAATAGATGAATTGCATTCTTCCATCTAGTTTGGCGGATTATGTGTTTTGTTTTTTTTAATATATTTTTTTACTTCCACTGTAACTTGTATGATAGTTTATAAACTGAATGGTGATCAGTCAATCAAATAAGTCAATTTATGCCAACCCGTTTCTGGCACCCTTGCTAAAGACATCTCAAGTTATATCAAAATCTAGACCATTGAGTTCTTATACTGTGTGTAACACCACTAATATTTTAAAAGATTTGAAAGATATTTAATGAGGCAAACTTTATTATACATTAGCAAAGAATATCAAAACTATTCAAAAGATAAAATTGGCACAATAGCAAATATGCATAAATTTATCACCTGTCCGTCAATCATTCCTCATTCACACCACTTCTAAACTCTGTATAGTGTTATGCATATATAGTGTATATAGATATCTACATAAAACATTGTCAAAATATGTACAGTGCTAGTAATGAAACAAATCACTTGCAATACAGCTGGACTTAGTGAATTGTAAATGAGTCGCATGGTGTCAAGGGAAGTATATACAAATCACCACTGGATACAAACAGCTAAGAGCCCCAGTGTGAAACTACATCACAGCATTTGGACTGCAAGAAGGCATTGAAGTCTGCTCCAGGTACAGCTCCAGCAAAAAGATAAGTAAAGGTTTCCAAGACGCTAACAAGACATTGAAAATCCACAGAGGATTATGCTGCATTTAGCAAGCTGTTAATTAACAATTGAAGTCTTGAGACACTGAATTAGCAAAATCGACCAATAAAGTAGAATCAACAACAAGAGATTAAATACAGTCCATGGTATCATCGCAAGAATAGTTATGAACCATATTTTCCCCTGAAGAAGCCTTTTCCATGGCGAAACAGAGGCCTTTGTAGGGACAAAAAGAACCCAGGATAAAGCAGAGGAATAACAAAAACTACACACAATACAGAATCATCATTGAGACAACACTCCTATGAAACAATTAGAGTATCCTTTCTTGGGGACTGTGGTTCAGCTATATCCCCTTTCTTTTTTTTTTTTTAACTCTGCTTATTGAGTTTTGTTCACATAATCCCAGTGATGGGACCATAACCATACATCAACATAAGAACATAAGAACATAAGAAAATGCCATACTGGGTCAGACCAAGGGTCCATCAAGCCCAGCATCCTGTTTCCAACAGTGGCCAATCCAGGCCATAAGAACCTGGCAAGTACCCAAAAACTAAGTCTATTCCATGTAACCATTGCTAATGGCAGTGGCTATTCTCTAAGTGAACTTAATAGCAGGTAATGGACTTCTCCTCCAAGAACTTATCCAATCCTTTTTTAAACACAGCTATACTAACTGCACGAACCACATTCTCTGGCAACAAATTCCAGAGTTTAATTGTGCGTTGAGTAAAAAAGAACTTTCTCCGATTAGTTTTAAATGTGCCCCATGCTAACTTCATGGAGTGTCCCCTAGTCCTTCTACTATCCGAAAGAGTAAATAACTGATTCACATCTACCCGTTCTAGACCTCTCATGATTTTAAACACCTCTATCATATCCCCCCTCAGTCGTCTCTTCTCCAAGCTGAAAAGTCCTAACCTCTTTAGTCTTTCCTCATAGGGGAGTTGTTCCATTCCCCTTATCATTTTGGTAGCCCTTCTCTGTACCTTCTCCATCGCAATTATATCTTTTTTGAGATGCGGCGACCAGAATTGTACACAGTATTCAAGGTGCGGTCTCACCATGGAGCGATACAGAGGCATTATGACATTTTCCGTTTTATTCATCATTCCTTTTCTAATGATTCCCAACATTCTGTTTGCTTTTTTGACTGCCGCAGCACACTGAACTGACGATTTCAATGTGTTATCCACTATGACACCTAGATCTCTTTCTTGGGTTGTAGCACCTAATATGGAACCCAACATCGTGTAATTATAGCATGGGTTATTTTTCCCTATATGCATCACCTTGCACTTATCCACATTAAATTTCATCTGCCATTTGGATGCCCAATTTTCCAGTCTCACAAGGTCTTCCTGCAATTTATCACAATCTGCTTGTGATTTAACTACTCTGCACAATTTTGTGTCATCTGCAAATTTGATTATCTCACTCGTCGTATTTCTTTCCAGATCATTTATAAATATATTGAACAGTAAGGGTCCCAATACAGATCCCTGAGGCACTCCACTGTCCACTCCCTTCCACTGAGAAAATTGCCCATTTAATCCTACTCTCTGTTTCCTGTCTTTTAGCCAGTTTGCAATCCACGAAAGGACATCGCCACCTATCCCATGACTTTTTACTTTTCCTAGAAGCCTCTCATGAGGAACTTTGTCAAACGCCTTCTGAAAATCCAAGTATACTATATCTACCGGTTCACCTTTATCCACATGTTTATTAACTTCTTCAAAAAAGTGAAGCAGATTTGTGAGGCAAGACTTGCCCTGGGTAAAGCCATGCTGACTTTGTTCCATTAAACCATGTCTTTCTATATGTTCTGTGATTTTGATGTTTAGAACACTTTCCACTATTTTTCCTGGCACTGAAGTCAGGCTAACCGGTCTGTAGTTTCCCGGATCGCCCCTGGAGCCCTTTTTAAATATTGGGGTTACATTTGCTTTCCTCCAGTCTTCAGGTACAATGGATGATTTTAATGATAAGTTACAAATTTTTACTAATAGGTCAGAAATTTCATTTTTTAGTTCCTTCAGAACTCTGGGGTGTATACCATCCGGTCCAGGTGATTTACTACTCTTCAGTTTGTCAATCAGGCCTACCACATCTTCTAGGTTCACCGTGATTTGATTCAGTCCATCTGAATCATTACCCATGAAAACCTTCTCCATTACGGGTACCTCCCCAACATCCTCTTCAGTAAACACCGAAGCAAAGAAATCATTTAATCTTTCCGCGATGGCCTTATCTTCTCTAAGTGCCCCTTTAACCCCTCGATCATCTAACGGTCCAACTGACTCCCTCACAGGCTTTCTGCTTCGGATATATTTAAAAAAGTTTTTACTGTGAGTTTTTGCCTCTACAGCCAACTTCTTTTCAAATTCTCTCTTAGCCTGTCTTATCAATGTCTTACATTTAACTTGCCAATGTTTATGCTTTATCCTATTTTCTTCTGTTGGATCCTTCTTCCAATTTTGAATGAAGATCTTTTGGCTAAAATAGCTTCTTTCACCTCCCCTTTTAACCATGCCGGTAATCATTTTGCCTTCTTTCCACCTTTCTTAATGTGTGGAATACATCTGGACTGTGCTTCTAGAATGGTATTTTTTAACAATGACCACGCCTCTTGGACATTTTTTACTTTTGTAGCTGCTCCTTTCAGTTTTTTTCTAACAATTTTTCTCATTTTATCAAAGTTTCCCTTTTGAAAGTTTAGCACGAGAGCCTTGGATTTGCACACTGTTCCTTTTCCAGTCATTAAATCAAATTTGATCATATTATGATCACTATTGCCAAGCGGCCCCACCACCGTTACCTCTCTCACCAAGTCCTGTGCTCCACTGAGAATTAGATCTAAAATTGCTCCCTCTCTCGTCGGTTCCTGAACCAATTGCTCCATAAAGCTATCATTTATTCCATCCAGGAACGTTATCTCTCTAGCGTGACCCGATGATACATTTACCCAGTCTATATTGGGGTAATTGAAGTCTCCCATTATTACTGCACTACCAATTTGGTTAGCTTCCCTAATTTCTCTTAACATTTCACTGTCCATCTCACCATCTTGACCAGGTGGACGGTAGTATACCCCTATCACTGTAGTCTTCCCTGATACACAAGGGATTTCTACCCATAAAGATTCAATTTTGTATTTAGTCTCATGCAGGATGTTTATCCTGTTGGACTCTATGCCATCCCGGACATAAAGAGCCACACCTCCTCCCGACTGCTCCTCTCTGTCATTGCGATATAATTTGTACCCCGGTATAGCACTGTCCCATTGGTTATCCTCTTTCCACCATGTCTCTGAGATGCCAATTAAGTCTATGTCATCATTTACTGCTATACATTCTAATTCTCCCATCTTACTTCTTAGACTTCTGGCATTAGCATACAAACATTTCAAAGTTTGTTTTTTGATTGTATTTTTATTCTGCTTTTTAATTGATAGGGATAAGTTAGAATTTTTTAGCTCAGGTGAGTTTTTAGTTACAGGCACTTGGACTACTTTTCTAATTATTGGAACCTCACTGTCGGGATGCCCTAATTCTAATGCATCATTAGTATCCTTTAAAGATACATCTCTCCGAACCATGCGCTGCTGAGCGACTGTCGGCTTTCCCCTTTGTTCTAGTTTAAAAGCTGCTCTATCTCCTTTTTAAAGGTTAGCGCCAGCAGTCTGGTTCCACCCTGGTTAAGGTGGAGCCCATCCCTTCGGAAGAGACTCCCCCTTCCCCAAAAGGTTCCCCAGTTCCTAACAAAACTGAATCCCTCTTCCTTGCACCATCGTCTCATCCACGCATTGAGACTCCGGAGCTCTGCCTGCCTCTGGTGACCTGCGCGTGGAACAGGGAGCATTTCAGAGAATGCTACCCTGGAGGTTCTGGATTTAATCTTTCTACCTAAGAGCCTAAATTTGGCTTCCAGAACCTCCCTCCCACATTTTCCTATGTCGTTGGTGCCCACGTGTACCAAGACAGCCGGCTCCTCCCCAGCACTGTCTAAAATCCTATCTAGGTGACGCGTGAGGTCCGCCACCTTCGCACCAGGTAGGCATGTTACCAGGCGATCCTCACGCCCACCCGCCACCCAGCTATTTACATTCCTAATAATCGAATCACCAACTATGACGGCCGACCTAACCCTTCCCTCCTGGGCAGTAGGCCTTGGGGAGATATCCTCAGTGCGAAAGGACAATGCATCACCTAGAGAGCAGGTCCTTGCTACAGGATCCTTTCCTGCTACATCTGGTTGGTGCTCTCCCATTATGAGACCTTCTTCCTCCAAGGCAGCACCAGGGCTGCCAGTCTGAAGTTGGGACTGGACTACTATGTCCCTGAAGGTCTCATCTATATACCTCTCTGTCTCCCTCAGCTCCTCCAGGTCTGCCACTCTAGCCTCCAGAGATCGGACTCGTTCTCTGAGAGCCAGGAGCTCTTTGCATCGCATGCACATGTACAACTTCTCACCGGTGGGTAAAAAATCATACATGTGACACTCGATGCAAAAGACTGGGAAGCCCCCCTCTTGCTGCTGGACTGCTGCCTTCATCTCAATTTTGATCAGTTCCTAGTTAAGTTTTAGGTTGCTATGGGAGTAGGAATGTGTCTAAGTTCCTCTAAATGTATTAGTGAATTCACTATATGTCTGGTAGTGGCCTACTGGGGTCTGATCGAATTCTCAATAAAGTTTTTGTTGATGGGGTTTTTTTTTTTTTTTTGGGTTTTTTTTTTTGTGCAAGTGGCACCTGCCTATAAATTAAGGAATGAGCTTGGGGTGGGTACAAAGTACAAGGTAGGTTACCATACTACATCGAACAGGTAAGTAAAGTTTACAGTCCAAACTAAGTACTGCAACTGAGCGTAATAAACCAGCCAGCTCAGCTCGTCTTGCAATAATCAAACAACGAGGCAATTCCCACAACAGGAGCCTAATGCTGGATAGGGTGCACATCGACCCATCAAAGCCAAGGGTAACTAAGCCCCATCTCCCTCCCCTCCCCCCTCCTACCCCCATCCCTACCATCCCCAATCCCCCCCTCCCTTCCCACTTGAGTGTATCCTTTGCATGAACTGTACAAGAACAGGAAAAATCAGTGATGGCCAATGCAGTGTATCACAAAGAGCCCGCTACCTTATCCTGTGGTGGGTTGTAAGTACCTAAGAAAAGGTGCCCAAAGAAGTGCAAGATCTGAGGTATGCAAGGAGGATTGGTGATTACAGATATACATTTCATGAGTAAAAAGTCGGAGAAACAGTGTAAACCACATATCCCACGTTGGGGCATCAACATCCAGCCATTTTGTAAGGATCACTTTCTTGCCTATGAGAGCCGCCTTAAGCATAAAAGCTTTCAATAGTGCTCTTCGGGGACCTGCCATAATGTCCCTGGACACAACCCCAAACAGCCAAAATGCAGGTGTCTGTGGTAGCTGACATTGCCAAAGACGAGCACAAAAGGAGCTGATCTCCCGCCACAAAGACTGGATATTCGGGCAAGTCCAAAAAACATGGGTAAAAGTACCTGGAGACTTTCCACACTTTCTGCAAATAGGAGAATCACAAAGATTAGCCTTATAGGCTTGATTGGGAGGAATATATCCCCGCCATAAGAATTTGTATTGGGTCTCCCTCATATCCTCATTAATGGAGATCTCGGGAATAGTCGCAAAACATTTCAAAAAATCTTCATAAGTAAGGTCCAGCTCACTCCAATTGGACCATCTCTGGTATAGGGATTGCAAGTGACCTATCTCTCTCGGTTGAGCCAATTCTTTATAAAAACCCGAGATTTTGGGGGGCTTATTAGCCGCTGTGCAGAGAAGGTGTCTGAGGGCAGTGTGGCGTGAGAAATCATTCCAATGTTCAGCACAGGATTGCATAAAGTGGCGAATTTGTAAGAAGGCATAGAAATCAGTGTGTGGGATATTAAATTGGTGTTGGAGATCCCCAAAGCTATATAAATTCCCAGTGGACGGATCGAACAATTGAGAGAGAAAGATGAGTCCCTCCGCTTTCCATCGTTTAAAGGGAGTTTCCCCCTCCCCCGGTATAAAATAACCGTTATTTTGTATGTGTAAAAAAGGCGTGATACCAGGTGGTTGACGGTACATGTGGCAAAGGCAGGCCCAGGCCGCTCGGCACGTGGTCACTAGCAGGTGAGATCTGAGATGTGCCGGAACCTCCGTGAGCCCTGCGTGAAGCAAAAAATTGAGCGAGGGGACTTCATACCAGGTCTGTAAAACGGAGTGGGGCAGAAAGTGAGAAGACCCGAATATCCAATCCCTGACATAATGTAAATTGCAGGCTAAATTATACATTTTGAGGTTGGGCACCCCAACCCCCCCCCCCCCCGATCAGGGGGGAGGCACAGCATCCCCAAAGGAATGCGAGCTCTCTTGCCCCCCCACAAGAAATTCTGGAGGGCCCGGGTCACTACAGTCAGATCAGCTGTGGAAAGCCACAGCGGCAACATTTGAAGGAGGTAAAGCCATTTAGGCTCTATCATCATTTGGTAAAGACTGATCCGGCCCTTGAACGACAAGGGTAAGTTCCTCCACATTTTCAGAGTATCAACCGGGTAAGTCAGCTTTGGGTGGACATTCAGTTGGTAGATAGTATCCAATTGGTTAGGTATAATAATCCCCAAGTATTTAAGGGTATCAGACGCCCATTTTAGCGGGAACTCCCCCTCCCAAGTTTCCCTCAAGTTGCGCCCCACATCCAGGGCCTCCGACTTGTCCCTATTAATCTTGAGGCCAGCAAATACCCCAAAAAGTTCCTGTACTTGTAGTAAGTAAAATAGAGAACGTTGTGGGCGAGTCAGGAAAACCAGGACATCATCGGCGAAGGCCGCGACTTTGAAAGACTGACCACGTTTGCTGAAACCCCAAATGTCAGGGTGCGTCAGTATCTTACGTAATAATGGGTCAATTGTAAGAATATAAAGAAGAGGAGACAGTGGGCAGCCTTGCCGTACTCCCCTCTGGATAGCCACTGGGTCTGATAACAAACCATTAGTCATAATGCGGGAGTGAGGATGATGATATAATAACCCTAAATAGGACACAAAATTCCCCGATATACCATATCGCTCCAAGACTGAAAACATGTATGACCAGGCTACCCTGTCAAACGCCTTTTCACTGTCAAAGCCAATAGCCAACGCAGGCACTGTATGTTGCTGACACATCGTCATAGCCGATAATAGTCGCACAATATGACCAGTAGCCGAGCGACCCTTGACAAAACCCACCTGCTGCTCCGTAATAAGTAGGGGCAACAGCAACGCCAATCTGTCTGCCAAGACCTTCGCCAGGATCTTTAGGTCGCAGTTGAGCAGTGATATGGGCCTGTATGACTCCGGTTTATGAGGATCTTTCCCCGGCTTTGGCAAAACTATGATATGAGCAGAATTAAAGCCTAATGGGAAGCTCTGCTGCAGCAATCCATCCACATAAAAATTCGTCAATGGGACTGTCAAATGGTCTCTCAACATTTTAAAAAAGTTATATGAATACCCATCGGGCCCAGGGGATTTACCCGATGCCATATCGTTTATGACTCTGAGAACTTCGTATGTCTGAATGGGGCGGTTGAGAATCTCCCGTTGCTGAGATGACAAGCACGGGGTGTGTAGATTGGAAAAGAAAGACTGTTCCTCCCCCCCCCCGGGGGTGGGGTCCTCCGCATATAAAGTGGTATAAAAAGAATGGAAAACTTTCCCAATAGCCCTAAGGTCCGTGACCTTTTGCCCCTGAGTATTAAGCATGGCCTGTATCGCCGTCCGAGCCCTAGTCCTCCTCACTAGGTTGGCCATAGGTCTTCCCACCTTATTGCCATATCTGAAGAAATTGTGGTGGGCTACTTGAAGTGCATTGCAAGCTCTCATGTGTAGGACAGTGTTGAGCTGATGAAGGATGTGGAAGTAAGCCTGTCGGTGGGGTTCCGAGGGAGAAGATAGAAAGGTCTGTCTAGCCTGCTTAGTCCTAACATCTAAATGAAGAATATCTTTCGTCATGCGCTTGTTCCTGGCACTCATATAGCTGATTATTTCGCCTCGCAACACGGCTTTCCCCGTTTCCCAAAACAACTGAGGTTGAGTCACATGCTGGGCATTGTCCCTCGCATATTCCGTCCATTTGGTTATCAGAAACTGTCTGAACTCCCTGTCCCCCTTCATTGTATTAGGAAATCGCCACCATCGGTCTCCTCCAGATTGTTGACCAATGTTGAGAACTACCGATACCGGGGAGTGATCTGAAATGACCGGATTTTCAATGTCTGCCCTGTCCACCCTCCCAAGAGCGTCCTGAGCCAGTAAAATATAATCTATGCGAGAGAACGTCTGGTGTGGGTTCGAGTAAAAGGTATATTCCCGGTTCGTAGGGTGGAGGACTTGCCAGACATCCAACAGTCCAGTCACATCACAAAATTTTTTCACCCCTTCACCCCGAGCCCCCAAGCGAGACCCGCGCTGTGTCGACCTGTCAAGTGTATTGTCCCACACACAATTGAAATCCCCTGCAATACACAGAAGACCCTCCTGGTGAGAGAGGAGCACATCCGCGAACAAGCGTAAGTATTTCTGTGGATTGTCAGTGGGTACATACACATTACCAATAGTGATCTTCTGCCCCCTCCACTTTCCTATGACTAACACATAGTGTACGTTGGAATCAGCAATGGAGCGCTCCACTTCCAAATCCGCAGATTTACTAATCAGTATAGCCACCCCAGCTTTACGGTGTGTAGACGCCGCATAGAAGCATTCTCTCACCCAGTCTCTTTTCAACTTTTGACTCTCAAGGGAAGTGAGATGTGTTTCCTGTATACAAGCGATTTCCCCATGCAATCGCTTTAAATGAGCTAATATTTTCTTGCGTTTAATGGGAGACCCCATACCGTGTACATTCCATGAAATTATTTTCGGCATGAGCCCAGCCAAGCATGAAGTGATCTTAACATTCCTTTCTGCAATATCTCCTGGTGGAGAGGGTCCCAGCCGCCCCCTAGCACCAGTAAGGTCTCACGAACTGTCATCCTCCTGCCCGTCTCACCCACCCACAGGTAAGCCCATACACATTGCATCAGTCCATCCGTAGATCCCCGCTCCCACTTACACCCGCCATACTCATACACCCAATCAATCCCCCAACCCCCCCTCCCCCCCCCTACCCCAATGATACAAGATTAGCATATTGCCAACCGGGCACAAAAAAGAAATGCACCCGATCTGGGAGGTCCGCTTAGGATGTCTGGGTGCCACGGACAACAAGAACTGAGTCCAAATCCCCAACAGGAGACCTAGCAAAACAACAGTCTAACTTTGAGTCTAACATAGTCTTTTGGTGTATAACATGTCGGATACTGGCACACGCGCTCACTCATCACCATCCCAGGTATACCAGATCGTGAAAAAACGCTGTAGCCCTCTCCGGTAGGGCCAGCGGCTTATAGTGTGAGAGGCATGTGGCAACGGGATCCCACCGAATCCAACGAGACCAGGGCCCGCACATTGTTAAAGTAATACCTGAGTAGACCAAAGTGAGAAATAGTAATCCATCATGGGCTTGGCCCCTGCCTGTTTTCCAGAGAGCTCACGAACTTCTTCGCCTCCTCAGGGGTCTTAAAGAGGTGGGTTTTTCCTTCCCACCCAACCTTCAGCGTGGCAGGATAAATGAGGGCGAATTTGATACGCTTCTCAAATAGCTGGGAACACATTGGGGAGAACTTTTTCCGTTGCTGTGAGACTTGCGCCGAATAATCCTGTGTAATCCGTACAATATGGCTTTTATATTTCGCCTCTGGGTTCCGCCTATATGCCATCCAGATTTTTTGTTTTATAGCTGAATTGAGAATTTTGGCGATAGCTATACGAGGGCGCTTATCCGAGTCTCGGCGTACCCCCAGTCTGTGCGCACGTTCTATTTTCATTGTCCCTTGCAAATCTGGGAGGCCTACCGCCGCTGGCAACCATTCCTCCAAAAAGTCCCCCAAGCCGCGCTCGTCCACCGCCTCCGGGAGCCCCAGGAACCTCAGATTATCCCTGCGAAGTCGATTCTCTAAATCATCCATTTTTTGCAAACAGTCCTGGAGAGACTTATCTTGCGCGCCACTTTTCTCTGTTTGGGCCTGTAGCCCCTCCTCCAACCCCACGATCCGGTCTTCCAAGCCGTCGAGCCGCGGCTGCAGAGCCGCCAACGAGGACTTTACCTCCTCCAGCTGGTGAGTAATCCCCGCAAGTTTGACATCTAAGGTGGAATCCAGCATTGCCTTGAGCGTGTCCACGGTAAGTGGCGTCGCTACCGCCAGGCTGATGGCGCCGGGGCTCGGCGCCATTTTGGAATCCGCGGGCTTCAGCTTGTCTTTTTCCTTGTCTTTTTTGCCACCTCGTGCAGCCATGGTTGGTGGGGTTTTGTACATATAATGTACAATCGACATGGGCCGTTTCCCGACACGCGTCTCTTGTGCCGATTCGTCACCTCAGGGGGGTAGAAAAGGTATGAAAAAGTCCGTGGCACCCGGAGCTCAGGGAGAACACGTCCTCCCTAGCAGATCATCCCACGTGACCCCCCTATATCCCCTTTCTAAAGAAGGTGTCATCCATGTGACTCCTTTACAATTCACTAAGTCCAGCTGTATTGCAAGTGATTTATTGTTTCATTACTAGTATTTTGACAATGTTTTATGTAAATATCTATATACACTACATATGCATAACACTATACAGAGTTTAGAAGTGGTGTGAATGAGGAATGATTGATTAGGACAGGTGACAAATTTTATGTATATTTGTTATTGTGCCAGTTTTATCTTTTGAATAGTTTTGATATTCTTTGCCATTATATAATAAAGCTTGCTTCATGAAGTGTCTTTCAAATCTTTTAAAATAGTGGTGTTACCTCTTTTTAAGGTTCTCTGACAGATATGCCATTTAGGTACTCACATTTTTGTTTAAAGCCTGGATCCAATATACTAATTATATATATATATATATATATATATATATATATATATATATATATATATATATATATATATATATATATATGTATGTGTGTGTGTGTGTGTATATGTATGTATATATAGTACAATCTGTATGGTATTTTAGTTATCTAGAAGTAGTCCAAAAATACAGACTCTGTACAACACTACAAAAATGAAACATGATTACATAATAAACTAATTTATCAAACAGTGGTATTTTTTTACAAAAGATTTTTTGTTTAATTTTTCTACATTAACATTCTAATCATATAACATTTATTTTATTTATTTATTTATAAACTTTTATTTACCGACATTCGTAGAACACATACTGGTTTACAATGAACTGAAGAAAGGAAATTACAATGAACGGGGCGGGGGAAGAGGGGCAGGTCAGAAAGGGAAGAGGAGGGAAGGGAGAAAGAACTAAAAATGGAAGTTAGAGGGTAGGCAGAAGGAAAGGACGATCATAAACTGAGTACAACAGGAACTACATACATCTTATGCCTGAAAAGGCTGCAAGCAACAATACCTGTAGTGGCTGCAAACAACAATGCAAAATATAACGGAATATAATCCAAATATAATGGAGTTAAAATGGAGTTAAAAAGGTGGGTTCTAGGGGGAAGGCTACAGGAGGGGTACAGGGGGAGGAGCTACAGGGACGGAGCTACAGCGGGTACAGGAAAGGGTGGGTCATGGTTTCTGGCTATGTTTGGTTCGTATCGGGGTAGGCCTGCTTGAAGAGCCATGTCTTAATTCCTTTTTTAAAATTGTGTAAGGATGGCTCTAGACGGAGGGAAGTGGGGAGGGAATTCCAGAGGTAGGCGCCAGCAATAGAAAAGGCTCTTTCTCTGGTGAGGGAAAGATGCACAGTTTTGAGAGATGGGGTGTGTAGGGTGTCTGCAAGGGCAGTTCTGGTGGGGCGTTCAGTGGAGCGGAAACGTGGCATTTCCTCTAGCCAGGTGTGATTGTATTTGTACAAAGAGTTGTGTAGTATGGTGAGGGTTTTGTATTGAATGCGGTAGGATACAGGCAGCCAGTGCAGATCCTTTAATATGGGGGTGATGTGATCCCTTTTGCGGGTATTGGTTATGACCCTGGCCATGGCGTTTTGCAGGATCTGGAGGGGCTTGATAGTGGAGGTGGGAAGGCCCAGGAGGGAGGGAATTACAGTAGTACAGTTTCGTGAATATGGTGGTCTGAAGTACTGTATGGAAATCTTGAATGTGGAGGAGGAGTTTAATGTTTTCTCAGGATGTGAAGTTTGTGGAAGCCCCCCTTAAGGAGAGATTTGATGTGGGGTTTGAAGTTAAGGTGTTGATCCATGAAGACACCTAAGTCTCTTACGGATTGAAGGAGGGTGTGGGCTGTGGCTGTGTTCTGAACGTGGGGGGGGGGGGGGAAATACGGTCAGGGTGATTGGAGATAATGAGGAGTTCTGTTTTTGAAGCATTAAGAGCTAGGTGGAGGTTCGAGAGTAAGGAGTTTATGGAGGCAAGGCATGATTCCCAGAATTGCATGGATTCATCGAGGGATTTGTTGATGGGGATGAGAATCTGCACGTCATCAGCATATAAGAAGAATTTCAGGCCTAGGTCGGAGAGTAGATGGCAAAGAGGCAGGAGATAAATATTGAAAAGGGTGAATGATAGGGAGGAGCCTTGAGGGACGCCTTGTGTGATAGGGATGTGTACGGAATCATGCTTATCAATTTTTACTAGATACTCTCTATGGTTGAGATAGGAGGAGAACCAGGCTAGGGCTGTGTCTGAGATACCTATCTCTGCTAAGCGGGTAATTAGGATTTTGTGGTTGACAGTATCAAAGGCTGCTGAAATGTCTAGGAGGGCCAGTAGGTTTGAGATTCCACGGTCCATGCCTTTCAGGATGGTGTCTGTCATAGCTATTAATAATGTTTCAGTATTACGGGCTTTATGGAAACCAGATTGTGATGGATGTAAGATATTGTGGTCTTCTAAGAAGTCAGTAAGTTGAGTGTTAACTACCTTTTCAAGGATTTTAGAGAGGGAAGGGCAGGTTGGAAATAGGCCGGAAATGTTCTAGGTCTATGGGGTCAAGGGTGGGTTTTTTGAGGAGTGGCTTGACGACAGCAAGTTTACGTGGGTCTGGGATGATTCAAATTTGATGGAGCAGTTAATCAAATCAGCAATAGGTTTAGCAATGGTGGAGGGGATAGAGAGAAGGGTTTTAGAAGGGATGGTGTCTGAGATATGGGTAGCAGGTTTCATCTTTTTTAGAATGGTCTCAATTTCCATGGTAGTAGTGAGATCGAAGGACCCAAGATTGTTCCTGTTGTAATTGGGGAGCAGGGCGGTAGGAGAGGGTTTGGTGGGGAAGCAGGTTTGGTGGGTAAGCGAAGGAGAATGTTATCGATTTTGTTCTTGAAGTACAATGCTAGTTCTTTGCATTTATCACTGGCGTTTGCCTCGTATGTAGGGGGGGTGGATTTTGTGAGATCTGCAATGTACGTGAATAAGGCATTCGAATTGTATTGATAATCATGAATTTTTGCTGAGTAGAAGTCTCATTTAGCTTGGAGAATGGCTTGTCTGTAAGTGTGTAGCATATTTTTATAAGCTGCTTTAAGTGAGAGGGAAGGTTGTTTACGCCATGAGTGTTCTTTGGATCTCAGGTCCTGCTTAATCTTTTTTTAATTCATTAATTTTTTAATAGTAAAATCATAGGCAAAATAACATTTTGCATACCCAAGCCACATATATCAACGCACAGGCAGTGCAAATATCTACTTAAAGTTCTACTTTCTGGTCAATCGCTGATTGCATGACGAATTATTTTCCCTTATACAATATTCAGCAAATCCTCAGTGGCACAAAATGCGTATAAGAATGCATATGCTCTCAGGTTAGTAAGCCTGGTGACCTCAAAGGCAATCGTATATGCTTCAGCGGCGCAAGATAATGACCTGTGGAGAGACAGCTGGTGGATAGAAAGAGTTATACGCATGGAGAAAAAATAAAAATGATTAGAAAATAAGCTTTAAAAGAAAAAGGAAGGTATAAGGCAGAGAGGAAATTGAAAAAGCCAAGAACTAGCAGAAACCAAGGATAGTCTCAAACTACAGACATAAAGGTTGGAAACTTGTCTACTTTAAGTCTGGTGAAGATTTCTATGCTCGCAGGGCAAGGTCAAAGGTGGAGGGGCAGATGGTATCTGCCGTGATTCCAGCCCTCCAGTCACCGGGGTAAATAAGGTATTTTACTGGAAGGAATGGGAAAGGGGAGAAGGTTGTGGTGGTTCGTGATATCATAGGCTCAATATCTCTTAAAAACTAGCAGCTCCGTTATGGAGAGGGGCTGTGGTCAGGGCTTAAGATGAACATTGCTCCCTTTGCTGCAAAACTAAATAAAACATTCCCCTGTTATACCCACAGGAGACAGCAGTTTTCTCAGGGGTTTCCAAATCAAGGGCAGAAGCACCACATGTAGCTGTGGCCCTGCAGCTGGGGAGATATTAACTGCTGAGCTGCTAGGGCTCAGGGCATGCAAGTAATGGATTGCCTTATGTGGACTCTGCAGACATGGGACTAGCGCTGGACTGGAATCTGTGAGTGCCGGGAGGAGGCCGGGATAGTTCCAGAAAAATAAAATAGAGCCTGGGCTCAGGGAGTGCAGAGGAGGGGAATCTCAAATTGAAAGGTGAGCAGAGCCTGCCAATGAAGGGAAGCCTAACCTGCTGATGAGGGGTGGGTGATCCAAGCTTGCAGAGGAGGGCAGCTGGCTAAGGATGGGTAAGGAGAAACCTTCTGGGGAACGCAAGGATGGGAAGAACTGGGAGGGGAACAGAGAACAGGTTGGTGGGAAATGGGGAGCAGAGCATTCTGAGGGGGTGTAGAGAGTACAGCTGAAAGAGGAAAATGAAGCCCCCTCCCCAAATATAAAATTGAGTATTCCCATGCAGCGAGGTAAGGAAGGGAGAGGGAAGGTAGATTAAGAGAATGAGAGAAAAGGAAGGTTGAGAAAGCATGGTGGTGCCTGGAGAGGGAAGAGACTATGATGTGGATGGGTTGTTGGTGTGGGGAGGGAGGAGGAGGGAGGAGCCTGGTGAGGGTGAGCTGGAATTGGGGGGCGGGGGATGTATTGTGGGACTTTGTGTACTTCCCTGGCTTTTGTTTTGGTCACATGAGTTCTTCCCATGTCCACATTACCAGCTCCTCTCTGGACATTTAAATACAGGCTGGTCAGTCATGTGCATAACCCACTGTATTCTGTTTATTTTATTATTTGTTTTGCTGGGGGCGCTGTAATTTGTGTTCAGTTCAGCACCCTCAATCATTTTCAAAAGTCGACTCCTATGTCTCTCATTAAGTATTACGGCTCAGTAGCAGAAGGAATCTCTGCAGTGTCAGCAAGTTATCAGTTGGCTAGAGTTCATTTGAAATCTGATTGGATGGCAAAGTTGTCAGTCAGGCCTGTTTAGCATAAGTCTGGGGTACTTTCCTGAGTTTTATATCTAGAATTACTTGTTTGGACATCTTCCCGTACTCTGCTGAATCTTGTACAGATCTTAAGTTCTTGTTTGCTTCATGCTGGTAAATCATACTCTGCTATAATATATTTTTTGTGTGATATCTAATGCAGCTAAATTCAGATTCATCTTAATGACCCATTCCCCCATCTCCCTTTCAGTTTCCTGCTAGGAGGTAATATGCAGATCTAAATTCAGCATCAACTTGATTCAAGTCCAGATTTGCTGCCAAAAAGAAAATATTTTTGAACAAGAAAAAAATCATATGCTTAAATGTTCCAAGATCTGAACTACAAAATTAGAACAAGTATTATCTATTTTATACAGTTTAACAGGATTCCAGATCACTTTGGGGGTAAAAATTAAAAAGGATTTATGCACGTAAAAGTATACAACGTAGCAATTTTCAAAAGCCTTTTTAAGCATTTAGAGGGTAAGTTTAAAAAAGTATGCACTTAAAACTGGGTTGTATTCACATAAATGGGCATTGGAAAATTGCTACAATATATCTACTTTTACATGCATAAATCCTTTAAAAAATTTCCCCATAAGTGCACTTATATGCATAAAATCTATTGACAATATAATAGCATTTTTCATAGCAATTTAAGCATGTAAAACCCAGTTTTAAGCATATAAATCCTTTTGAAAATGACTTCCTTTATGTGCAAAAAAGAGATTATAGCACATTAGCAAATAACAATGCCTTATTTGTTTTTGACAAAAAGGAAGACTAATTTTTTGCTAAGCACCAAGCCACATGTTCTATAGCTTTTGAATACTAGATTGTGCTTTATTATAGATTATCCATTCATTATATTCGATATGTTCCATGTAAACCGCCTCCCCGGCGATAGTTACCTCTGTTAAATGTAAACCGGAGTGATATGTATTGTATACAGGAACAAAAATAAATAAATAAATAAATACCCAAATAGTTGTTTTTCCCCCTAAAATACTTACAGAATCTAGAAGCTGAATGACCCATAGAAGAAAACTCCAACATAATAAAATTACACTAGGCTCTGTTCCCACTAAAGTCTTAGCCCTCAATCATTTCTCAACAGTGTTTAAGCTGGACATGTGTATAAAACTGTTTAATTGATAGTTGAAAGCGGTCCACCAAAGGCGAGATTTTATAACCCCAAATATTATAAATGAAAAACACCACTAATAAACTATATCTGCCAACAGATATACCCATACCATGTCATCAGACATCAGCAATCTCATCCAGCACTAGCAAACAAGAATGCGTAGCACATAAAATGGGCCACTCTTAAATTTTTATAACAAACCATAGCCGGCAAAAGATGAAAATGTAAAAGTTTCACAATATCTTGTTCTAACCGCAGCCAGCCAGTAGTAGACAGCTCCTCCTCTTGTTGAAACCATAAATTAGCTTGTCTCAAAATAAATATTCGATGATACATTAAAAAAAAAATAAAAATCTGGGAATCCTTTCCCACCACTTTCCATGCTCTGTTTAATATACCCAAAGAAATGCAAAGAGATTTAATCTTCCAAAGAAACTTGCAGTGGAGTAATGGAATATATGGGCGGCCCACCAGTGTAGATGTGCAGATGCCGAGAATAACGGGCACCCAAGACATCCGTCTGGAGGACTGTGCTACCTGGTTGCCTTTCCCAGGTCGTCGAGTGATACTGGCGGCAGGCAATAGCAGCTCCTCCCTCCCATTCCCCTCAGAGCATAACAGCACCATGGCATGGCAGGGTGGCCATTTTCTTCCTCTCCTCGTGTCCCACCAGATGAAACGGCATGGCTAGCTTGGCACAGCTCGCAGCGCTCTGACATCAGGAAGCTGCGATGCCGGTTCCACATCATTTGATTGGATGCGAGGGAATGTGCTCATGCATTGGGTATGAGTGTGGCCGGAGGGAGATTTGAAGTCCTGCTAGCTCTTCCAGTCTTCCCTTTCCTCAACTCTCCCCTGGTTTGGGCAACAATGGGCCTCACCCAGGACTATCACTGCCTGTGAATCAACAGGACCTTAAGAGAAGACTTTACCATTTGGCAGGCCTTTCTGGTTCATTTCAGTGGTGTTTCAGCATGGCTTTCTCTGCCTATTACCAGCAGCGACTTACAGTTGTCCTTCATGCATGCTATTAAGTGGATCTTGCAAAGTTGGGTCAAAGAGACATTTCACACCATGACATGCACAGGTCCTTCATGCATGACCAACTGCTGAAGTTATGGCACGTGTTAACACATGTTGTTGACAGTTTTGAAACCACTCTATTTCGGGCTGCCTTCTCACTGCCATTTTTTGGGGCACTGTGTGTTGGCGAATTTACGATGCCTTCCCATACAGTTCCACATCAAGGGGACTGCTCCACTCCGATTTAGAAGCTGAAATAGATAAGTTGGTGAGGCTTATCACACAATCCAAGACAGACCAAGATGCACATGTTCAGATCATCATGTTAGCAGTGGTCCCGGGTTTATAGACATATTCAGTTAAAACTCTGATGGAATATTTTGTTATGCGCCCTTGCACTTTTGGTTTGCTATTACTGCATGGCAACATGGCATTATTAAATCAGTACCAGTTCACACCGGGGTGTTTAATTTATAAGTCTCCTATGTAGAACCATGTCAAACATTTTAATGAAATCCAAGTACCTATATCTAGCATTCTCCCTTGAGCCAACACTCTGGTCACCCAGTCAAAGAAATTGATTAGATTTGTCTGACAAGATTTACCTGTGATAAAACCATGCTGCCTCGGATATTGCAATCCATTGGATTCCAAAAACAACATTATCTTCTATTTAGCAGTGATTCTATTAGTTTGCTCACTACAGAGGTCAGACTAACTGACCTGTAGTTCCCATCCTTCTCCTTACTTCCACATTTATAAATATGAACCATATCTGCCCTTCTCCAGGCTTCCAAAACTTCTCCTGACTTTAAAGAAGCATTGGAAAGGTCAACCAGGGAAGCTGCCAGGCATCTCTCAGTTCCATCAATACCCTCATATATCCCATCTGACCCAATCACCTTATCTACTTTGTCTAGTTAGCTCCTCACAAACTCACTGTTCTGAAAATCGATAGAGGTTTACCTCACTATCAGCCTTTTGTGTTCGTTTATATAGTCTTTGCTCTAGGCCCTTCCACAATGAACACTGAATAGAAATATTTGTTAAGCAGTTTGCTTTTTTTCTCATCAACCTCTACATATTCCTCCTCTTCACCTCTCAGTCTTACAATGCCATTTTTGCACTTCTGTCACTAACATATCTTAAAAAAAAAAACCAACCCTTGTCCCTCTGTTTTATCGTAATTGCTATATTTTCTTCTATTTGAATTTTTGTATTCCTGATTACTTTCCCAGCTTGTCTTAGGCAACAGTATCTGGAAAAGCCATCTTCCACATTCTGTGATCTCTTGTAGTTTATGAACGCTAAACTTTTCTCCTTTTCAGATACTACTTTTTCTTTTCCTTTATTTACTTTCCTAACAAAAAGGTTAGTTGCACATATCTCCTTTTAATTTTATTCACCTTCTCCTAGATTTTCCCAATCAACTAATGACTCCATATGGAACATAAGATATGCCATACTGGGTAAGACCAAGGGTCCATCAAGCCCAGTATCCTGTTTCCAACAGTGACCAATTACCTGGCAAGCACCCAAACGTTAGATAGATCACAAGCTACTATTGCATATTAATTACTGTCGTTGCAGTTTATGGATTTATCCTCTAGGAACTTATCCAAGCCTTTTTTAACCCCAGTTACACTAATTGCTGTAACCACATCATCTGGCAATGAATTTCAGAGCTTAACTATGCGCTGAGTGAAAAAGAATTGTCTTTGATTTGTTTTAAATGAGCTACTTGCTAACCATGGCATGCCCCCCCCCCCCCCCCCCCCCCCCCCCGGTCCTTCTGTTATCTGAGAGAGTAAATAACTGATTTAAATTAACTTGTTCAAATCCTTTCATGATTTTGTAGACTTCTATCATATCCCCCCTCAGTTGTCTCTTCTCCAAACTGAACAGCCCTAACTTCTTTAGCCTTTCCTCATAGGGTAGCCGTTCCATGCCCCTTATCATTTTGGTCGCCATTCTCTGCATTTTCTCCAAAGCAGCTATATCCTTTTTGAGATATGGTGACCAGAACTGCACACAGTATTCAAGATGCGGTCTCACCATGGAGCAATACAGAGGCATTATGACATCCTCTGTTTTATTTTCCATTCCCTTCTTAATATTTCCTAACATTCTGTTTGCTTTTTTGATCACCACAGCACACTGGGCTGACCATTTCAATGTATTATCCACTATGATGCCTAGATCACTTTACTGGGTGGTAACTCCTAAGATAGAACCTAACATTGTGTAACTACAGCAAGGGTTATTTTTCCCTATATGTATCACTTTACACTTGTCCATGTTAACTTTCATCTGCTATTTGGAAGCCCAATCTTCCAGTCTCGCAGGATCCTTCTGCAATTTATTTATTTATTTATTTATTTATGGTTTTTATATACCGGAGTTCCTGTATACAATACATATCACTCCTGTTCACAGTTAACAGTAATAACTACTGCCGGGTGGCAATTCATCACAATCTGCTTGAGATTTGACTACTGTGCATTATCATCCGCAAATTTGATCACCTCACTCGTTGTACCCCTTTCCAGATCAGATATAAATATATTAAAAAGCACCGGTGCAAGTACAGATCCCTGAGGCACTCCACTGTTTAACTTTTTCCATTGTGAAAACTGACCATTTAATCCTACTCTCTGTTTCCTATCTTTTTAAGCAACTTGCAATCCACAAAAGGACATCACCTCCTATCCCATGACTTTTTAGTTTTCTTAGAAGCCTCTCATGCGGGACTTTGTCGAGCTCCTTCTGAAAATCCAAATACACCACATTTACCAGCTCACCTTTGTCCAAATGTTTATTCACCCCTTCAAAAAAATGTAGGAGATCTGTGAGGCAAGACTTCCCTTAGATAAATCCATGCTGGCTGTGTCCCTTCAAACCATGTAGGTAGGCCTGATTGACAAACTGAAGAGTAGTAAATCACCTGGACCAGATGGTATACACCCCAGAATTCTGAAGGAACTAAAAAATGAAATTTCAGACCTATTAGTAAAAATTTGTAACCTATCATTAAAATCCTCCATTGTACCTGAAGACTGGAGGATAGCAAATGTAACCCCAATATTTAAAAAGGGCTCCAGGGGCGATCCGGGAAACTACAGACCGGTTAGCCTGACTTCAGTGCCAGGAAAAACAGTGGAAAGTGTTCTGAACATCAAAATCACAGAACATATAGAAAGACATGGTTTAATGGAACAAAGTCAGCATGGCTTTACCCAAGGCATGTCTTGCCTCACAAATCTGCTTCACTTTTTTGAAGGAGTTAATAAACATGTGGATAAAGGTGAACCGGTAGATGTAGTGTACTTGGATTTTCAGAAGGCGTTTGACAAAGTTCCTCATGAGAGGCTTCTAGGAAAAGTAAAAAGTCATGGGATAGGTGGCGATGTTCTTTCGTGGATTGCAAACTCGCTAAAAGACAGGAAAAAGAGAGTAGGATTAAATGGACAATTTTCTCAATGGAAGGGAGTGGACAGTGGAGTGCCTCAGGGATCTGTATTTGGACCCTTACTTTTCAATATATTTATAAATGATCTGGAAAGAAATACGACGAATGAGATAATCAAATTTGCAGATGACACAAAATTGTTCAGAGTAGTTAAATCACAAGCAGATTGTGATAAATTGCAGGAAGGCCTTGTGAGACTGGAAAATTGGGCATCCAAATGGCAGATGAAATTTAATTTGGATAAGTGCAAGATGATGCATATAGGGAAAAATAACTCATGCTATAATTTCACAATGTTAGGTTCCATATTAGGTGCTACAACCCAAGAAAGAGATCTAGGCGTCACAGTGGATAACACATTGAAATCGTCGGTTCAGTGTGCTGCGGCAGTCAAAAAAGCAAACAGAATGTTGGGAATTATTAGAAAGGGAATGGTGAGACCGCACCTTGAATACTGTGTACAATTCTGGTCGCCGCATCTCAAAAAAGAAATAATTGTGATGGAGAAGGTACAGAGAAGGGCTACCAAAATGATGATGGGAATGGAACAGCTCCCTTATGAGGAAAGACTAAAGAGGTTAGGACTTTTCAGCTTGGAAAAGAGACGGCTGAGGGGGGATATGATAGAGATGTTTAAAATATGAGAGGTCTAGAACGGGTAGATGTGAATCGGTTATTTACTCTTTCGGATAATAGAAAGACTAGGGGGAACTCCATGAAGTTAGCATGGGGCACATTTAAAACTAATCGGAGAAAGTTCATTTTCACTCAACGCACAATTAAACTCTGGAATTTGTTGCAAGAGGATGTGGTTAGTGCAGTTAGTATTGCTGTGTTTAAAAAAAGGATTGGATAAGTTCTTGGAGGAGAAGTCCATTACCTGCTATTAAGTTCACTTAGAGAATAGCCACTGCCATTAGCAATGGTAACATGGAATAGACTTAGTTTTTGGGTACTTGCCAGGTTCTTATGGCCTGGATTGGCCACTGTTGGAAACAGGATGCTGGGCTTGATGGACCCTTGGTCTGACCCAGTATGGCATTTTCTTATGTTCTTATGTCTGTCTAAATGTTTTGTGATTTTATTCTTTATAACAGTTTCCACAGTTTTTCCAGGCTTACCAGTCTATAGTTTCCCAGATCACCCCATGATCCTTTTTTAAATATTGGGGTTACATTGACCATCTTCCAATCTTCAGGTACATCGGATGACTTTAATGATAAATTACAAGTTTTTCTAATAGGTCTGTAATTTCGTTTTTTAGTTCTTTCAGACCCCTGGGGTGTATACCATCCAGTTTGTCAATCAAGCCTACCACGTCTTTCAGGTTCACCGTGATTTGGTTCAGTTGATCTGAATCATCATCCATGAAACCTTCTCTGGAACGGGTATTTCTCCAATATGCTCTTCAGTAAACACTGAAGCAAAGAAATCGTTTAATCTTTCCGCGATCACCTTATCTTCTTTAAGTGCCCCTTTAACTCCTTGATCATCCAACTGACTCCCTTGCAGGCTTTCTGCTTTGGACATATTTTAAAAAGTTTTTATTGTGAGCTTTTGACTCTCTGGCCAACTTCTTTTCAAATTTTTTCTTAGCCTGTCTTATCAATATCTTACATTTTTTTTTTTTTTAAACAATTTTTATTGAGTATTGGAACAGCGGATGTATCAACAGAAACAGTGATGCTCCCCAGTGTAAAAGAACAATTATACAGTGTCGAACAAGGAGCCCTCCGCCAATTTAAAGAACACTAAAAATTTTTAACCAAAACACTGTCCCCACTTACAGAGTTCTCCCCCCCTCCACCTAACACCCCCCCCCCCCAGCCCTTGTCCCCGGTCCAAACATGTGAAACGTTGGAATCTTGTCGTCCTTAAGATGCTGGATTAGTCCTTCCCCATACGATACATTCACCTTGCATCCATGAGAACGATCCTCTCGCGTTCCTAATCGTTAAGTATCAAGCTGCGTGCACGATGAGGTAGAGCTTGTATGTAGGTCCTCCTCAAAAGGACCTAAGATGTTGAGGCAAAGCTCGAAGTAAGGTTGTCCATCTGCAACATACGATGGAAGTATATACGCCACGTCCAATAAGATAGGGCTACGGAGTCTTTCCAGTGCAACAGAATAACCTTCTTTCCCACCAAACAAGCCTTCTTAACAAGAGAGCGGGGACCCCAGCCTTTAAACAGTGTGTGGGGAACGCAGTCAAACAAGACTGGCTGCGGAGACATCGGGATATGGACTTTTAAGATATGGTTCAAAAACCCCAGAATCTTCTCCCAATACATTTATCTAACAGACAACATCCTAATGGGCCTAGACAAAGGACAATCCTTTCTACTGGCTTTACTCGACATCTCAGTAGCGTTCGACACAGTGAACCATTCAATCCTCATCAACCGACTTTCGGACATCGGCATCTCCGGCACCGCCTTCAATTGGTTTAAATCCTTCCTCAATAATAGGATTTACAAGGTCAGAATAAATAATAAAGAATCCCACCCCGTATCTTCCACTCATGGAGTACCTCAGGGTTCGTCTCTCTCCCCTACACTGTTTAATATTTATCTGCTACCCCTATGCCAGCTCCTAGAAAATCTTAACCTGACACACTTCATTTACGCTGACGACGTGCAGATCTTGATCCCCATCACAGATCCTATCTCCAAAACCCTAAATTTCTGGAACCAGATGCCTTCACTCCATCAATCTTCTCTCTAGCCTCAACATTGTCCTCAACACTACCAAAACGGAGCTCCTTGTCATCTCCCCCAATGACTGCAACCCTCTCGTCAGCAACCCCAGCATACCATCAGTGAACCATGTGAGAGACCTCGGAGCTATTCTAGACTCCCAAATGAACTTCAAAACGTTGATAAACAACACCACTAAAGAATGCTTCTGTAAGCTACATGTTCTAAAACAGCTCAAACCCCTCCTACACCTTCATAACTACCGCTCAGTCCTTCAGGCCATACTGTTTTCAAAAATTGATTACTGTAACGCTTTACTCCTCGGCCTTCCTGCCTCCACAACAAAACCATTACAGATGCTCCAAAATGCCGCAGCTAGGATCCTAACCAAGTCAAGGCGAAGAGACCATATTACACCAATCCTCAAAAATTTACACTGGCTTCCCATCAACTTTAGAATCCTGTTTAAGACCCTGACCATTATCCACAAAACCATCTACCTTCATTCCACACTCCAACTCAAAATTCCGCTCAACCTTCACGCCTCTACGAGACCGATCAGAAAAGCATATAAAGGATCTCTCCATGCACCCCCTACTAAATCCTCACTTCACCCCTCCATTCAGAAACGTGCTTTGTCCGCTGCCGGACCCTCTCGATGGAATTCATTACCAACAGAGCTTCGCCAGGAACAATGCCCTTTCACCTTCAGAAAGAAACTGAAAACCTGGCTTTTCAAACAAGAATTCCCTTGATTGGCCACACCACATATAAGGGATTGTACATAAATCTTTTTTCATAATTTCCATCAGAACTACTCTGTTCCATTAATAACTCTCATAACTCTGACTGCTCTCCTGCTCAAAACCTGTAATAATGCAAGCCTCCCCGCTAGTTTCTCAGCCCTCTGTTCCCCTTCCCCCCACCTTTTGGTCTTTTCTCCCTGCCCCATCCTTCTTGTCCCCTCTCCTCCTAGTCTCAACTCCTTCTCCGTTCTTCATCGCCCTGTACAGATGTCACCACCCCTTGAAGAACTGTTTGCTTGTTTGAGAACCTACTAGGTCCTTCGCCTAGTCACTATTATACGTTGCTTGTTATTATAATTGTAGCGCTATGTTAATTTAATTTTTACCTCTCTTACTTGTCCTGAATTCATCACCCTGTTTTATGTAACTTTTTCTTATATCACTTGTTATCCCTTGTTTTGCTGTAAACCGGTACGATAAGAAATTTGTCTTGAGTATCGGTATATTAAAAGATTTTAAAATACAAATTTATTTTTTTTTAATTTTTTTTATCAGCGGACAGGTCCAAAAAACATGAGAAAGGGATCCCACCACGATCTGGCAGCGGGGGCATGTAGTATCTGATCGCTGGTTGGCGTAGAATGCTACCTGAGGGGATATATAGGCTCTCCGCAAGAACTTGTACTGCATTTCCCTATAATACATTTCATCAGTGGTCTTACATACATTGCGCATACATGCAGAAAAAGACCGAGTGGGATCCGAAATTCTCCATCCCGCTCCCATCGCTCCACAGAGGTGACGTGGCATTGGCTTGTCTCAGTCGAAGCCCCTTATAATAACGGGACAAGGAGGAAGAAATAGTACTGTCAAATTGAAAATGCACATCTAAAGCGTGAAACATGGCGGCTTTTCGCGCTTCCAGTCCGAGTGAAAGGACATAATGTCTAATTTGTAGATAACCAAAGACATGATTCGCAGGTAATTCGTATAGGTCCTGCAGTGTGTCAAAGGGCAACAGGGCACCCAGCTTATCCAGTAAATGCCCCACATATAGTATGCCCCGATCCTCCCAGATTCTAAAAATGTTTGAGGAAGAACCAAGTTCAAACTCTAGGTTTCCCTAATGGGTAAAAGGTAAGAACAAACTTTCTGTAGCCCGAGTCGGCTAGTAAGGGAAAGCCAAGTCCTACGTATGGGCAAAATAGCAGGACTCTGTGACAGAGATAAAGGCAAGGCACTACGGGGTCCCATCAAAACAAACTTCAAGTCCAGAGGGGATACCAGCGTCTGCTCAGCTATGATATTCACATAAAAGGATTTTCCCAAAAACCACTCCCTGAGTATGCGCATGTTAGCTGCCAGCACGTACCGAGAGAGATCCAGGACCCCCATCTCCCCATTTCAATTTCAGCCAGGTGAGTGGAATACGAGCTTTCTTTCCCTGCCAAAAGAAAATCCTCATTGCGTCTAACTTACTAAGATCCCGGCGTTTGAGCCAGAAGGGAAAACTTTGCAACACATAAATCCACTTGGGCAAGAGGACCATCTTGAAGAGATTAATGTGACCACTTAAGGATATCGGTAGGTCCCGCCATAGACTTAATTTATCTTAAGTGAGTTTGAGCAAGCCCGGTATGTTGAGATTATATATTTCCGCTGGTTCTGCTGATAAATGAATCCCCAGATATTTAATCGAGGTTCCCGCCCAATGTTCCATTGTGTCTGCATAGCTGCTGGATATGCCAACGCCTCTGATTTGCTCCAATTAATCCGCAATCCAGAGCACGTACCATACTCATGAAAGAGGTCTAAGAGGACTGGCAGTGATGAAGTGGGGTTGGTAAGAAATACCATTAAATCATCCCCGAATGCGGCATACTTAAAAATTTCTCTCCGGTCCCGGTTGTGAAATTGTATACCCCGAATGGCGGGAGTTCTTTGGATCACCAACAGCATCAGCTCAAGGGTCAGTAGAAATAGTAAGGGAGATAACGGGCAGCCCTGACAGGTTCCCTGGAGCACTGGGAAGGGGGTAGAGCAATGTCCATTTACCAATAAAGCAGCGGACGGGTTACTATACAATAGCTGTATGGCTTGGAAAAAAACCCATCAAACCCATGGAGTTCAGTAACTGAAACATAAAGTTCCACTCCACCCTATCAAATGCCTTTTCTGCGTCTAGACTAGCTTCAAGAAAAGGTATCTGAGTCCTAGTACATAGCTCCATCGCCACCGTAAGTAGCCTAATATTAGTCAGCGCGTAGCGCTTCTTAACAAATCCTACCTGCCCTGGTTGGATCAGTTAGGGAAGGATCCCACTAAGCCTTTCAGCCAATATCTTGGCTAATAGTTTATGATCCACGTTCAATAAGGAAATGGGGCGCTAAGAAGCTGGTAGCTACAGATCCTTCCCCAGCTTAGGGATAAGCGTTACGTGTGCTACATTACCATGTCTGGGCATTTCTCCCATCTGCATCATGGTGTTCAAAACGGAGGGGAGAAGTTTCGACAATGGGTCTATAAGGCATTTATAAAACTCCGAACTGTATCCATCCGGGCCTGGAGCTTTCAATTTACGGGCGCAATGAATGCCTAGATGAACCTCCTCCTCAGATATGGGCTCATTTAAAAACCGATTTTGTACAATTGTGATGGATGGGATACGTATTAGCTCACAGAATTTCTCCCAGTTATCCGGGTTCCAGCCCTCAGATTGATACAATTTTGAAAAATATGAGTGAAAATCTACCATAATTGCAGATGTATCATTGACCGTCTTCCCCCCAGCTATCTTAAGAGCCGAAATGTGCCGGAATCCCCTAGCCGATTTAATTAAATGGGCCAACAATTTCCTTGATTTGTTACCATATCGATACAACTGAAGCCGGTAATACAGCAAACTTTTCTTGACCCTTTGCAAAAGAGAGTTAATTGCTGTTTGCAAAGCTAAGTAGGATTCCCTAGTGATCTTAGATTGGGATTTCAATAATGCTGCTTTAGCCGATTGTAATTGGCGAGTCAAAGTCAACAACCTATTATCAAGAGTTTTCCTTCAATGTGCTAGATAGGCAATAATATTCCCTCGCAGCACAGCTTTGGCAGTGTTCCAAAACAGAACAGGGTTTTCCCGATGTTGTGCATTTAATGTTGCAAAATCTGCCCACCGCTGATGCAGAAACACTTGGAAAAGAGGGATCTGTTGCCAGGTAAAATGGGTAACGCCAATGAAAGGAGGTAGGCTCCGCTGGGCGAAGGGTTAGATCTAGCCAAATAGGTGCATGGTCCGAGATAAGGATATCTCCAATCCCAGCATCTGAAACTTTAGGAAAAAACCGCGTGCTCACCAAAACATAATCTATCCTCGAGTGGGTCGCATGCGCGCGGGAGAGATGTGTAAAGTCTTTATCAAATGGATGTAAGGTGCGTCAAGAATCTGTAAGGTGCAATGCTCCCTCCACTAATCTGATCCCTTTGCCACATCCCCCTACTCGATGGGTAGTGAAGGACCTATCCAAATCTAGGTCTCGCACCTCGTTAAAATCACCGCCCACAACCACCATGTGATCAATGTATGGCAGGAGGAGACGATGCATCTCTCAGTAAAAGGAACTAGACTGGGAGTTCGGAGCATATATATTACAGAACACCAATGGGATGGAGTGAAATTCTGCCACTAATATGAGTTAGCGGCCCATGGGGTCTTTAAGCTCAGTGTGGATCTTCAGAGGTAAATTCTTCCAAATTAATATCGCCACCCCCGCTGATTTAGTACTTGCAGTAGCAAAGTGAACCGCCCCCACTCAGTGCTGACATAACTTCCTATGTTCAGAATCCAATAAGTGCGTTTCTTGAAGAAATGCCACATCTGCCCCCTTCCGTTTCAAAGCCTGGAGAATCTTGGACCATTTAATCGGGGAGTTTATTCCACAGACATTCCAGGAGACTAATCTCATACCCCGATTAGACATTTACTTCCAGCAAGGTGATGTGAAAATTGACATAAATCAAAATCGTGTGAGGCGGAGGCCATCCCAGCATTGACCCCCCCCCCCCCCCAACATCCCGCATTCCAATACTAAACTCAAATGGAGGACTGACCAAAAGAACTGAGAACGAGAACCAAAATCCTCTGCCTCCCAATCCCAACCTCCCCCCCCACAGCACCCTCCACTTTCCCTCCCCCCCCCCCGTTCCCCCAAACTATCCAATTCCCCCCACTTCCCTATCTTATACTCCCGTAGCTTCAGTAACCCCATCTAAGAGACCAGTAGGACGCTTACAGCCTCCCCTCCCCCCATCCAACCCAATCATCCCACTCCAGAATAAAATGACACAACGGAAGAAAAGAAAAAAAAAGGTAATAAAAATCAGCAGTAGCCTTTCTTCTACCACTCTGTTTCCTCTATTTAAGGTTTTGACTTGTTATTGTTAATGAGCTATTGTTCTATGTAAACCGGGTTGATTTGATCTGTATCAAGAAAGTCAGTATATAAAAACCCCTAAATAAATAAATAAATAAATAAATAAAAAATAAATAAATATCATGGTATGACTATACAGGAGATTCTCCCACTGTAATTTAGAAAGGGCAAAATAGCATATGCAGTGAATAATTAGTCAACAAATCAGAAATGGTCCTGAAACATGGGGTGTAAGAAACAGGAAATAACTTGTAAAATCCCCAATTGGTATTGTAAGGATGCCTCAATCCAGGCCTGCAAAGGAATCCATAGGGATGGACACAGCCCAATCTGACCTACTTCGGGTTCTGCAGAGCTGCAGATCCCTCTAGATCAAAGCCCTGGACGAGTGACCATCGGGTAGGACAATCACGGGTAATAGCAAAGTCTGGTCCAGGTCAGGAGTTTTCCCGTGGGCTGGTCGATGTTTTGGCGACCGCGGCAATGTAATGCAATTCTCCGGTGTCAGAAAACCAGTGGGGTCCGCTCAGGGCTGTGACTTTTACTTTCGCCAGGTACACAATTACTGCCCTTTGGCCTAGATTGTGAAGTTGGGCACAATACGGTGCAAGTACTCGGCGCTTCGCGGAGAGAGCGACTGAGAAGTCTTGAAACACCAAGATCTTCTGGCTTTCAAATTGTAGATTTGTCCCATGGCGCGTCGCTTGGAGGATTTCTGTCTTATGAATAAAATTTTGGAGTTTTGCAGTAATCACCCGCGGCTTCTCTGCAGGCGCACACTTTTGTCCAAGCCTCTGGGCCCTTTCAATTCTCAACGGCCCACGATCAGATGACAAAGATAGTTCCTGCGTGAGCCAGCGCTCCAAAATCCGAGGCAGATCCCTTTCCTCTAACGACTCTGGTAAACCAACAAATCGCAAATTGGGGCGGCGGGACCAGTTTTCGAGATCCTCCAGACGCTCAGTGTGGTGGGCTAGCTCCGCCTGCAGCATCTCCACCGCCGACCGCGTGGTCTGGAGGCCATCTTCGGCATCAGATATGCATTGTTCTACCTTGGCAAATCTAGTATCATACCCCGCTACCGAGGAGGTAAGATCCGCTAGTTGAGTTGATAACTTTTGAAATTCAGGCTGTAGAGCCTCTACTACTGCGGCTCTGACATCCGCACAATTTGCTGGTACCTGAGACTCTGCAGCTCCACTGTCCTCCGAAGAAATGTTGTCTGCAGGCCGCAAACGCTCTTTTGTAGTTTCCTTTTCTTTTCTGGTTATCCTCGTCGACATCTCAAACAATTTTGTATCCCCGAGCATAAGAACTACTCTATCGTATCGTCGGAGCCTTTCCAGGACCAAATTAAGTGATTAGATGGGGTTAGATGGATAGGCCAGGAGCCCCCGAAGGCAGGCTACATCCACTTCCCTTCACAGCGTCATGTGATCTCCCCAATGTCTTACATTTAACTTGCCAATGCTTATGATTTATCCTATTTTCTTCTGATGGATCCTTCTTCCAATTATTGAATGAAGATCTTTTGGCTAAAATAGCCTCTTTTACCTCACCTTTTAACCATGCTGGTAATTGTTTTGCCTTCTTTTCACCTTTCTTAATGTAGGGAATTCACCTGGTCTGTTCTTCTAGGATGGTATTTTTTAACAATGTCCACGCTTGTTGCATACTTTTTACCTTTGTAGCTGCACCTTTCAGTTTTTTCTAACTATTTCCCCTATTTTGTCAGAGTTTCCCTTTTGAAAGTTTAGCGCTAGAGCCTTGGATTTACATACTGTCCCCCTTCCAGTCATTAATTCAAATTTGATCATCATATGATCACTGTTGCCAACCGGCCCCACCACCATTACCTCTTTCACCAAATCCTGTGCTCCACTGAGAATTAGGTCTAAAATTGCTCCCTTTCTCAGCTGCTCCTGAACCAGTTGCTCCATAAAACTGTCTTTTATTCCATCCAGGAAATTTCTCTCTCTAGTATGCCCTGAAGTTTTCCTGAAGGCTTAGAACCCTTGTCTTTGAATGAACCTTCACGTCTTATGGTATAATACAGAACCATAACATCCAATGATCACTGGATCCCAGATGATCATCAGCTACAGCATCAGAGATGCTATCCCTGTTGGTAAGCAACAGGTCCAGTATCGCTTCTTTCTGTGTGGGTTCCATTACCAGTTGTCAGAACAGTTCTCCTCTGTCTGTGATGGAAGCCTGTATATTACACCAACATAAATGTATTCTCTCTTTTCAAATTAACCTAAAGTGCTGCCTCCTTGCCTCAAAAGTCCTGAAGTTCTGTTGCTTTAATATTTTTTATATATAATGCCACACCTCCTCTGTTCTTCCTATCCAGTCCTTCCGGAATAGTTTGTAATGCAGTATAGCTATATCCCAATCATGGTTTTCTGTGTGGCAAGACTCCATGACATTAACTTCATATAAATTAGCTTCTTCAATGACTACCTCTAGATCCAGGACTTTATTTCTCATACTATGAGCATTAGTACATAGCTTTTTAGATATTGCCCTTTTTTTCTCATTTCTATACAAGTATTTAATGTTTTACTTTAGGGTTTTGTTCACTCATCCCAGGCAATTCTAGTTTAAAGTCTGCCTCAGTAGATTTGCAGTCTATGTTGGAAAACGCTGCACCCTTTCTTCATTAGGTGGACCCCCCCCCCCCCCCCCCCATCTATGCTCAGCAGTCCTTGAAACATCATGCTATGGTCCAGGAAGCCAAAATGCTCTCCTCAACACTATCTATGGAACCATTTATTTATCTCTAGAATGTGTGCTTCCCTGCCTGGACCTTTATGCATGATTGGGAGGATGGAGACCACCCACCTATACATCTATCTGCTTTACCCCCTCTCCCAGGTCCATGAAGTCACTTTTGATTCAATCTGTATGGTACCTGGCAGTATCTTTTGTGCTGACATCGATGAACATCATCAGATAGTCATTGAACTTGAGGATTTTCAGCAATATTTCTAAAATATCTTGGAATTTGTTACCCAGTAGACTCAGCACATCCTGGGGCAACGTTTCTGGTCGGCAGATGCCTTCGTGCCCCTCAGAAGTGAATCACCAACCACCACTACCCTCCGCCTCCTAGTGTTGGGGTCTGCATGTATTGGTACCTCCTCATCCTGGGATGGTTTCTCCTCCTCCTCTTTCAAGACTGCATACCAGTTCTTCAGTTCAAGGGAAATCAGAGTCGGGGTGTAGCATCTAGTAGCCATAGTAATCTTGGTCCAGCTGTCATCTCATGGTCTAGTTATACTTTCCCTTCCATTCGAATTCTCCATCTTTGATGCCTCAATAAGATTTTGAAGACTACATTGATAAAATGCTTATTGAGGCATCAAAGATGGAATGAATTTCCTGGATGCTTTTCAGTCTTGCTGTTTTCTCTCTGAATTTCGCCACTTATTTCCTGAGGGAGTTGATCTGCAGACATCTCTCATACTGAATCGGTTCCTCACTGTGGATCAGGACAGCTGTCTGGACAGCTGTAGAAGTGGTAACTGGTGACATCTTTGGTACAATGTTTCCCTGCCAGCCTTCAGTTGCTGGTAGCTTCTGTTGCCTGTTGAAAGAAATGAGACCTTATTGACTCTTATTTTGAAATAATTCCCTGTTAGCGTATCAACCTGATTGTTGTAAATTTTGTAGTGAGTGGTGATGAAGCATGCACTTTCTTGTCCTCTCCTGCTTGAAGTGTGTGGCGCCTGTAGGAGTCGAAGCCTGGGTGCATTGTGGAATCCTCTGCTAGGCTTCTGGGGGTATCATGCAGATGAGCTTTCCAGTCCTCTTCTTTTAGTTTTGCCCACTGCTCTTCTATTTCTCCTAGATTTTTCCATTCAGCTATGACTCCTTGAGTTACTCCCCCATTTTAAGAAAGTTAGTTTTCCTGAAGTCTAGGATCCTTGCCATTCAGTAAGTTTGCCATTCTGTGTTGAAAGATGCTGCGCTCCTTCTTTGACAGGTGGACCCCCATCTCTTATATAACGCTCTTATAAAATAGTAACTTATGCGTGTAATGTTTAGACCTGCTCCAGAATGCCCCAGTTTCTTTTTTGCCTGGTAAATGTGCATACAAAAGTGAAAAAACACTCATATTTATGATTATAAAATAGCAGGCATGCAAGTACCAGCTACTTATGCATGTATGTGCTAATTGAATTGGACGTAGCTCCCTTGAAAATCCACCTCTATATGTCATCAGCATAAAAAGATATCTTGTATTGGGAATTCTGAACACTAATCCCCTGAATTGCATCTCATTCACAAATTGTAATGGCTAATGTTTCAAGTGCTAAGATCATCAGCAGGGGAGAAAGGGAGGCAACCCTGTCTTAATGCCACTCATTAAGGAAAAGAATGAAAGGCAGTCATTTGTAAATTATCATGCCTTAGGGCTAGAATATAAGTGAACCATACTTAAAAATTATTCTGAAACCTAAACCATTTCATGCCATTCAATCCGATCAAAGGCTTTCTCTACATCCAGAGGGCGTACCATGGCTGGTTAATCGAGAGACTTAGCCACTAAAACTAAATGACAAGAGTCTTGTATTATCCAGAAGCAAGCCTCTTCTTTATAAAGCCAGTTTGATCTGAATGAATAAGATTCCCAATAACTCTGGCTAATCCAGTCACCAGAATCTTGTGTATATCTTGCAACCAAAATTAGAGAAATGTGTCTATAGCTTTGATGTAGTAATAAATCCTTACTGGGTTTACCAAGGTAACAGAAAAAGTACCACTGGCCAATCCATTTTCCGGAAGGTTACATATAAGCAATGTAATTGAGGCTTAAAAGGGAACTAAAATTTTGATAAAACTCAGCAGTATATCCATCCCTACCTAAGGCTTTTTGAGAACGTAGGTTATAAATGGCCAGTAAAATGTTTTGAACCAAAACTGGTTGTTGTAGTTGTTCAGCAATGAAGTCTTCAAGTTTCGAGTGCTGTAGTTTGTGCAAAAAAGGAGGTAACTGCATCAACGGAGCAAGGGTCATTACAGCTGTATAAGTCCAAAAAATACTCAACAAACTGCTCAATAATATTCTTATTACTAGTCAGTGTAGTATTTCCTTTTTAATAGCATGAATTTGAATTATATTACAATTTATCTTGGTTTTAATATAACCAAAATATAGCATTTGTTAGGAAAATTGAGATCCCAGCTCTCTGATTAATTTTATCGTTATACTGAAATTTCAATTTCTGAAACCTTGTCAAGACATTAACATTATTGGATTGAATGTTGTTTTTTCTAATAAAGCAATCTCCACCTTCAACTGATTTATACTCTTGATCTGCTCCTTATATTTTTAAGCACTATAATTGGTAAAGCTTATTTGAGAAGAATTATTATAAGCATCCCAAGTGATCTCATATGGCATAGAACCATGTTCATTAAAAGGAAAATATTCTGAAATGGATTTGTCAATCACTTTTACAAATTCTTCATATTCTAGGAATGCTGCATTACATTTTCATAAGGGAATGCATTTTGATTCTATTTTCACATCCAAAGAGCTATACAGGCATGATCAGATATTAAAATAGGTTCAATAGAGGTTTTAGGGATATTGTCCACCACATACTTGGACATCAAAAAGAAATCAATAATAGTAATATGTATTGTATGGGGTGGATGAAATAGTCTCCAGGGATCCATCAAACTGATACCAGCAATTAAACCATGCAAGACTGTAAATGCCTACATAGGTCTCATTATAACATTAGATTTCCTAGCCAAAGTAAGATCTAAAGGGAGATTAAAATCACCATATGATTTGATAATCCCCTGCAAGTGTTGTTGGCCATGCTATTGCTTGGAAAAAGTCAGGAGAATTAAAAGTAGAACTAGGCGGCTGGCACTAACCTTTAAAAAGGAGATAGAGAAGCTTTTAAATTAGATGATGGGAGAAAGCTGACAGGCTCTCAGAAGTGCAAGGTTCAGAATGATGTATCTTTGAAAAATACTAACAAAACAGGGAAGTTAGGGCAGAATTTGGATTTGTTGTAATCCGCACTGATCACTGTTGATTGGAGGAAGTGGAATATAAACTTTTGAATAAATGAAATCCTGATAGAAAAGTTACAATAAATGCAAAAATAGCCCATGTGCCTTTAAGTAAAGAGCAGACAGAGCAGAAAGATTCCAAATTACCTCTATCAACTGATAAGCATGTTAATTCAAACATCTAAAACCGCTTCTTCACCAACTTGAATTCCGAACCATGCTGCAATCTCTTATTTCAACAGCCTTGATTACTGCAACTCACTCCTGATTGGCCTTCCAAAATCTACCTTAAAACCACTCCAATTGTTACAAAACGCCGCAGCAAGAATCCTAACCGGCAAGAAGAAATCAGAACACATTACCCCTGTTCTGAGAAGTCTTCACTGGCTTCCAATCGAGCAAAGAATCAAATTCAAAACTTTAACAATGGTTCACAATGCTATATACAAAGCAGACAACACCGCCCTCAATAACATGATTCAGAAACACAAACCTCAATGAATGACCAGAACCGCCTGCAAACTACTCCTAGACATACCCTCTTTTCCTTTAGCAAAGCTTGCAAACACTAGGAACAGAGCCTTCTCCATAGCAGGACCCAACTTATGGGAACTCCTTACCACAACACCTAAGCTCACTTAGCGACATCAAATCCTTCAAAAAAGAAGTAAAAACATGGATATTCAGCCAAACTTTCAGAGATGGCGTGGGTTAAGCGACATGCAACTATCCTTACTCATTATCCATATCTGTTTGACACACGCTAAACTTGTCGAATGTTCTCCTCCCACATATCTCACCTACCCGCATCTCTCACCCATCCACGATCTCCTAATAACGTACCTTTTATAGTTAATTATAGGGCTTGACCCCTCCACTTACCGAAATTGGACTCTTCTCTCAGTCCCAACAAACATACCCTTTCACGATAAAGCCTTATGCACCTTATGTCCCTTGACGAACGCACCATATGCTCGATGCTATACTCAAGTCTCTACGTAACTTACCTAAAAATTATCTGATGACCTAATCTCATATATGTTCAATTCGCTTCTTGTTAGAAGTGTTTTGTTTAGAATATTATAGTCGCTCAACTAACTAGTATCTCATTCAAATGTACACTTACTGTAATATGTTGTTTCCAATGTTCATTTAATGTAATAAGTTGTTTTCATGTAAACCGGAGTGAAGGCAGACTGCTATACATCGGTATATAAAAGATTTGAAATAAATAAATAAAAATACATGCTTTGAAATGTTTGTATATAAATGCTAGACGTCTAAAAAAAATTATGAGAGAGTTAGACTGCATAGCACTGAATAAAGAGGTAGATATAGGGTAATTGACATTTGAGACCTGGTGGAAGGAAGTTAACCAGTGGAATGCTGTGATACCAGGATACAAATTATATCACAATGATAGGATGGATCAGATTGGTGGAGGAGTGGTTCTATATGTTAGAGGGCATAGAGTCAAACAGAATAAAAGTTCTACAGGAAACTAAATGCACCACAGAATCTTTATGAATAGAAATTCCTTGTGAGAAGGGGAATAGAATAACAGTATGGGTGTTCTTCTGTCCATCTTGCCAGAATGAACAGACAGATGATGAAATGGTAACAAAAATAGGACAGATGATAAAATGGTAACAAAAATAGGAAAGCTAGGATTTCAATTAACCTAGTATCGACCAGGTAAATGTCACATCAGGGCATGCTAAGAAGGTAAAGTTTCTAGTTGAAATAAATGACTGCTTCATGGAGCAGCTAGTGCAAGAACAGACAAAGGGGGGGAGCTGATTTCAACCTAATCCTTAGTGGAAATTATGATTTGTGAAATAGATAATAGTGTTAGGGCCACTTGGCAATAATGATGACTGGAAAAAGAGGACTTTAAGAAAATCTACTGCGATAGCATTTAACTTTCAAAAGGGAGATTATCATAAAATGAGAAAAATGGATAGTCAAAATTGAAAGAAGCAACTGCAAAGTCAAATGTTTGTTTAAAATACCATCTTGGAAGCCTATACCAGATGTATTCCACTCAGTAAAAAAAAAAAAAAAAAGGTGGGGAGGTGGGCCAAATGACTGCTGGATAGTTAAAAGCAGGCCGGAACAGTAAAAATTGCGGGAGAGCGGGCGAGCGCCCGCTCTCCCAGCGCGCAAACAAGACATTCTCCTGTGCGCGTGATACAGTAATGTAATTTATTTAAATTAGGGCCGGCGGTAAAAAGAGGCGCTAGGGACACTAGCGCATCCCTAGCACCTATTTTCGGACAGGAGCGGCGACTGTCATCGGGTTTGACAGCCGGCGCTCAATTTTGCTGGCGTCTGTTCTCGAGCCCGCTAACAGCCATGGGTTTTTTTTTTTACTTTTTTTTTTTTAACTTTCGGGACCTCCGACTTAATATTGCCATGATATTAAGTCGGAAGGTGCACAGAAAAGAAGTTTTTACTACTTTTCTGTGCACTTTCCCAGTGCCGGCAGAAATTAGCGCCTACCTTTGGGTAGGCGCTAATTTCTTAAAGTAAAATGTTCAGCTTGGCTGCAGATTTTACTTACTGAATCGCGCGGGGAATACCTAATAGGGCCATCAACATGCATTTGCATGTTGCGGGCGCTATTAGGTTCGGGGGGGTTGGACGCGCGTTTTCGACGCGCTATTACCCCTTACTGAATAAGGGGTAAAGCTAGCGATCGAAAATGCACTTCCAATCGTGGGCTAACAGTGTGCACTGTACTGTATAGGCCTGAAGGTGAGGTAAGAGAGGCTGTTCTAGCCAAAAGAACATCCTTCAAAAAATGGGAAAAAGGATCTGAATGAAGAAAACAGGAAACATCATAGACACTGACAAATTAGATGCAAAGCATTGATAAAGAAGGCAAAGACAGAATTTGAAAAGAAGCTTGATGTGGAAGCAAAAACTCATAAACCTTTTTAGGTACATTAAGAAGCAAAAAACCTGCTAGGTACTCAGCTGGACTATTAGAGTAAAAGGGGCACTAAGGGAGGATAAGGCCATAGCAGAGAGATTGAATTAATTCTTTACTGAGGAAGATGAAAGGCAGATACCCATACTGATTCAGAGGATCTGAAACAAATCATGAACCTGGATAATAGGGTAAATTGACAAACTAAGGAATAGCAAATCACCTGGACCAGATGGTATACAATTGAGTGCGTAAAGAACTGAAAAATAAAATTGCAGACCTACCGTTGGTACTCTGTAAACTATCATTAAAATCAGCTACAGTACCTGAAGATTAGAAAGTGGCCAATCTAATAGTTTTTAAAAAGGGTTGCAGGGTGATCTGGGAAACTACAGATGGGTGAGCCTGACGTTAATGTTGGGGAAAAACTGGTTGAAAGTATTCTGATGAACACATTTTCTGAAAATATAGATAGGCATAGTTTAAGAGGATAAAGTTAACATAGATTTAGCCAAGGGATGTCTTGCCCCATCAATTTGCAACATTATTTTGAAGGAGTAAATAAATGTGGATAAAGATGAGCCAGTTGATATAGTATATCTGTATTTTCAGAAAGCGTTTGACAAAGTACTGATTTGAAAGACTCTTGGAAATTAATGTTATGGGATAGGAGGCAGTGTTCTGTTGTGGATTGAGAAAGGGGTAAAACATAGATAACAGAGAGGAGGGCTAAGTGGTCAATTTTCTCAGTGCAGAAAGGTGAATAGTGGAATGCCCCAGGGATCTTAGGTAGCTGCTTTTAACATATTCATAAATGACCTTGGTATGGGAATGATGAGTGAGGTGATCAGATTTGCTAATGATACAAAATTATTCAAAGTTGTTAAATCACAAGAGGATTGTGAAAAATTGCAAGAGGATCTTACAAGACTGAGAGACTGAGCATCTAAATGGTAGATATCATTTCATGTGGACAACTGCAAAGTGATGCATGTAGGGAAGAGCAACCCAAATTATAACTTTGGGAGTCACTATTCAGGAAAAGGATCTAACCATCATGGGTAATATGTTGAAATCCTCTACCCAGTGTGCAGCAGCAGCCAAGAAAGCAAATAAAATGCTATGAATTATTAAGAAAGGAATGTAGAATAAAATAGAGAATATCACATTGCCTCTATCATTTCATGGTTAACCACATCTTGAGTAATTTGTGGAGTTCTAGTCACTGCAGCTCAAAAAAGACATAGCAGATTAGAAAAGATAGAGAGAAGGTCAACCAAATAATAAAGGGTTGGAACAATTCCCCTATGAGGAAAGGCTTAAAGAGGTTAGAACTCTTCAGTTTGGAGAAGAGACAACTGAGGGGAGATATGATAGAGGTCTATAAAATCATGAGTGGAGTAGAACGGGTAATTGCAAATTGGTTGTTTACTGTTTCGAAAAGTACAAAGACTAGGATATGTTCAATAAAGTTACTAGGTGATACATTTAAGACAAATAGGAGAAAATATTTTTTTTTACTCAATACATAATTAAAAACTGGAATTCATTCCTGGAGGATGAGGTTTGGACAAGTTCCTGGAAGAAAAGTCCATAAAGTGGATTTGGGGAAATCCACTGCTTATCTCTGGGATAAGCAGTATGAAATCTATTGACATTTTTGGCATCCTGCCAGGTACTAATAAATAAAATAACGCTTTGTGAAAATACAGTTATAATATATTAACTGGCTCATCTTTATCCACATTTATTTACTCCTTCGAAATAATGTTGCAAATTGATGAGACAAGACATCCCTTAGCTAAATCTGTTAACTTTATTCTCTTAAACTATGCCTATCTATATTTTCAGAAAATTTGTTCATTAGAATACTTTCAACTAGTTTTTCCCAACATTGATGTCAGGCTCACCCATCTGTAGTTTCCCAGATAACCCTGCAACCTTTTTTGAAAACTGGTATTAGATTGGCCACTTTCTAATCTTCAGGTACTGTAGCTGATTTTAATGATAGTTTACAGAGTACCAACAGTAGGTCTGCAATTTCATTTTTCAGTTCTTTATGGACCTTTGGTCTGACCCAGTATGGCAAGACTTATGTTTCCAATTTTAATAATGACTTCCACCTATCTACTTTCAGCATCTGACAAATGGAGCAATAATATATAATCAGAATTTTTATTAAATATAATTACCACACCATTTTTGTTGCTAATAACAAGAGAGAAGATACACCCCTAACCCATTCTCTCTGGAGTTTAGAAGATTAACTGTGAAAGATAAGCCTCTTGTAAGAAAGCTATGGCTGGATTTAATTTCTTGAGGTACGTGAGAATTTTCTCATATTTAATCAGATGGTTCAGATATTTAACATTGAGAGAAACAATGTTAACAGACATCTACAGAAGAACCAAAAAAACTTGTGGGAATGCAAGCAATATTTGTAAATGACCGGAATAATGAAATAAAGCAAGTAATTAGAAACCAAAGAAAAGACAGAATTTCAAAACCTCTCAAGCAAAAAAACAGGGCAGCTACCTAAGCTGCCAATGCAATAACATTCCAGAGTTTATAAATCCCAGGTGACATGGAAAAGGGAGGAATCTGCATAGCTGAGTCCTAATCAAAAGCAGTTACGTACACAGTTCATATTGGTTACCTGAAATTTAAAAACAAACATTTTTGCTTGTCATTGCACTGATGCTGGAAAAGAAATTAAAGTAGAGCCAATCTGACCACATTATATGACACATCAGCATTGAAGAAGGGGACTTTGCTGGCACCCAGTGAATTAATTCAAAATAAATATATATCAAAATTCCACAAAACTGTGTGTTTTTAGCCTCAAATTGTGCTAAACTAGATCAAGAAGGCAAACAGAAAATAAAACTGTACCAACCATGTTATATAGCTCAACATCACTGAAAAAAAGGAGACTTTGCAAAGCCCAACAGCAGGTTCAAACAAAGCAGGTATGCATTATAATTCAAAATGCAATGTACTCTTTCTCCAAGGACAAGCAAGGATGGCAGTCCTCACACATGGGTGACATCATTTAGATAGAGCCCGATGTGGAAAACGTATGTCAAAGTTTCTAGAAATTTTGACTAGGAACACTGAGAATGCCCTATACCACGTGTCCTTGCAGGGTCCCTCTTCAGTCTTTTTTTTCCCCACAGAGCTGTCAGCATCATGATTGGATTGAGTTCTAAAACTTTGGCTTTTTGCCTCGTGGAGAACTTTTTTTCGGTATTTCGCTGCCTGTTTGAAAGTCCATCACCAGGGCCCTCTCAGTACCTCCCCATAGTATCCCCAGTCAGGCTTTTTGACATTCAGGTAAGTTTCCTTTTGCGGTCGGTTCCCCCCGTTATAATAGTGCCTCAGTGCCCGTTTTCCATTGATATCCATCACCATCAATCCGTATTTTCCCATTTTGTTTCACCCCAGCATAGCCATGTCTGGCTTCCGCCGATGCACCCAGTGCTCAAGGACCATGTCGATCACCTATCCTCATGAGGTTTGCATCCTCTGCCAGGGTGTATCACATGATGTCCGAAGTTGTCGTTTGTGTGTCTAGATGACCTCGAAGGGATGTCCACTTTGATTCCATAAGATGGACAACCTTTTGGGGTCGAAGAAATCCGAGCCATTGGCATCAGCGGCATCAGCATCGGAGGACCTCGGAGCTGCAGTGATGGACACCACACCATTGACATTGGCCGGATCATCTGTTCTGTCAAAGTCGATGGTAGATAGGGATGCCAAAGACAGATTGTTGTCGATCTCCTCCAGGCTGAAGATGTTGGATTCATCGTCTTCGACCTCGGCACCAGGGAAAGATTGGGCTGAGCATCGTAGGAAAACCAAGAAGCATTGGCACCAGTCACCATCGCTGTACGATGCCTGGCACAGGGATGCACCAGCTTTTGCCACAGTACCCCAAAATGACCCTGTGGTGAGGAGTGCCAAACCTCCACCGATGCCCAGAGTCCACAACAGTCTCCACCAGTCCTGGTGCCAGTTGCCAATCCCCCTCGCGGGTCCAAGGAAGATCTGGCCACCTCTCTTTCTTCCCAGTCGATGTAGGCATCAACAGTGTTTATTTGAGGAGGAGCTGGAGCATGAAGTCCAGCTAGCAGTGGGAATAGGCGCAGATAGCACCAGAGCCAATGCCATCTATACTCGTACCGCTTCTGAAGAAACTGTGTGCTCATCGGTATCTTACTGACCCAGTTGTTGGTTCCTAGAACAGCACTGGTGCCCGGCGGGGCACCGAGGCCTCCCTCTATGAATACAGTGGTCGTTGCCGGTTCCTCCAGGGAGGTAGCTCCGCTGAGGCTGGCAGAGACACCGAGGCTTGTAGTTACCATCCTGTACCAACGGTGCCTGCACCTCTGGATGTCGGCCAAGTACCTAGGTGCCAATCCCCTGTGGTATACAATGAGGATGAGGGTCCCTACAACTCCTAGGGTATGATCAGATCGAATCCTCCTCTGAGGATTCGGATGGTCTCCCATCAGACCCTTCTCCTCCAGAGGAGTGAAGGAGGTCCCCGCCTGAGGACCTTCACAGGGTTTGTCAGCGTGATGGCGGAGGCCTTTTCATTCCAACTTTTGACTGAAGATGACGCCATGCACACACCTTACTTGAGGTTCTTCAGTTTGTGGAGCCTCCTAAGGAGATCGTGGTGGTCCTGGTACACAAGATCCTTACGGAGTTGCTGCTGAGGATATAGTAACACCTCACAGTATAATAGGAAGTCAATTGGGGTTTAACTCGTCCAGAATGCTGCAAGATTCGATGTGTCAGCTGCCCCACCAATCGGTGATGGCCAAATCCGCCCTCAAGAGGGCCAAGTGCTCTTGGACCCACTCCTCAGCATCCCCGGAGAATAACTACAAAGCGTTTGTCGTTCTTAGGAAAAAGGTGTTCCAAGGCACCATGCTTATTGCCCGCATCGCTGTCTGCCAGCTGAACATGAACCAATGCAGGCGGGACATCTGGAAGCAGGTGTAGAAGGTGGCTGAGCAGCTACCTCAACAGAAGCAAGACACCCTCATGTCACTGGTGCACAAGGGTTTGGAGTTCGGGAAACATGAGATCCGTGTGACTTATGATGTTTTCGAAAAGGCATCAAGGGTCCTCTGCAACAGGAATTGGCGCCCACGGTTTGGCATAGCTGCGGGCCTCGGATGTCAGTCCAGAGGTGCAGGAACAACTTGCTGACATGCCCTGCACTGGAGAGAATCTCTTCGGACATGGTGAAGGATGCGATGGCCCAACTCTGGGACCATCATGAAACCATCCAACAGCTCACTACCAGCACTCCGTACACATCCTCCTCATTCAAGAGGCCATCGAGGCAGGGGCCCAGGAAGTATTGCTTTTGTCAGAGGAAGTACTTTCCTCCGCCTCTTCGATTCTGTACACACCATCAGAGCTCCCATGGCCATTCCAGCAGCAGAGAGCTCCCAAGCCCCAGCCGGCTCCTTAGTCAACTCAGAGGAAGGGGTTTTGACTGGGCCATAGAGAGCATAAGCCAGTTGCGGGTACTTTGTATGATGGACCCTCCATTCGGGAGCAGGCTGTGGTTCTTTGCAAACCTGTTGCCCGGTGTAACCTTGGACCAGTGGGTATTATCCATCGTCTGCCAGGAGTACCCATTAAATGTATTGGGTTTCCCACCAAATTGCCCTACGTGCCCATCTTGTGGGCCGGTAGCGCATCAGGCGGTACTACAAATGGAGCACTCCTCCCTCTTAACAACCAGGGCAGTCAAGCCCGTACCACCAGGGCAAAGAGAGCAGGGATTCTACTCCATGTACTTCCTGATTCCAAAGAGAACAGGAGAACTCCGACCCATCCTAGACCTGAGGGCCTCGTGCAAGTTTCGAAGAAAAGAAAAGTTCAAGATATTTCCCTGGGCACCTTGATCCCCCTTTTGCAAAAAGGGGACTGGCTATGCTTCATTGACCTAAAGGATGCATACACCCATATTGAAATTTTCCTTGGTCACAGGAAGTATCTTTTTGATTTGTGGTGGGGAAACAGCACTTCCAGTATCAGGTGTTGCTGTTTGGGCTCATGTCCGTTCCATGAGTTCACAAAATGCCTGACCATATTGGCCCATATCTGATGATCAGCTGGTCAAGAGCATGTCTCAGGCAGGGCCATCTGGTCCATGCGCTTGACCTTTCGGGTGTTGGAGTCACTCAATTACCGAAAGACCCTTCTCAGTCAGTCATCTCAATTTGACTTCATTGCACCGTGTCTAGCAGGGCTCCAATCTAGGGCCTTTCCTCCCGTGCCAGAGGGACATCGCTGTGGCGACCATTGCGACAGAGATGCATCAGAGCCAGCAAGTATCAGCTTGGCACATGTTGAGGCTGTTGGGCCACATGGCTGTGACCATTCATGTCACTCGCTTGACACGTATACAAATGTGTAGAGGCCAGTGAACCCTGAGGGCGCAGTGGCGCCAAGCCACTCAGAGCCTCCAGGATTGCATCCAAGTAATCCCGTCTCTCTAGGACTCTTTATCTTGGTGCAGGTACTTTCCAATCTGGATCGGGGGATTTCCTTTGGGAGTCTCCCTACTCAAATTGTGCTAACAATGGATGCATCTACCCTGGGGTGGGGAGCTTATGTAGATGGGCTTGGCACCCAGGGGCCTGGGTTTGCTAAGGAACGTTCTTGTCAAATCAACTTCCTGGAGATTTGGGCAATCAAGTACGCCTATGGGCTTTCAGAGATCCGCTGTCCAACAAAATTGTCCTGATCCAGACCAGCAACCAAGTAGCCATGTGTTATGTCAACAAGCAGGGAAGCACGAGATCATACCTCCTGTGTTAGGAAGCGGTCCCGATCTGGTCCTGGGCTCAGGGCCAGAACGGAGAACATGATGGGCAGATAGGCTGAGCTGATCCTTCAGACCCCACAAGTGGTCCCTGGACTAGGAGGTAGCGAATCGAATTTTCTGCCTCTGGTGGAGCCCAGACATAGATCTGTTCGCATCCCCCTGCATCCGGAAAGTGCCTTGGTTCTGCTGTCTGTCCAAGTCAGATGGCAAACCAGCCTCTGACACCCTTTCCCATCGTTGAGGCAGGGTTCTTCACGATTCCCTTAGTGGCGAAGACTCTCTTGAAGCCTTGTGAGGGCAGAGGGACTATGATCCTCATAGCCCCACATTGGCCGAGAAAAGTCTGTTTTCCACTCCTGTAGGAGTTGTCCATCCAGAAACTGATCAATCTGGAAACTTCCCCAGATCTCTTCAGGCACGATCAGGGTTGGCTGTGGCATACCAACCTCCGCACCCTGTCGCTCACAGCCTGGATGTTGAGAGATTAATCCTGCAGCCTTTGGATCTTTCCATTCTCCTGCCACACATAAAAACTGCTTGGCTACCAAGGCTGGCTTAAAAACCAACTCCATCGGGGTTCATCTTAGTGTGATTGGCGATTACCACCATGGTGTAGATGGTACGCCCATTTCTGTACAGCCTATAGTTGTGTTTCTTGCAGGCCTATAGTTGTTTCTTGCAGGCCTCCCGCTGTCTTGGGACCACAACGTGGTATTAACTCAACTGATGAGAGCTCCTTTTGAGCTACTGCATACCTGTAACTTGAAGTACCTGACCTGGAAGGTCATTTTTGGTGGTGGTCATTTCAGCATGCAGGGTCAGCGAGCTTCTTAAAGACATATCCACCTTATACTAAGTTCTTACATGACAGTGTGATCTTAGTTACGTATCCTAAGTTCCTGCCTAAGGTAGTGACAGATTTCCATCTTAACCAGTCATTCGTCCTGCCAATTTTCTTTTCTTGGCCCCATTTTCACCAAGGTGAAAGAGCACGGAACAGTTTGGACTGCAAGTAAGCCTTAGCATTCTACCTGGAGTGGATAGAAGCCCATAGACAGTCCACCCAACTTTTTATTTCTTTTGATAGAAATAAGTTGGACTTTGCTGTTGCCAAACAGACACTATCCAATTGGCTAGCAGATTGCATCCCCTTCTGTTATGCCGAGGCAGTACTGAATCTTGGGGGTCATGTCAAGGTTCATTCTGTCAGAGCCATGGCAGCATTGGTGGCCCACTTGCAAGCAGTTCCCGTGGAGATCTGCAAAGCTGCGACGTGGAGTTCTCTCCACATATTCACTTCCCATTACCATCTGGATAGGGATGGCCGACGCAACAGTAGGTTTGGCCAGTCTGTCCTTAGGAACCTGTTCAAGGTGTCTCTCCCTATGTTATCAACAGCACCGGTGGTGTTTTGCCCATTAGCGTCTGGTCCCCTTTTGTGTTGGGGAGCAGCCTGTAGCTAGGGACTCATCCATGTATGAGGACTACAATCCTGCTTGTCCTTGGAGAAAACAGTTGCTTACCTGTAACAGGTGTTCTCCGATGACCCGAAACCTGCTCGCACCCATGGAGTTGGCTTTCTCCTATATTTTTTTTGTTTTATTTTTATCTTAATTCTATGTTACAAGACTGAAGAGGGGACCCCGTGTGGACGCGTGGTATAGGGCATGCTAGGCCTAGTCAAAGTTTCTAGAAACTTTGACATAAGTTTTCAGCATTGGGCTCCATCTCATGATGTCACCCATGTGTGATGACTAACATCCTGCTGCCCTTGGAGAATACCTGTTAGAGGTAAGCAACTCTGCTGCCTCCAGCTGTGCTGCACTTGATAGGGATAAGTTCACTTAATACGAGTAAGTAGCTTTTGAAAACTGCTATGATATTTTACATTACAGGCATAACTCCTTTAAAAATTCACCTGTTAAAGCGCCATATTATGTGAGACTGTAACACTGGAGAAAGGGAATACCCAGTAAATAAAGTTAAAATAAAAATATAGCAAACGGCCATAAAACAGTGTTTTGAGTCTCAAGTGTGGTACATTTGCTTAGGAAGATGAAGAAAGTAAAGCAGTACCTGCCATACTATATGGAGCAAACTCTATATAAACACCACAGAAAACAGTGATCCACTAATATATGATCCTATCAAGAACAGAGATAACTGTTCTATCACTGTAAGTGAGAATTATTTTTCTGTTTAATTTATTAATATCTTATGTCAATTTCGTTATCTTCAGTACCTACACACTAAGTGGACAATTATTTTTTAAAATGTTTAGAATACCATCTGGAAAAAAATTTTTCCAGAAGATCTTTTCTGAAGATAATGAAATTGACACAAGATATTAATAAATTAAACAGAAAAATAATTCTCACTTACAGTGATAGAACAGTTATCTCTGTTCTTGATAACACTATATGGAGCAGCAGCACATAGGAGAAAAAAAGATAAATTTTGCAATGTCCAACAGAAAGCTCAAACAATGCAGATTTGTAATGTAATTTAAAAAAAAAAAGGTGCTATGCTCTTAGTCGCCAGCTGTGGTGCACTCGATTGGAATACAAACTGAAAGTACTGCTAAACCAGCCGCATTATGTGAGACAGCAACACTGGGAAAGGGACTTTGCAGGCACCTAGCAAATAGTCAAAAGTAAAATATATCAAAAGAGCTCAAAAGTTTGTTTTCAGACTCAAGTTGCACTACTCTTACTTAAGAATACAACCGGAAAAAGCTGAACAAGCCATGTTATATGAAGCAACAACAGCAGAAAAAGAGAAAAACTTTGCCAAGCAGATATGCATTGTAAATCCAAAAAGTTTTTCCAATTGCTTTTGAAATTCTGAGAGTTTAGAATTAGTAGTTTTGATATCCTGTGTGGCCACATGATTTTCAACTACCATATGCTTCAGAGTTTATAGCTCACCCAGGATCAAGAAAATGATGCCTCCATCTCTGTGGCTTCTTCTCTGGCAGGCCACATCTGGCTTTGCCCATTTAACAATAGCACCAGCTATAAATTTACCAACTTTACTTGTAGACATAGTTAGAACTCAAATCGGCAGAAAAAGTTTGTGAAGTATTAAACAAATACTTCAGTTCTGTGTTCACTAAAGAAGACCCTGGAGAAAGACCTTCACTGGTTAACAAGGGTGTGGATGGGGGCGGATTTAATGAAAACCCATTTACGGAAGAGAATGATTGGGAAGAGCTAGGAAAACTGAAAGTAGACAAAGCCATGGGGCCTGATGAGATTCATCCTAGGATACTGAGGGAGTTCAGAGATGTGTTGGTGAGTCTGTTGAGTAACCTATTCAATAGATCCCTGGAAACGAGAGTGCTGCTGAATGACTGGAGAAGAGTGGTGGTCCCACTTCACAAGAGTGGGAACAGAAAGGAGGCTGGAAATTACAGGCCGGTTAGCTTCACCTCAGTGGTGGGAAAATTAATAGAGACTCTGAAAGAAAGGCTAGAGAACTACCTACAATCTGATGGGTTGCTCAATCCAATTCAGCATGGATTCACCAGGGGAAGGTCCTGTCAGATGAATCTATAAAAAAAAGCAAACATGTATCTAGATATCATCAAACAACCACTAAACCAAATGGACCTAGTAATTAATATTGAGAAAACAGAATTTATACATTTAGAAAGAAAAAAGACTGAGATCATTCAGAACACAATTATACTCAACAACAACCAAAAAATTGAGTTAGCAGACAAAGTAAGGAACCTTGGAGTAATAATTGACACAGAACTAAGCTTAAAACATCACATATCTCTAAAAGTAAAGGAAGGCTATGCTAAACTCATGGTGCTTAGACGACTTAAACCACTTCTAACAACTGCCAACTTTCGATCAGTACTGCAAGCGTTGATCTTTGCAAGCACTGATTACTGTAACGCACTCCTACTAGGGCTACCATACACTTCCCTAAGACCACTTCAAATATTACAGAACACAGCTTCCAGAATCTTGACCGGCAAACGGAAAAGAGATCACATCACAGAAACACTGAAGGAATTACACTGGCTACCCATTGAAAAAAGAATTCAGTACAAAACACTCTGCACCATACATAAATTAATACATAATGAAAATGCAGAATGGCTGAACACAGCCCTTCGCATACATGTCCCAAACAGAAACCTGAGATCAGCCAACAAAGCACTTCTTACTATCCCATCAATCAAAACAGCAAGACTAACACAGGTGAGAGAGAGAGAGCACTATCCCTGGCAGGACCCATACTATGGAACACCATGCCCTTGGAGTTAAGATTACAAAGTAACAACAAAACCTTCAGGAAAAATTTAAAAACAGGCTACTTTAAAGAGCCAGATCAAAAAGAGAAAGGAGAATAGCACCCAGGGGAATGCAGGTACAAACAAAACAATGGAACAACGAACACATAACCAAAATCAATATGTGTATTTTATTTGTGAACCAGTTCAAGTTTCAATTGTAGCTCATTAATAAAGGTTATAAATCTGATATAATAAGAAATGGACATGACTCATTACACTCACCAATTAATATTATTTACAAACTATGTTACCAATCCTTAATGGCACCTGTTTAACTTAAAATACCATAGCATAATTTTTATGTGCCTTATTGTAAACCGTTGTGACGGTATCCACTGAACGACGGTATAGAAAAGTGTTTAAATAAATAAATAAATCTGATTGATTTGTTTGATTTGGTTACTAGAGAATTGGATCAGGGAAGAGCGTTCGATGTGATTTACTTGGATTTTAGTAAAGCCTTTGATAGTCCCACATAGAAGACTCATGAACAAAATGAGAAGCTTGGGAGTGAGGGCCAAGGTGGTGGCATGGATTACAAGGCGATAGCTAAAGCTCGAAGAATGCAGAGCTGCATAGAAAGAGGAATATCTAGTAAGAAAAAGGAAATGATAATCTCCATGTACAGGTCCTTGGTGATGCCTTACCTGGACTACTGTGTTTGGTTCTGGAGATCATATCTCAAAAGGGACAGAGACAGGATGGAGGTGGTCCAGAGAAGAGCAACCAAAATGGTGGGAGGTTTCCATCAAAAGACTTATGTGGAGAGGTTGAAGGACCTAAATATGTATACCCTGGAGGGGCGGAGGAGATATCATACAGACCTTCAGATACTTGAAATGTTTTAATGATGCACAATCAACAACAAACCTTTTCCGCTGGAAAGAAACCAATACAACTAGGTGTCATGAAATGAAACTCCAGGGAGGATGACTCAGAACTAATGTCAGGAAATATTTCTTCATGGAGAAAGATGGTGGACACTTGGAATACCCTTTCGGAGGAGGTGATGAAGACAAAAAACTTGAAAAGATTTTAAAAGGCAATGGATAAACACATTCCCCTCCCCCCTGGCAAGGGGGGAGGGGAATGTAGTAAGAGGCATGGAAGTAACTTGTCGGTGTGGTGGATACTACCCTTAACAAATAAGCCTTCATACTGTTGATGCAACTCCATCATTGCTCACTGCTTCAATGGCAGGTGAAAAGAGGAATTGGATTCAGACAATATCCAACAAGGATGTTGAATATAGTCTGGGAAAACAAGTTTGGGGGTAACTTGCTGGATGTGGTGGTTACTACCCTTACCCAGAAAGCCTGATGATACACTTCTGATGCGACTCCAATATTGCTCTCTGCTTCAACAGCAGGGGGGTGAAAGGAAATTGGACTCAAACAGAAACCAACAAGAGCCCCGACCTTGGTGGTCTGAGTAACTGATAAGTATGGGAAACTGATAAGTATGGGAGCTTGCTGGGCAGACTGGATGGGCCATTATGTCCTTTGTTGTCACTTCTATGTTTCTTAAGATATATAAAAATCAGCGGCAGAGAACTCCCCCCTGTGCTTCCATCTTTCTGGAGTTTTCGAGCACTCCCTTTTCTTACATTAAAATATTGTCTACATTCATAAGAATTTAGCATGCCTGTTTTTCAGTTCATTCCTATTGGTTCTTTCTAATTTCCTCTAATATATTCCTTATAGTTCTACATTTTCTTAGACTAAAAGGTCTGTAACCTTTTGCTATGGCCATGTCCTCTGTTTTTAAAATCTCCTGAAGTCTGTCAAAGTTTTTATGTTCTGTTTTTAATTAAGCGGAGATAAGATGAGGACAATAGTAGGTATTTGATCATCCACATGACAGCATCTTGATATAACTGAGAGCTTTTCTTGATGGATGTGATAGAGGAGGATCTATCAGAAACTTCAAACACTTGTTATGCTTAAAATTAAATCAAAATCAAAAAGGTATATTTTGTAATGATTTTGTTTGTTCTAACTGCTGACTGAATAATTTCAAAATGTTTTTGGTAGTACTTCTGCTTTAAAATATTAGTTTGCTTCTGCTTTGCAGTTAGCAGAAGGGACAGAAGAATCATCTACCCAATATCTTCACATCACAGAAGCAGAGGCAGGTGTACAAGGAACTCAAGCAGCTGTAGCAGCCCTACAGGATCTAAGATATACATCTGATAATGGTGAGCAGAAGTTTAAAAAGAAATACTTGCTAAAGCAGCTAGGATAAAATGCATCTTGAATGGTGCATAATACTGTAATGTAATATACGGAATTATGCACCTTTAAAAAGTAAAGAACTGTAAAAGAATTACATTTGTTATATACTTCTATGGCTTCTTTTGGATTTTATACTTAGCAGCTAGCCTCTGCCTCCTGCAGTCTATAGGAGAGCTGCTCAGAGTATTTGAATTTTTATGAAAGATTCCACAGAGTACTAGAGTACTCCTAGGTGACCTCCTGCAGCACACTAAACCATAGCTAAACATAAACTAGACTAGCTCAGAGAGGCATTCTACAGGCCCATCCTCTCAAAACAACACTAAGTAGAAGAGCTCTTTCCACCGCTGGCCCTAAACTTTGGAACTCACTCCCATCAGACCTCAGGCTTGAACAAACAACACCCACCTTTAAAAAAAGACTTAAGACCTGGTTGTTCAACCAAGCATTTTCCTAACCCAATTACTCTAGTCTGTTGAACATCATGACGGTCGGCTATAGGCCCTGCAAAGTCAGTCCCAGCTATTATATTCACTGTTCTTCAAAGGATTTTGTATTTAAATTGTATTCTCCTTGTTTATTGCAAGATTTTATTTTTATTTTATATATATTTTTTTCCAAGTTCAATTCACCTTGTTCATTGTAAGACATTATTCTATATACTGTCATTTAAACTGTTGTAATGTAAACCGAAGTGATTAGTAACTCTGTTACTGGAACTTCGGTATATAAAACTGTTAAATAAATAATATAGTATTATACAATCAGTTTTCAAAAGGGTTAACAGACTAACTTTGGGAGTTAAGATGCTGAATCAGCTCCTTTGAAACCTTGAGCTAAACTGACTGCTTAAATTTAGATGCCTAGTTTCAAAAGGTGCTTGCATTTAGCAGACTAAAATGTAAGTAATCCCAAGGGTGATTTTAAGTTAGTAGAGGCAATTAGGCCCAAACAACTGCCAGCATGTCTAAATGGTATGAAAAAAAGTGTAAGGGCCAAAACAACATCCTTTAACAATGGAAAGCAAATGCTAATGAAGAAACTAAGAGCATAAGCACTGTTCCCTGTACGTACCTGGATCAGTCCAGACAGTGGGTTATGTCCCCAATCCAGCAGATGGAGTCAGCACAAGCTTTGAGGGGGCGTATCCATATATACTACTACCCCCTCTGCAGGAGTTCAGTATCTTCTGACTCCAGCAGATGCGAGTAGGGGAATCAGGCTTCTCCTCCATTTTACTTCTTTCTCACTTCTTTTGCTTGATTATTTTGCTGCCTTTTTCTCTGGATCAAGTTTGTATCAAGTCTTGTATCAAGTTTAAAAAAAAAAAAAAAAGAAAGTAAAGCAGGGTCTTTTCACCTTTTGGGGAGTGGCTTATCTCTCCTGTCTCTTTTCTGCAGCCGTGCTGTTTTCTTTGTCGTTGCAGCAGGGGTAAGTAACTTTTATTCCTCTGTAGTTTTTCTTCACAGCACAGCTCCTGGTGCCTGCGAAAGCTGGTGGTGCCGGCCTCTTCGTTTTTCTTCACTCACCCGCGGCCATTTTGCAGCTCCCCGTGGGCTGCTGCCGCGCTTGGGAAAGACTTCTGGGGCGGGTTGTGTGGCCGGGAAGGCCCCCCCCGCAGCACCCCCCTGTAATTGCGGACAGCGGGCAGTGCGGGCCGCCCGGGTCCCCCCGCAGTGGCGCTTTCGTGCGCGTGGCCCCCCCCGAGGCTTTTGCTCTTTTTTTGCCGCTGTTTTTCATGTCTCCCCCGGCGATCCCGATGCCGCAGCCGTTGCGCTGTGCGGCCTGCGGCGACCCGGGGTCCAGGATTTCCCGGGAGGGCATCTGTGCACGATGCCTTCCCGGGGGGGAAGGTACCTCACAGTCCCTTACTGAATTTTCTTTTTTGCCCGGGCGGCGCGGGCCGGCCACTCCGCCATTTTTGGCGGGAACGGGGGCCAGCTTACATTCTGAGCGCCCGGAGGCGCAGGACACGAGGGAGAACGTCTCTCGGGAAGACCCTACAAGCGGGGGCACCTGTTGCAGGAGCCAAGCACCCAGAGCCAGGGAGCAGGAACCACGCCGCCCCTCGAAACGCACCCGGGCCAAGGGGACGGCATGCAAGAAGGGGATGATCCGCGTACCCTACGCCTCTTCCAGAGGGAAGAACTGGACGACCTCATCCTTCAGATCATTCAGGAATTAGATTTGGACCCTCCACCAGACCCGCCTGCTCCAGTGGCTCCCGCTGTCGTCACCTCCTCAAAGAAGGGAGATCCAGTCCTGGCGGCGCTTCGGCCGAGGGCTCGGGCTTTTCCTATCCATGACTCGTTTTTACAACTTCTCACCAGGGAATGGGACACCCCGGAGGCCTCCCTGAAGAGCAGCCGGGCGATGGAAAAGCTGTACCCGCTCCCTGAAGATTTTCTGGACCTCATCAAGGTCCCAAAGGTGGACTCCGCAGTGTCGGTGGTCACGAAGAGGACGACTATCCCAGTAACGGGAGGTGCGGCATTGCGAGACACACAGGATCGTAAGTTGGAGGTTTTCCTTAAGCGGGTCTTCGAGGTCTCCGCGCTGGCATGTGGGCGGTGATGTGCAGTTCGCTTGCCCAGCGGGCTAGTCTCCTTTGGGTACAACAACTCCTCACGTCTCAGAATCTGCCGGCCGATGAGGCTGCCCAGGCGGATTGGCTGGAGGCCGCGGTGGCGTATGGGGCGGACGCCTCGTACGATCTTTTTCGGGTCCTCGCAAGATCCATGGTATCAGTAGTGGCGGCACGCCAACTACTATGGCTACGCAACTGGGCGGCAGATACGTCCTCGAAGTCCAGTCTGGTCTCTCTCCCCTTCAGGGGCAAGTTCCTCTTCGGGGAGGATTTGGATCAGATCATCAAGTCCCTGGGGGAGAACGCTGTTCATCGGCCGCCGGAGGATAGGTTTCGTCCATCCAGAGCATTTTCTTCTTCTCGGACCAGAGCCAGAGCGCAGCGGCGCTACAGGGGATACAGACAGGCGCCCGCCCGGCCATCCACCCCCAGGTCTCAGCCCTGGTCGCGCTCCTTTTGCGGGCGTCGGCCCGCACGCACTACTCCCGGACCCGGGAACCCCTCTAACAAGTCTTCACAATGATGCCAGTCTCGCCCACTCCTCTGTCCCCAGGATTGGGGGGCCTCAGGTCCCCAGGATTGGGGGCCGGCTAACGTTTTTCTACACGGAGTGGGCGCGGATCACCTCGGACCAGTGGGTCCTGGATACCATAAAACACGGCTACGCATTGGAATTTGTCCGCCCTCCGCAGGGAAGGTTCATCTTTTCTCCCTGTGGCTCGGACCTCAAAAGAAGGGCGGTGCAGCTGACTCTGGACAGACTCCGGGAGATAGGCGCTATTGCGCCCGTGCCCTTCGGAGAGGTGGGCTCGGGCCACTATTCCATCTATTTCGTCGTGCCAAAGAAGGACGGTTCCTTCCGGCCTATACTGGACCTCAAGGAAGTCAACAAATCCCTTCGAGTCGTTCGGTTCCGCATGGAAACGCTCCGATCAGTGATTGCGGCAGTACATCGGGGGGAGTTTCTCGCCTCCCTGGACTTAACGGAGGCCTACCTGCACATTCCCATCCGCTCGGACCACCACCGTTTCCTTCGTTTCAAAATCCTGGACCAGCATTTTCAGTTCATGGCTCTCCCCTTCGGATTGGCGACGGCGCCGCGCACCTTCACCAAGATCATGATAGTCGTGGCTGCAGCCCTCCGGAAGGAAGGCATCCTTGTTCATCCTTATCTGGACGATTGGCGCATCCGGGCGAAGTCATTCGATCGTGGATGCTCAGCGGTGACTCGAGTAGTACGGTTTCTACATTCCCTGGGATGGGTAGTGAACTTCTCCAAGAGCTCCCTCACTCCCTCACAACGCTTGGATTTCTTGGGGGTGACCTTCGACACCCTACTGGGCACAGTTTTTCTGCGCCAGGACAAGGCTCAATCCTTGCGGGATCACACACGACGGTTCTCTGCATTGCCAGAGCCCACCTCCTGGGACTACCTACAACTCCTGGGAGTGATGGGGTCCACCATCGACCTTGTACCTTGGGCTTTCGCGCACCTCAGGACCTTACAGTGGGCGCTCCTCTCCCGGTGGAAACCAGTATCACAGGACTACCAGATGATTCTCCCGCTCCCGCAGAATGCCAGGGACAGTCTGGGCTGGTGGTTGGATCCGCCGAACCTGGCCCGGGGCGTGTCCCTCGATCTGCCAAATTGGGTGGTGGTGACTACCGATGCCAGTCTAGCAGGCTGGGGTTCAGTATGCGATCGAAGCGTCACGCAGGGGACGTGGTCCACGGTGGAGGCGAAGTGGTCAATCAACCGTCTGGAAACCAGGGCGGTCCGGCTAGCTCTGCGACATTTCCTCCCACTTCTTCGGAACCGGGAAGTCAGAATTCTATCGGACAACGCTACCACCGTGGCCTACATCAACAGACAAGGAGGCACGCGCAGCCCGCAGGTAGCACTTGAGGCGGCGCTGCTGATGCAATGGGCGGAGCGTCATCTCGTCCGGCTAGCGGCCTCGCACATCGCCGGGGTGGACAACGTCCAGGTGGACTTACTCAGTCGTCAACTGCTGGACCCAGGAGAGTGGTCTCTCTCCGACAAAGCGATGCAACTTATCGTCCATCGGTGGGGGGCCCCCCACCTGGATCTGATGGCGTCTGCTCTCAATGCCAAGGCTCCACGCTTCTTCAGTCGCCGGAGAGAGCGCGGCGCGGAGGGAGTGGATGCCCTGGTCCTTCCGGGGCCCCCACATCTTCTGCTCTACGCTTTTCCACCATGGCCTCTGGTGGGCAGGATGCTCCGCAGAATAGAAAGCCATCAGGGGACCGTGGTCTTCGTCGCTCCGGAATGGCCCAGGCGACCCTGGTTTGCAGACCTTCTACAGCTGGTGATCGACGGGCCAATCAGGCTGGGGCACCTCCCCCAGCTCCTACATCAGGGCCCGGTATTTTTCGAGCAGGCAGAACTCTTCTGTCTTGCGGCCTGGCTTTTGAGAGGCGCCGCCTCCGGTGTCGGGGCTACCCGGAGGCGGTAGTATCCACGCTATTGCGGGCACGAAAAACATCGACGTCGGCGGCCTATGTTCGGGTCTGGAAGGTGTTCGAGCTGTGGTGTACCAGCCAGGCCACGAGACCCGCTAAGGCTTCTGTACCTCAGATCCTTCAGTTTCTACAGGCGGGAGTGGAAAAAGGGCTCACCTATAATTCACTACGGGTTCAGGTGGCCGCCCTTGGTTCGCTGTTGAGCGATGGGGGCTCTCTTCTACAGCACCCTGACATTGCTCGTTTTCTCAAGGGTGTCAAGCATATGCGTCCTCCGTTGCAGGACCCTTGTCCCTCCTGGAGTCTTAACCTTGTGCTTCGCTCCCTGTCGGGACCACCGTTCGAGCCGCTGCGCAGCGCAATGATAAAGGATCTCACTCTCAAGACTGTTTTTTTCTTGTGGCCATCTGTTCTGCTCGACGCATCTCGGAGCTGCAGGCTCTGTCGTGTAGAGAGCCTTATCTCCGTTTTTCCGACTCTGGAGTTTCGCTTCGCACCGTTCCCTCCTTCCTGCCGAAGGTGGTTTCTGCATTCCATGTGAACCAGACGGTGGAGCTGCCGTCCTTCTCCTCCTCAGAGCCGAAGACGCTCCGTCTCTTGGATGTCAAGCGCACTCTGCGCCTCTATCTGGAGGCTACAAATGAGTTCCGGATCTGACCATCTCTTCGTACTCTGGTCCGGATCTAAGAAGGGGTCTCAGGCCTTGAAGGCGACCATTGCCAGATGGTTGAAGGCCGGCATTGCTGCTTCCTACATTGGGGCGGGACGGATTCCCCCACCCGGCATCGTAGCGCATTCTACACATTCTCAGGCGGCTTCCTGGGCAGAGTCTCGCTCGGTATCCTCGCAAGAAATTTGTCGAGCAGCCACCTGGAAATCGTTACACACATTCTCGAGGCACTATCGTCTGCACCTCGCCTCTTCGGTCTCTGGACACTTTGGCGAGCAGGTTCTCCGAGCAGGCCTCGCAGGACCCCACCCGGTTTAGGGAAGCTTGGGTACATCCCACTGTCTGGACTGATCCAGGTACGTACAGGGAAAAGAAAATTATTACTCACCTGCTAATTTTCGTTCCTGTAGTACCATGGATCAGTCCAGACGCCCACCACGTTTTGGGTTCTTGGTCCTGCTCAGCTCTGCGCTATTTCCTGTTCACAGTGCTCTGTGTCTTCACAGTCGTTTCCTTTTTGCTGTTTTTCACAACTCCCTACAAGTTGGTAGGATGTTTGCCGTTACTTGTTGCGGTTACAATTGTTTTAATTATCTGTTTCCACAAACTTGATCCTTCGGGGGTTTCTACTCTGGCTTTGATATACTCGATACTGAACTCCTGCAGAGGGGGTAGTAGTATATATGGATACGCCCCCTCAAAGCTTGTGCTGACTCCATCTGCTGGATTGGGGACATAACCCACTGTCTGGACTGATCCATGGTACTACAGGAACGAAAATTAGCAGGTGAGTAATAATTTTCTTATAAACAGGTTGAGAATACAAATATAAATAAAAATGTAAATAAACATACTTTAAAATTACTGTATGCAAATGCCAGAAGTAATTGTAAATTGAAGAATTAGAATCTGTCGTATGAGGATATTATTTATTTAGCATTTTTCTATACCGACCTTCATGGTTAGATACCATATCAGGTCGGTTTACATCGAACGGGGATAGAGAACTGTAACAAAACGGAACAACAATTTATGATCAGAAGGAAAAACAAAGTTACATTAAACAAGGACTATAAACTTGAAGCTTGGACAGCTGAAAAATAAAGGCCCGAGTAGAGCAAAAAGGATATTAGCATTGGCATTTCACAGACATTGTGGAAAGAGGATAACCAATGGGACACATACTTTTGATATAAATGTTTTAACATCAGACAAGGCAGATAACATTTATAGAGGGCTGGCACTATATGTTACAGATGGCATAGAGTCCGGGCTGATGCAAAAGTATTTGGCACCCTAGGTGAACCTTCAATCAAGCTCTCCTACTCTAATTAATCTATTGGTGGCAGTTCCAGCACAGCATGCCCTCCTACCATTGGCAGTAGCTCCAGCATAGTGCTTCCTTCTTTAGCAATATTAGATGTAGCACAGCACCCCTTTATGCCTCGGGCTAGCAGGATTTTGCTGCCCCCAAAACTTTGGCCCTCTAGACAACTGCCTAGTTTGCCTATTGGAAGAACCAGCCCTGCATAGAGTTAAAGCACAATAACAATCCTGCAGGAACAAAATGCACTGTGGAATCCTTATGAGTAAAAATTCCATGTGTGACTGGTAGTGGGTGGCCAAGAGAAAGAAACAGACTGTGAAATGCTAGCTGAAATTAGAAAGTCAAATACATTTGACAACACAATAATAATGGGAGATTTTAGTTACCCCAGTATTGATTGGATCAATATCTCATCCAGATACACAAGAGAGGTTAAGTTTTTTAAATTTCATAAATGACTGCTTCATGAAGCAGCTGGTCCTGGAACTGATGAGAGGGGCAGCTATTTTAGATCTAGTCCTCAGTGGAACTCGCAACCTGATACAAGGGGTTACAGTGGTAGGGCCACTAAGCAATAGTGATCATAATGCAATCAAATTTGACATAATCACTGGAGGAAAGACATTAAGCAAAACTACTGTAATAGCATACAACTTTAAAAATGAAGACTATGATTGAATGAGGATATTAGTTAGAAATAAATTAAAAACAGAGGTTGCTAAGGTTAAAAGTTTGTGTGAGGCTATGACGGAGTGACCCTGTTTTCCCCCTGTTTGTGAATGCCTGGTCCACCTTAAATCCCACAGAGGGAGAAAGCTTTGTAGGCAGGATCCTGCAGGGCAGGGGAGAGTCCTGAGGGTGGGACCAGCTAGGGCAGGGATAAGAGTGTATGCCCGGGTGGGACCAGCTGGGGCAGGGATAAGAGTGTAGGCCCAGCTGGGTTCAGAAGGCCCCCATGTCTCCAGGAGAGGCAGCTCCTGTAAATCTATTCTGTCCCAAATCAGAAGGACTGGAAAGTGTACTGCAAAGATAGGCAGTCCACTATTGTGTTATGTGTACACTGTCCAGAATTAAGGCAGTCTACTGTGGTGGTAAAGTGCTATGAATGCTAATAAAGTTGAAATTGCATTAGAGACAGGCTGGAGTCGGTATAATTTTTCAGCTCCAGTCTAGGTGATTTGTTTGGTCACCTTCACAGAGGCATAGACAATGTTTAAAGATACCATCTTGGAAGCCCAGATAAAATATATTCCATGCATTGAAAAAGATCCAAGAAAGACCAAACTACTGATAACATGATTTCATGGTGAGGCAAAAGAGGCAGTTAATGCCAAAATAGAATTGTTCAGAAAATTGTTCAGAAAATTTGTGTCTGTTTCAAATGAAGAAAATAAGCACTGGAATATTAGATATAAAACAGCAATAATAGAGGCCAAGAGAGAATTTGAGAAGAAGTTTGTCAGAGGGGCAAAAATTATAATATAAACATTTTCAAGTACATCAAAAGCAAAAAGCCTGTGAGGGAGGCAGCTGGCCTGTTCGATGACTAAGAGATAAAAGAGGTTCTCCTAGGACAAGCAGTATGATAGTCCTCACAAGTGGGTGTCATCATCAGATGGAGACCGGCAGAGAAACGTCTGTCAAAGTTTCTAGAAACTGACTGGCACACTGAGCATGCCCAGCATGCCACTATTCATGTGTCCAGATATGGTCTCTCTTCAGTCTCTTCTTTTCTGTGGAGCTGTCTTCTCGTGGTGGTGGAGCTCATGTTCTTTTTTTGCGGGATACGTTCCATGAAGTGGTTTTTTTGCTTTCTTTTTTCCTGCACTGGGTCTCTCCAGTTCCCCGGTTATTTTGTCATTGCTCAGTGAGCTTTTGCCTCTCCTTCGGGGTCCATCGGACTTTGCACCTTTGCGGTCTTCTTTGCGCCTTGTGGCGGCATCGGGCTTCTGTTAGTGCCCTCAGTGTCCTCGGACTGTGTCCCTAATGGATCCACATGAAGTGTGCATCTTGTGCCTGGGGGCATCGCACGTTGTTCAAGGCTGCGACCTGTGTGCTCAGATGACCCGAAAAGGCCGTCACGCTAGGCTGGACAAGATGGAGATGGTCTTTGGATCAGGTAACTCCAATCCTTCATGATTATTGAGAGTTTGGACATGCCTTCAGGACCTGGGCTCTATGGTGGCAGCCGTAGACTTCGTACGCTAGAAAAGAGCCCATATGCACCGATTTCACTACTTTTGCTGTGGTCTTCTCAGATTCAGGAGTACAAGATAACCCTGCCTGTGATGAACAGGATCAGGCAGAGCCTTACTTGGTGGCTAGCCAAGGACAGTTTCTTGCACAGAGTAGATATGAAGCCCCCTAAATAAGAACATAAATTTTGTTTTGCTGGGTCAGACCAAAGGTCCATAAAGCCCAGCATAGGTCACAAGTACCTGACAGGATTCCTAAGTTCAAAAGTTTCCATTTCCCAAAATCTGTCTTAATGGTTACGGACTTTTCTTCCAGCAACTTGACCAAACATTTTTTTTAATCAGCTACACTGGCAGCTTTTACTCATCCTCCAGCAACGAATTCCAGAGTTTAATTATGTCTTGACTACAAAAGTATTTTTTCCTGTTTGTCTTAAATGTATCACCTAGTAACTTCATTGCATATTCCCTAGTCTTTGTACTTTTTGAAAGTGTAAATAACTGATATGCATTTACCCTTTCCACTCCACTCATTTTATAGACCTCTATCATATCTCCCCTCAGTTATCTCTTCTCTAAGCTGAACAGCCCTAACCTCTTTAGCCTTTTCTCATAGGGGAATCATTCCATCCCCTTTGACGTTTTGGTCACCCTTCTCTGTACCTTTTCTAATTCTGCTATATCTTTTTTCAGATGCGATGACTATGAACTGCATACAATACTCAAGGTGCGGTCGCACCATGGAGCGATACAGAGACTTTATGATAGTCTCTGTTTATTCTCCATTCCTTTCTTAATAATGTCTAGCACTCTGCCACCGCACACTGACTAAAGCATTTCAACATACTGTCCACGATACCACCTAGATCTTTTTCCTGGATGGTGACTGCCAATGTGGAATCTTGCATTGTGTAGCTATAATTTTGGATTATTCTTCCCTATGTGCATTACTTTGCACTTGTCCACATTAAATGCTATCTGCCATTTGGATGCCCAGTCTCCCAGTCTTGCAAGGTGGTCTTGCAATTTCTCTGTCATCTTCTGATTTAATAACTTTGAATAATTTGAATAATTTTGTATCATCATCAAATTTGACCAACTCGCTTGTTGTTCCTATCTCTAGGTCATTTATTTAAACAACTGACCCTAGGACACTCCAATGAGAAAATTGACTATTTAGCCCTACTCTGTGTTTGCTATCTTTTAACCAGTTCTCAGTCCACAATAGAACATTGCCTCCTATCCCATGACTTTTTAATTTTCTCCAGAGTCTCTGATGAGGTACTTTGTCATATGCTTTCTGAAAGTCCAGATACACTATATCAACTACCTCACCTTTATCCACGTTTATTCACACCTTCAAAAAATGTAGTAATTAGTGAGGCAAAACTTCCCTTTGTTAAACCCATGTTGGGCTTGTTCCATTAAACTATGATTATCTATATGTTCAGCAATTTTGTTCTTAAGAATACTTTCAACCTTTTTTCCTAGCACTGATGTCAGGCTCAATGATCTGAAGTTTCTTGGATCATTTTATGAACCCTTTTTAAAAACTGGCATTGCGTTGGCCACCCTCCAATCTTTAGCCACCATAGCTGATTTTAATGATGGATTACAGATTAATAAAAGGTCTGCAAATGTATTTTTCATTTCTTTCAGTATTCTGGGATGTATACCATCTAGTCCAGGTGACTTGCTACTCTGTAATTTGTCAGTTTGCCCTATTATGTCTTCCAGGTTCACCGATATTTGTTTCATTTCCTCTGACTCATCACCTTTAAATATCACTTATGGCATGGATATCTGCCTTACATCCTTCACAGTAAAAACTGAAATAAAGAGATCATTTAATCTCTCTGCTGTGGCCTTGTCCTTAGTTCACCTTTTACCCCTCGATCATCTAATACAGGGGTCAGGAACCTTTTTGGCTGAGAGAGCCATAAACGCCACATATTTTAAAATGTAATTCCATGAGAGCCATACAATATGTTTAAAACTAAATACAAGTAAATGTGTGCATTTTATGTAAGATCACACTTTTAAAGTACAATAAGTCTCTGAAAATATTACACCAGGCCTTAAGACACCAATACATCTCCTATTAGGAAAACGGACCAAGTCAGGCTGCTATAGAGTCCTACACAGAAACTACACGCCAGCAGAAAACCTCACCTGAATCACGTGCTGTCCCTCACCTAACATAGAATAAAGAGACCAAAACGCATAACAAGAAGCATGCAGACAAAAACTGAATTGGAAACTGCAACAAGCCAGAGTCTCTGTATGCAGTGTAACAAAGGAAAAAAGAAACATCACACATCCTTATAAAACAAATCAAGAAATATAAAATCATCAGCAGTAAAACTGTACTAACAAAAAGAACATATTTCGAAACAGCTGATGAGTGGAATATCCAATAATTAAAAACTCATATAAAACATTTCCAGATACCAACAAAATATTTCAAAATAGCAGACACAAAGATCCAGTAATGAAAAATAATAAGGATACAAACATTTTTTTGCTCTGCATACCTGGGAACGTTTGATATCCAGGTGTCCTGAGATTGTTCTGAATTAGCAGGAGGTGGGGTGGTTTGCTTGGAACTTTCTCCTCTCTCAGTCACATACCAGCGCTCTCTCTCACACTGGCTCTCAATGACACACCTATACACACATGCTCTCAGTCACTCACATATACAAATGTTTTTTCTCTCTCACTTATATAGGCTCTTAATTACACATTTACACACATGCTGTCTATCTTTTCACGCTTACACCCACACAGGCTTTCAATCACATAAATACATGCTGTCTTTTTCTCTCACACACAGACTCTCATTCACATGCTTACAAACATGTCCTCTCTTTCTCTCATTTACACACAGGCTCTCAATCACATACTCACATGCTCCCTCACCTAAATCAGCTCTCAATCACACACATACACACATGGTCTCTCTCTCTCATTTAAACACAGGCTCTCAATCACATACTCACATGCTCCATCACCTAAACCAGCTGTCAATCAGACACAGACACACATGATCTCTCTCTTACTTATACACACAGGCTCTTAATCATACATACACATGATCTCTCTCACACACAAAGGATCTCAATCATACACACATACTCTTTCAAACAAACAGGTTTTCAATTACAAACTTACACATACAGGTTCCCAATGGTAAACTTACATTCATGCTCTCTCTCTCACAGGCAGGATCTCAGTCACAGACATACTCTCTTTCACATATACAGGCTCTCAATCATTCACATACATGCAATCTCTCACTCACACACACACAGGATCTCAAACACACATGCTTGCTCGCTCATTCATTCACTCTCTCTCTCCCCCTTCCCCCCCCCCCCCCCCCGGGAACTCGCGGCAGCAGCAGCCACCTCCCAACGCTAACCTCCTTCATTTTCAGCCCTCGCGGAGGCGAAGGCGGAGTCCCATCGGCCGCGGTTGAAGATTTTCATTTTCCTCCGAGCCGCGCTGCAATCTTCTTCCCGTCGGACACTAGCGTGCCTGCGCGGGTCTTCCCGCGCAGGCACCCGATGCTCTCCACTTCCTCTTCCGGGCCGCGGGAAGAAGAGAGCACCGGCATGCTCTCTTCTTCCCGCGGCCCGGAAGAGGAAGTGGAGAGCATCGGGTGCCTGCGCGGAAAGACCCGCGCAGGCACCCGATGACTCCAGCGCTGGCACCCGGCTGACACCCGATGACTCCCGCGCAGGCACCCGGATGACTCCAGTCGGCGTGCTCTCTTCTCCTCCCCCCCGCGGCCCGGAAGAGGAAGTGGTGAGCATCAGGTGCCTGCGCGGAAGAAGAGACCACGCTAGTGTGGTCTCTTCTTCCCGCGCAGGCACCCGATGCTCTCCACTTCCTCTTCCGGGCCGCGGGGGGGAGGGGGGGAAAAGAGAGCACGCCGGTGCCGCTGACTCCAGCTGTCCTGCCTCGTTCCGCCCGGGCTGACAGCATTTTAAGCCCGGGCGGCGGAGGACCGGGGAGCAGCTGGGTCAGCGGGGAACCGCGAAGTATGGCGACACTTGTCTGCGAGCCAGATGCAGCCCTCAAAAGAGCCATATCTGGCTCGCGAGCCATGGGTTCCCGACCCCTGATCTAATAGTACAACTGACTCATTCGCAGGCTTTTGGCTTTGAATGAAAAGGTTTTTATTATCAATTTTGCTGCTTCAGCAAATAGATCATCATCACTAATTATGTAAGTCTAGTGGGCTGGGAAACCAATTGCAAGGATCAGTTAACACAGAGAGACTGGTCAACACAGAGATTTCATGGTCAAACATTTTTAGAGACCAGAGCCATCATATTAGCAGATTTCTACTGGCAATAGAGTAGCTGTTTGACTCCCCTGACCTAAACATCTCCCCCCCCCCCCCCCCTCCCCGCCACCCCAGAACAACTCTTTTAACCCAATGGAAACTATACTTACTATGGATGTCCATGCATACTTTTAGCCATCTTGAGGAGAACAATTTTTAGTCAGACCACTTTACAAGAGATTGACAGAATAGTAGTATTCTGCAAAGGATTCATATAAGCATTGAAAGGGAATGGTACACTGATACAGCATAAAGTTATATCAATAGAAGATTGTGTCTCTTTGAGTTTCTGTTTTATATAATTTATGGATGTTTTTAAATGTGAACTGTCTAGAACTGAGGAGAGTACAGAATACAAATGTTGTAAATAAATACATGGATAAATGGCTTTGAAAATTTGCTTACATAAGAACATAAGAGATGCCATAGTGGGTCAGACCAAGGGTCCATCAAGCCCAGTATCCTGTTTCCAACAGTGGCCAATCCAAATCACAAGTACCTGGCAAGAACCTAAACATTAGATAAATCCCAAGCTACTATTGCTTGTTAATGACCGTAATAGTTTATGGATTTTTCCTCTAGGAACTTATCCAAACCTTTTTTAAACCCAGTTACACTAACCGCTGTAACCACATCCTCTGGCAATGAATTCCAGAGCTTAACTATGCGCTGAGTGAAAAAGAATTTTCTTCAATTTGTTTTAATTGAGCTACTTGCTAACTTCAAGGAGTGTCCCCTGGTCCTTCTATTATCTGAGAGAGTAAATAATCGATTTACATTAACTTGTTCAAGTCCTTTCATGATTTTGTAGACTTCTATCATATCCCCCCTCAATTGTCTCTTCTTTAGCCTTTCCTCATAGGGCAGCCGTTCCATGCCCCTTATCATTTTGGTCACCTTTCTCTGCACTTTCTCCACTGCAGCTATATCCTTTTTGAGATGCGGTGACCAGAATTGCACACAGTAATCAAGATGCAGTCTCACCATGGAGCGATACAGATGCATTATGACATCCTCCGTTTTATTTGCCATTGCCTTCTGAATTCTTAAAGCATGTTTTAATAAAATATTCCACATCTTTTTAGATAGTCACATCTAATTTATTTTATTACGGTTTGAAGGATTTTATTTTGCTTGTTTATAAACCACATTAAAAAAGATGTCCCTGGCCTTTCATCAAATTGTATTTAAAGAGTAACTGCACTAAAGAATAGTAGACTGGCATGGGGATATTTTTATTTTCATGCAAAATTTCCCAGCAACAAACTTCTGACCAAAATAGTTATGTTTTCAGGGAGAAATCCAGATGGTCAAACAGATGGTAATGGCAGGCAAGCAGTACACTTTAATAGCTGTTCTGTTTACAAGTTCAGAGCTTTGGGCATGGTAGTTTCTAAGAGCCGCTCATTTCTGTGTGCACTGTTCCGTTGCATGGCATGTAATGATGGCTAATTCCCATCCTCAAGTGATGCAAAGAGGTCCTTTTTTTCAGGATAAGTCAAATTATATTCAAATTAATTGGTTATTAGATTACATGTATACAAATATAGCTCATGTTTACAAAAACTCTTATGTTTATACAAATAACATTCATAATGAGATGACAGTAATAGTACAATATATATAATTAACACACATCAAATTAAGCTTAAAAGTGGCTAATAATCACAATTGGCCAAAACATGACTGTAAAATCATAGTATACTACTCTCAAACACAACTGAAATAGCAGAGCTATACTCATCACATAAATAAGACAATCTGAATTATGAAGTCCCTCAAAGGCTTGAATAAAAAGCATTGCTTTTTTTCTGAATGCTAAATAATCGGCTTCCAACCTCAGTTCATTAGGAGGAGAATACCATTAAGTTAGACCAGTTATGGTTTCTTGCAACTTATCTTCATGAAAAGATGGAATAGCTTTTTTTTTTGCAGGTCGTAGGGAGCATGTGCACGCATAAGGAATCAACATATTGGTCAAACAATGTAGACTATTACTATACAAAATTTTATTATCTAAAATCACAATCTTAAAGTGTTTATGTTGATTGGGCAGCCAATTAATATTTTTTAATGCTGGGGTAATTCTGACATAAGAGCACCTGAATCTGTCACATTCTGAACTAATTGTAATAGCTTTAAGAGATTCTTAGATAACTAAGTGAAACAAATTACAGGATAATATTTAAAACTCTTTGGTTGGTCTTCAAATGCTTGAATAAACAGGCCCCTTGAGTATCTCTCCCAAATTCTTTCTCCTTAACATGTCGTTAAGCATACGTAATTTATAAAAAGTGGACTTAGCAACTGATTTTAGTATAAAATACCAAGGTTGCATGTTTCAGATGAGATTGGTGTAAAATCAAATCATCAACTATTATATGAGACACATTAGCAGGCAGAGGTGATCTTCCTAAAGAGTACGACCAGCTTCTGGAGATTCAAAACAAGTCTATTGGATGCTATCCATTGACTTACAACTTTAAAACAATCAGCTCCTCCATGCAAATCCCATGCTAATCAAGGTATTGGCTATTACTCCTTTATGCAGAGAGGTGTGTAGGCTTAACTCATGGTTTTTTTTAACACTGGAAATTTAATACCTGGTCTGAGGAGAAGTAAAATGTTTGGGACAAGTCTTAGGGCTGAACCTGGAGTTTGTTTGTTACTTATTTATTTATTTATTTGTTTATTTATTTATTTAAAAGTTTTTATATACCGCACAAAGGATAAATATATATCCGTCTAGGCGATTTACAAAATGGTCAAGCACATACATAATTTAAGAACAAAAACACAAACAATTTTAAAAACAAAAGTTAAATACAATGCCTGAAATCATGAAAATTATTACAGATGAAATGCTTGAGTAAATAAGTGTGTTTTCAGTAATTCTTTAAATTTTCTGCGGTTAGAAGTCAAGCGGACACAGTCTGGTAAAGCATTCCATAACGTCGGGCCTGCAACTGAAAAGGCGCGTTTACGGATTAGTGACAAACTAACAGATTTCACAGTAGGAATTTCTAGTAAACATTTATCAAAGGAACTTAGCTGTCTGGAGGGTTTATAAATTCGTAACAGTGAGCATAACCAGATTGAATCATTATTATATATTAAGTTTGTAGTGCTGGGATCCTGTACTCTGCGTTTATGCACATAAAACAGGCTATATGTGCGACTTCTGTGCTCAGCTTTATGTGCAGCGATTTATAACCTGCCCAATTACCAAACCACTGTTCTGGGTGATTTTCATTATCACATACACAATAAAACAACATCTTAAAATTAACATAAAAAACAAACAAAGCTATATAAAACTTATCCAAAAGCCTCATAAAACAAATGAGCTTACAGAAGGCACTATAATCCTGTAACTGCCTAATTTTCTCCAGATGGCAAACGTGGTGCTATACAGAAAAAAGCAAATTTTGTACACAACTTTTGGGAGCATAACCTTGTGCTGCTAACTCAAGTTTTGTGTTTCTAACACAGGGCCATGATTTATTTAGTTATTTTTTTATATGCCCAATCCAAAAAAAGCTCCAGGAGAGTTACAAAATCCCACATCATCCAAATATATGTTATAGGTTACAACACAGATTTACAAGTAAAATTACATATTATACAACACACAAATTCCCACAATAGACTCACTCCATCCCCCACCATCTTGCCATATACCACCCATATACCTCACCCCATAACCCATTTCAGTACCATCCACGTTTCTCCCATTGTAAACCACTCCAGTACCACTCATTGTAACCCTAAACCAATCCACCCTAACTCTACCAGCCCAGTTCAATATTTGTTCTTCATATATTGGGGGGTACTATCAAACGGGCCGATTCAGTAAAGTCCACGGGAGAGCGGGCAATTGCCCGGGCCACTCGCCTGTGCGCACAATTCAGTATTTACATGAGGCCCGGCGGTAGAAACAGGCAAAAGGAGGCGCTAGGGACACTAGCGTGTCCCTAGCGCCTCCTTTTGGCCCGGAGCAGCGGCTGTCAAGCGGGTTTGACAGCCGATGCTCAATTTTGCCAGCATCGGTTCTCGAGCCCGCTGACAGCCACGGACTCGGAAACCGGACACCGGCAAAATTGAGCGTCCGGTTTTTGACCCGACAGCCGCGGGCCGACTTCTAATTTTTTTTTTTTTACTTTTTTATACCCTTCGGGACCTCCGACTTAATATCGTGATGATATTAAGTCGGAGGGTGCACAGAAAAGCAGTTTTTACTGCTTTTCTGTGCATTTGTATGTTGAGGACACTATTAAGTTTGGCGGGTTGGACGCGCGTTTTCGGCCCCTTACTGAATAAGGAGTAAGGGAAAATGTGCATCCAATGGCGGAGCGCACTGTACTGTACTGTACTGTATCGGCCCGAAAGTGATGACTCCAGAAGCAGAAGTGGGCTGGATGCTGACAAGGCAGGCTGGAGCAGGAACAGATATTGGACACTTCTGCCTGTACCAGCCACTTTCTCCTCAGATTGAACCCTCAGGTGGTGGTGACTGGCAGGACTGAGACAGGGAACACACACACCAGGAACTAAAAGGCACCTCCACAAGAGCAAGGCTGAGCCTCTACAGGATCCAGAAATAGAAAGGCACCCACCAAACAAGACAAGATTCAAGAAACATAAAACAAAATTAGGACTAGACAAGAAGAGGACAAAACAAAGACTCAGAATGGAGCCAATTTAAGGCTTCAGATTAGAACCAGACAGGACCAGAGCCAGGAACATAAGGTCTGTGACTTGGATCAAGCTCTGGCAGCGTGCATACAGTAAAGGTGGATTATAACAGAGTCCACACAGGCCGCTAGTAGGATGAACATGACGTAGAGCTGGGAAGACTAACTAGAGTGTCTAAGCAGCAGTCCTTAGTACTGCGAAGACTGAGCAGATAATCCACGAGATCCAAGGAGGCCCCCGCTGGCAGGATGAAAGAACTGTCCAACAGGTCCTCGAACTACCCAGTCAAACATTCCATGCAACTCAAGTATATTTATGCTCCTAACTCAAGTTTTGTGAACATTGTTTGTTACTCTTGTTGTAAACTGCCTTGGGCAGCTTTTGTAAGTCTGATAGTTACAGTATATAAATAAATAAATAAAATGAAATGCACACAAACCATGGTTATGCTCCTAACATGTTTTGTGAGCATTAACAATGATTTATGGCGCAAAACAGTGTGTATGCAGAAACCATGTTTTCTGCTTCTAAATGTTGTTCTGTGCACATAAATCACTCTTTCTAAGCATAGACCATGGTTTGTGTACATTAAACATGATTTATGCATGCTGTTCATTTTTTGGGCACATTTTTAGGTTTACATGCTTTATTAAGCTCCCAGTGCATTTGCATACTATCAGCTTACTGCATCAGGAGTGAAATTTTTTTATAGCAAGCACATTAAGAAAATGTGAGTTGAAATACACTGCACATTTTTTTACTCCTGTTTTACATCTGGCCCTTTCTTCATACTTTTTCAGCTATCACTTTTGAAAATTATAGTGGTCTCTGTTTTTTGTGTTTGCATTCCAAACAGATTCTGTTTTGCATCAGTTATTAAAATGTACCCAAGTTCTTAGCATTCAGACAGGTCTAGAATCAGTGGGTTATGATTCTCTACCAGCAGATGGAGAAGGAGCAAAGCTGTGTAGCAATGAAGAGAACGAGAATTGGATGATGAAAAAAAGCCCTTTATTGAAATATGCCCGACTCGCGCCGAGTTTCGCTCTTTTTTGTAGAGCTGCCTCAGGGGCAACTAGAAACAAATATATAAACATTAAAATATGAACACACTTAACAATTAAAATCAATCAAAAACATATATGAGCCAGGAATTTATACAATAATACATTATTGCAATTAAATTAAAATGACTTGAAAGAAAGTATGATCCAAGAACTCTGCCTTATCGGCCTAGCAGACTCAGATTTAATTCATGAACCCAATTTATGCTCCTCAGGCAAATTAGGACTGGGCATGCTATAGGAACTCGGCTACTGCACAATACCTGTTGGGTAGCTAATAGGGATGTGAATCGTTTTTGAACGATTAAAATTATCGTCAGATAATTTTAAAATCGTCCAAAATCGTTAGAGTACCGATACAATACAAATGCCCCCGATTTATCGTCAGGGGCATTTGTATTGTATCGTTAAATAGGGCGCGAGAAAACCGGCACACCAAAAAAACCCTAAAACCCACCCCGAACCTTTAAAAGAAATCCCCCACCCTCCCGAACCCCCCCCCAAAATGTTTTAAATTACCTGGGGTCCATTGGGGGTTCCCGACGCGATCTCCCTCTCTCTCTGGCCACGGCTGCATTGAGAAATGGCGCTGGTGGCCCTTTGCCCTTATTATGTGACAGGGCAAAGGTAGCGCCGGCGACATTTTGTTTCCTGGCTCCCGACGTCACGCCTGCTGGAGATCGCTCCCGGACCCCCGCTGGACCCCCAGGGACTTTTGGCCAGCTTGGGGGGGGGCCTCCTGACCCCCACAAGACTTGCCAAAAGTCCAGCGGGGGTCCGGGAGCGACCTCCTGCACGCGGGCCGTATTGCCAATCTTCAAAATGGCACCGGCGCTACCTTTGCCCTCATTATGTCATACGGGCAAAGGTAGCACCGGCGCCATTTTGTTTCCTGGCTCCCGACGTCACGCCTGCTGGAGATCGCCTCCGGACCCCCGCTGGACTTTTGGCAAGTCTTGTGGGGGTCAGGAGGCCCCCCCCCAAGCTGGCCAAAAGTCCCTGGGGGTACAGCAGGGGTCCGGGGGCGATCTCCAGCAGGCGTGATGTCGGGAGCCAGGAAACAAAATGGCGCCGGTGCTACCTTTGCCCTGTCACATGATAAGGGCAAAGGGCCACCGGCGCCATTTCTCAACACAGCCGTGGCCAGAGAGAGAGAGAGGGAGATCGCGTCGGGAACCCCCAATGGACCCCAGGTAATTTAAAACATTTTGGGGGGGTTCGGGAGGGTGGGGGATTTCTTTTAAAGGTTCGGGGTGGGTTTTAGGGTTTTTTTGGTGTGCCGGTTTTCCCGCCCTCCCCCAATTTACGATTTTTAACGATTTTTTAAAACAAAAAAACCCGACGATAAGATTTCCCTCCCCCCCAGCCAAAATCGATCGTTAAGATGATCGATCACACGATTCACACCTCTAGTAGCTAATAACACGCTTCTCCTGGGTTCTAGGGGGATACAGTCTGAGCATTTTGTCCAGAGGACTTGCTATATGACTGGAATAGATGGGAGGGGAATAAACACTGAGAACAGGGCCGGCCTTTTGACAACTTGCAGTGCTTTGATATACGACATGGGGAATCTGTGTTCAGATCATCGTTCTAGGACTAGGACATAGCACGCACGGTACACTCTGGCCTGGCACTGAAGGTGCACCTCGAAGGAGATGACCCTCTAGTCCTTTAGCCAGCAAGGATCACCAGATCAGACTGGGCAGAGGCTCGGAGGGTTTAAGAGAAAAAAGATAAAACAAATAATGGAGGGCAAATCCAGGTTAGCTGCATATGGAGGTTCCTATCAACATGGGCTGATATAATAAGCCCTGCATTAAAACTGTGCTGAAATTCAGTACATGGTTTCTTAACGCAGACATAAAATAAATGCATCCCTGATGCATTAGAGAAACGGTATGCTATTGCATCAGATGTTCAAAATGTGCGCAAACAAAGAAGCTTGTGTGCAAACCCAAGTTAAAATGTTTACTCAGCACAAACTGATTGCACATTTTAATTTTAGTGGCGTGAAGAGTCTCGGCACAGGATTTGTGCACGAAGGACTTTCATGTGCACAAAACATGATTTATACTTGTTTTGTCCGCATAAAATATGCATGCGCACAAAATTGCCTTCAGCACAGAAAATATCTTTTGTGCACATAAATCATATTTATGCGCAGAAAGCATGCTTTGCATGCATGAATCCTGACTTCAGGTCTTGGCACCAGAAGTCCTCCTCCTGCTCATTACACTAGCAGTGGAAACTTTACTCCATCTCTGACCAGGGGTACAATTTCCAGCGCTATGAAAATACAAGTGAAGCTGGCGCACCTTTCCTGCATTGGGGGGGGGGGGGGGGGGTAATAGTTAATGCTGTCATTAGCATGGGATTTCCATCTGAGGACACTAAGCAATAAACACAGTTTTATTCCCACATTTTTGTGTGCAAAACTCCTTGCTACTCTAAACAAAAATGCGTGTATCTGCGGGGCAAAGCTGCGCTCTGCTGAATTGAATTTATTACGTCCGGCTCTAGGTTGGAAAGAGTAAAAGGAAGCTGCCGAGGATAAAAAGATTTTAAAAAATGTTGCCTTGTGCAGCTTTAAATGAAGACTGGGATTATCAGCACCTAGAAATTTCACATTTCTGTATGCTTTATAATGCTCTTAAGGCGCATTTTCTTTCAAGGTTCAGCTTTGGAATTATCTATTGCAGGAACTTTCTTGTTCAGACGGTTACTGCGGTGCTTATTCTGTTATGGGAATTTGTGTGGATGAATGTGAAATACTGGAGCCCCGCGCATGATAACTTTTAATAATAGTTAGATAAAAAGGGAGTAAGGGAAAGTTTTGCAGGGAGTCGTGAACCAATGTGTGCACGGAACTCCAAGAAAGTTGTGTGTTCAGATCTTAAATACTCTGTAGCCTTGCAAAGTAATGCTAGCTAACTAGTAATTCGTTACCTCTCTGCTAAGGTGAACGGCTTGACCCCACAGCGGTAAACATCCTTCAGCAAATCATCGAGTTGGGAGCCGAGACCCACGATGCTGCTGCCGTTGCCTCCATGGTTGCCATGACACCCGGGACTGTGACGGTGGTGGAACAGGTGAGGACGTTGCTCCCCTAGGAAATATGAATTTCATTTCTGCTGCTTGTGGCATCTTCTCCCAACGAGGCTAACCGTACGTTTTCTAATCACAGGGCTTAATTTGGAGGCAGAATCAAGGGGGGGGGGGACTCATCCTGGGAATTTCCCCAAAAGGAGGATTACTGATTTGCGTACTAATGTATTTGTTCTGCCTGTGCATGATGATAGTTAACTTGGATCTTCTTCAGTGCAGCCAGAGGTTTCATGGCTTTGAACTGAAAATGCCAGCAAATTATGCTTTCATGACTTTTAACTCAATCTCTGCCAAAATGTCTCGACCTCCATGGCCGCGTAGATTTTGTGTGGTTTGGGGGGGGGGGGGGGGGGGGGGGGGGGGGGTTTGTGTTAAAAAAAAAAAAAAAAAAAAAAAAAGTTTAATTCTCAATAACATTTTCTTCATGTATCACCTAAGTAAACTGTATAATATTTTTTATTTTCAGCGCTCTTTCATTGCAAAACCTTTATGCAGGAACCTCATTTTATTCCATTTCTTTCCTAGCAGTTTTGTCAAAGGGCATTTTTCACTGGAGATTTATTTATTTATTTTTGTCATTTTACGTTTTTTGTGACTTGGCAACACACAAACACTGCCTTCTTCCTCCTGGGCCCCGGTCCACTGTGCTGCCCCCTCCCTACCTCCTAAGCGCGATCTGCTGCTGTTGGCGTCCCCCCTTCCCTCCCTGCTCCCACCGCTGCCTCCTTAGTCTTGATCTGATGATGCAATAGCTGCTGCCACCCCCTCCCTCTCCCCTCAGCCTTGATCTACCATCGCAGCCAATAGTTTTACGTTATGCCAAGAATGTCACATTTTCGCATCAGATACTGGAAATTCTGCATTTTTGTAAAATAATTTATCCCATTCATGGTAAAATAAGAACCATGGCCATAATCTCTTGATAACCAGAGCACATGCATGGAATTGCAGCATTTTTCAGCTACATCGTCAGGTCAAAGGTCATTATGGGTGGCATAACCTTGCAGGAGAAAAAGGGTTGTTATCTGTATATAATATGCGTAATCAAATGTTTTGTCTGACCACAAGTTGGTGGAGTGCACATGTGCTCCCCACCAGCCATAACCACCAGATTACAAAATGGAATAATTAAAAAAAAAAAAAAAAAGTGTAGTTCCAGGCTTCCCACCACAACGAACCCTCTTCACGTAAGCACCTCAGGAGCCCCCAGCGATAACATAATGGCACTGACCCTCAGGTTGTCCAGTGGCCATTTTCCTAAGTCGAAGGATGGGGCAGAAATGATGGAGGATGATGCCTGCCTTTAGAAGCCCCAGAGACCCATAGTTTGGTAAGCGTTGAGGTGGGAAGAGGTTGATGGAGCTTTCTTGGGGGCTTTTACAGTGTTGGGTTTGGTGGGCAGGGCACTTTAATTTCCTTGGGTATTTGACGAGGGCTGGGATATTCAGTGTTTTTGTAAAGGAAGGGCAGTGTGGTCCGGGGCTGGGCTGGGGAAGGGGATTGGAGTGTGTTGATCCAGTCTGAGGGGTCGGAAGTGTGCTGGGTTTTGGATTAGGAGGATTGGGAATGTGTTGGGGCCACACTGGGCAGTGCAGAAGGAAGTGCTGGGATCAGGTGGCAGGAGGGTCAGGATGTGCTGGGGAGAGGGGGCACAGTGTGCTGGAGATGAGCCACTGAGGAGGGAAAGGGGTTGGGATTTGGTCGGGAAGTTGTGAACAATTGATGCAGTTTAAGGAATGGATCAATTCTGTTGATTCCAATTTGGAGTTCACAGTTCAGTGCCTTGACAGTCAGTTGGCCTTTTTAGACATGACGGTATATATAGGGTAGGGAGTAAAATAGTTAGTTTGGTATAGACTAAACCCACTGATAGAAATTCAATCCTACACTTTGAAAGTTTTCATCCTCAGAGATTAAAAGAAAGTATACTAATTGGGCAGTTTTTAAGATATTGTAGAATTTGTCCATTGGGGAATACAGGATTAAAGCGAAACACCTTATATAGAAAGTCATTTCACGAGGATACCCGAGGAAATGTGTAAACCGGGCATATAGGGGGGGGGGGGGGGGGGGGATATGCCAATAGAGATAATCTGCTGTTGACTGCTGTTTGTTCTCAGATTAATAGAGTGATATGTTGCATCCCCTATTCATCCAGGTCATCTCACATTAAAAGGATTGTTCTAAAACAATGGCCAGTTTTAAGGTCCTTACCCAGGTTTAGTGAAAATCCTATATTTGCTATAAAAAAAAAAGGGAGAAATTTGAGAAGTTTATTATCGTGGGTTGGGGGGGGAGGGGTTGGAAGTAACATTGATGGTGACATGGGGCAATTCAGTCCTCTGGGTGCTCAGTGAATGATGATGTGTTGACCATTAATGTATTTAATCATGCACAATTCAAATATCCGTTTATTATTAAAGGCCGATACACTTGTCAATCGGGTAGGGTTGTTTATGCTATAGTTAGTATGTGTAATTTGGTTTATATTGGGCAAACTAAACAGGAAGTGCGACAGAGAACCTTTGAACATGAGCAATTTAAGGACTGGAAAAGAAGGGGCACTCTTGGTTGAACACTGGAGAGCTTGTAAACATCAAATTGAGGATGTTAAGTGTTTGTTCAGCAGATTCAGAGTAATTGCCAGGGGGATGGTTCTTGGCTACTACAGCAGAAGGAACAAAAATTAATTTACATGTGGAACACTTCAGAACCTTTTGGATTAAACAAAGAGATGGAGTGGGAGGCATTTTATTGAGGGTGGGTTGGTTCAATATTATGGTCACTTCATTGGAATCTGTAGTCTGCAAGGGGCTTGAAAATATTTGATGTGAGTGGTGGAATTGGTGTTAGGGGAGGGAGAATTATTTTTGATTGGTGAAGATGAACCATTTAAAGATGGCGGCAGGATTAGAGCAAGTACAGATGGCGGTGTCCAAGACCATTTGGATTGAAAATGCAAGTTGAAGAACTTTTTGGCATTTCATAGAAGGTTAAAGACCATACTGGTTAAATAAGGTATTTAACAATAGCATTTATTTAAAGTGAAGGTAGTGGTTTATTTAAAGTGTTTGGTTTATTTTAGTATAAATAGGTATTTCCCTGTACATACCCAGATCAGTCCAGACAGTGGGTTGAGCCTCCTTTCCAGCAGATGGAGACAGACTAAAACTGAAAGGATACCCTATATGAGGGCAGAGCCTATCCTGTAACCCTTCAGTATTCGTCTGTCTCCAAGCAGGTGTAGCAGGTCCCCTTCTGTTCTCTGCTGTAGGCTAGTCAGCCTCTCCTTTTTTCTTTCCTAGGCTCAAGCAAGTATTCATTGTAGTTTCTCCTTTTTAAAAAAAAAAAAAATTAGTTATAAGACTTTGTTTTATTTTTTAGTGGTTTTTTCTTTTTTCTGCGAGGGAGATGGATCCGTCTCCCAGCTCTTGCCGGGCTCAGGGGGGCTTTGCCCCTTTTGCGCTGCATAGCCTGAGTCCGTGTACGCTTCTAGGTGTGGGGACCGAGTCTCTCGGGGTCTCGTCTCCCCCCAATCTGGCTGCCGAGAGGGTTTTTTGAACCCGCTGCTGCGCTCAATAAAAAAAAAAAAAAAAGTTTCAAACTTTAAATAAGTTACCGGTATTCCCCTACCCCTAACTTATTTGCAGCAGTAGACCAGCATTTTTTAATTTTTCTGGTCCTACCAGGCCTTGAACCGGCAGCCAGACAGGCAGGAGTCAGCAGGTTCCCCCCTGCTTCATTCCAGCACTGCAGGCTGTCACTCAAACCTTTTTTTCTGCTTTTTTTTCTTCAGCCGCGGCTTGCTATGCCCCGGCAGGCAGCCTGCCTTTCTTGTGGGCTGCCCTCTCCACGTTTTTAGCGGCAGGGCCTCTGCTCTGCTTGCTTGCTGGGTGGGGAAGGTCCCTCCTCGGCAGGACAAGCAAATTTAACCCGGGGATCCTCTTCCCCCGGCGTGGCTAGGCCTTTCCCGGGTCGGCAGATCCCGGGAACGGCGGCCATTTTGGATTTTTCATTGGCCCCGATTTCGGACCTCCCTGGGGCTGGGGGGCCGGATTTTTTTGATTTACCCTGCGGGTCCCCAGGAGGGGGTCCTGACCCCCCCTCGCTTCCCCCTCCCCCCCCCTGGAAATCCAGGGTCCCTTTTTCTGCAGAATTCGTTCTCATCATGCACAAATCTTATTTAGCTAGCTTACAGGAGGAGGACGAACGCCCCCCCCTTGACCCCCCCCCTCTGCCAAAAATCCCTCAATCTGTGCCATTGACTCCCGGCCCTGCTGAGGAGCCCCAGGGGTCGGTTCAGGTGCGGGTGGTCCTGGGGGCGCCCCCCCTTCCTTCCCCCGATGGGTCCCAGACTCCCGGACCCCACCGTGTCCCCGGATCCGAAGGATGCCCCCCCTTTAGAGGGGGATGACCCCAGAGCCCTCCGTGTATGCCGTAAGGAGGAATTGGAGCCCCTCATTCCCTTCGTCCTGCAGGAGTTGGACTTGGAGGGTCCCCACTGTGGATAATCTGATGGACTCTCTGCCCAAGGATATGAATCCGGTCCTGGGGGGGCTCAGGGCTCCGGCCTCCGCCTTTCCCTTCCACCCCATGCTTAAGCTCCTGATCCTATGGGAATGGGAGGCCCCTGAGGGTGCTCTCCGGGTGGGGCGTGCCATGGATAAGCTGTATCCCCTCCCGGAGGAAGGTTTAGAGCTGCTGAAATATCCCGCTGTGGATTCTTATGTCTCAGCGGTTACCAAGCACACCACGATTCCGGTGGAGGGTTCCACGGCTCTAAAGGATGGGCAGGATCGCAAATTAGAGGCTCACCTGAAACGCATCTTCGAAGTCTTGGCCCTCGGGGTCTGGGCGTCTTGCTGTAGCAGCCTCATGATGCGGGCAGGCCTCAGGTGGGTCCAACAGTTACTCTGCGCCCAGGAACTTCCGCCGGCAGAGGCAGAGCAGGCTGAGCGTCTGGAGGCCGTCATCGCTTACGTGTCAGACGCCCTTTACGATCTGGTCCGTTTTCAGGCGAAGGCGATGGTTTCGGCGGTGTCTGCTCGGAGGCTCCTCTGGCTGCGCAATTGGTCGGCTGATCAGTCGTCCAAGGCTCGGTTGGGCACTCTGCCCTTCAAAGGTAAGATGCTTTTTGGAGAGGACCTCGAGAAGCTTATGGACTCCTTGGCTGACAACAAGGTCCATAAACTACCAGAGGACCGTCCTAAACCTGCCCGGTCTTTCGCGCCCTCTCGTTCTCGCTTCAGGGGTCAGCGTTATTACGCTCTGCCTGGGCGGGGAGGTTCCTCCAGGGGTTCTTCTCGTACGCAGTCCTGGTCGCAGTCCTTTCGTGGAAGGTGGCCTTTTCGTGAGGGCCAGCCCGCGAGCGCCACCCCTAAGCCTGCCACGCAATGAATTTCAGCTGACTCATTCCTCGGTCCCTCGCCTCGGCGGCCGCCTCTCCCTGTTTTTTGAGGAATGGGTCAAAATCACATCGGATCAATGGGTCCTCGACATTATCAAAGATGGGTACGCCTTCGAGATTGTTCGCGACCTTCCGTATCTTATTCTTTTCTCGCCGTGCGGTCGGTCCAAGAGGGACGCAGTGATTCAAACTCTCTCCAAACTCCTGGATCTGGGCACGGTGGTCCCATCCCGGAGAGGGAGCTTGGCGCCGGCCAGTATTCTATTTACTTCACCGTACCCAAAAAGGACGGCTCCTTCCGCCCAATACTAGACCTCAAGAGGGTCAATCTGGCCCTCAAGATCCCTCATTTCCGCATGGAAACCCTGCATGCGGTCATTGCGGCAGTCCGTCCCGGAGAGTTCCTCGCTTCCCTCGATCTTGCAGAGGCGTACTTCCATATTCCCATTCACCGGAACTACCAGAAGTATCTTTGCTTCCACATCCTCAATCAGGACTTCCAGTTTCGGGCGCTTCCCTTCGGCCTTGTGACCATGCCCCGCACCTTCACAAAGGTCATGGTGGTGGTAGCAGCGGCGCTGCGCTGGGAGGGAATCCTTGTCCACCTCTATCTGGACGACTGGCTCATCAGGGCCAAGTCAGCGGCTTCCTGTCAACAGGCGGTGGATCGCGTATTGTCTCTCCTCGCCTCCCTTGGGTGGATAGTGAACTTCTCCAAGAGCAACCTTCAGCCCTCCCAGGAGTTGGAGTTCCTGGGAGCCCACTTCGACACTCGGGTAGGCAAGGTCTTCCTACCGCGAGCGCGCACCCTCAACTGATCGAGCAGATCCAGAATCTGATTGCGCTATCTTCCCCGACGGCCTGGGACTATCTGCAGGTTTTGGGATCCATGGCTTCCACCATCGACCTCGTTCCCTGGGCCTTGGCTCATATGCATCCGTTTCAGAAAGCTTTGCTATCCCGTTGGCAGCCAGTGTCTGTGCAGTATCACATAGTCCTCCCGTTCTTGGACTCTACTGTAGACGACACAGTGGTGGCTGTCTCTTCCTCATCTACATCATAGTATCTACATCATACTGACTATCTACCTCGGTATATTAAAAAATGCTAAATAAATAAATAAATAAATCTACTATAAGGGATGCCTCTTCAAGCTCCACAGTGGACAATAGTGATCACAGACGCCAATCTGTCGGGCTGGGGTGCAGTTTGTCTCTCTCAGTCCACCCAGAGTACCTGGTCGCCGACTCAGTCTCGCTGGCCCATCAATCACCTGGAAACCCTGGCGGTATGCCTGGCTCTTCAGGATTTACTCCCCCTGCTCCGCGGCAAGGCGGTAAGAGTCTTGTCCGACAACTCCACCACAGTGGCTTACATCAATCTCCAAGGGGGCACTCGCAGTCCCCTGGTGGCCTTAGAAGCCAGCCGTTTCTTCTCTTGGGCAGAGCAGCATCTACAGTGCCTTGCGGCCTCCCACATCACGGGCAAGGCAAATGTTCAAGCAGACTTCCTCAGCCGTCAGTCGCTCTATCCGGGGGAGTGGGAGCTCTCGGACACAGCCATGGCTCTGATAGTGGACAGGTGGGGTCCCCCCCACCTAGACCTCATGGCGACTCTCACAATGCCAAGGCCAATCTGTTCTTCAGCCGCTGGAGGGAGTATGGCTCGGAGGGCGTGGATGCTCTGGCTCTGCCTTGGCCAGCGAACGTTCTTCTGTACTTGTTCCCCCGTGGCCCCTGGTGGGGAAAGTTCTCAGACGAATCGAACTCCACCGGGGACCAGTGATTCTAGTCGTGCCCGAGTGGCCGCGAAGACCGTGGTTCGCGGATCTCATCAATCTGGCGGTGGACGGACCCCTGCGCCTCGGGCATCTACCTAGTCTCCTCTGTCAGGGGCCTGTATTTTTTGACCAGGCTGATCGCTTCTGTCTAGTGGCCTGGCTTTTGAACGGCGTCGTCTGAGGCGTAAGGGGTATAAGGAGGAAGTCATCTCCACCCTGCTGCGAGCCCGAAAGCAGTCGACTTCCCTGGCCTACGTGCGCATCTGGAAAGTTTTTGAGTCTGTGTGTGCGGAGTCGGGTATTCCTGCGACCTCCGCCTCGATCCCTTTGGTTCTCTCTTTTCTTCAAAGGGGTCTCTCCAAGGGCCTCTCATTTAGTTCTCTGCGCGTTCAAGTCTCTGCGCTCGGCTCTCTCCTGGATCGGGTGGACGGTCATTCCCTAGCAGTTCATCCGGACGTGATTCGGTTTCTGAGGAGCGTTAGACACCTCCGCCCCCCCTCTCATGCTACGTGCCCGTCATGGAGTCTCAACTTGGTCCTTCGTGCTCTCTGTGCGGCTCCGTTTGAACCTCTTCGCCACGCTATGCTCAAGGATCTCACACTCAAAACTGTCTTTCTGGTCTCTATCTCTTCCACTCACCGGATTTCTGAGCTCCAGGCATTGACCTGTCGGGAGCCCTTCTTGCGTTTTTCTGATTCTGGGGTCTCTCTCAAGACTGTTTCTTCTTTCTTGCCTAAGGTTGTCTCCGCTTTCCATGTCAACCAGTCGGTAGAACTCCCCGCGTTTTCTCCGGAACAGATTGAGAGTACGGCTGGTGGTGACCTCCGTCGGCTAGATGTCAAACAAGTCTTGCTTCGCTATCTCCAGGTTACCAATGACTTTCGTGTGTCGGACCACCTCTTCGTCCTTTGCAGTGGCCCCAATCGCAGTAAGCAGGCTTCTTAGACCACGATTGCGCGGTGGTTGAAAGAAGCCATATCTTCGGCATATCTTTGTCAAGGTCGTCCGGTTCCGGAGGGCCTGAAGGCCCATTCTCTAGACTCTCAGGCTACCTCTTGGGCGGAGAGTCAATCTGTCTCTCCGCAGGAGATTTGCAGGGCCGCCATTTGGACATCTTTGCATACTTTTGCTCGGCACTACCGTTTGGATGTGCACGCCCCGGTTTTCGGTTCCCATCACCACCACCACCCCCCCCCCCCCATTTCCCTCCCCGACGATGAGGAGCCCTCCATTGATGCTCTATCTGCAGCCCACGATCGGTAGGAGCAAGAGGCAGCATCTGAGGATGTGCCTGGTGAGGAAGGAAGGCCTTCTTCAATCGAGGCATGCCTGGATGCTGTGCTCACACTGCTCGGTCGGCTGGACCGCAGGATGGAAACAGTGCAAGGACTCCTGGTGTATGTGGGGGCCAATTTGGCAGAGCTAGTACAAGGCCAGCAGTGGATGATCGAGTTTCTGTCGACCAAAGTAGGAGCTGGATCACTGGTCCTGCCCCGGACAAGTGGGCCCCTGCTGCCTCACAAGTGAGGCTCCTCCTCGTCGCCTAAACAACCCCTGTCCCCTATCCTTACCCCCCCCCCCTCAGTACATTTCTATATACATTGAAAATAGTTTTATTTTTTATATCAATAATTATTAAGATTTAAACATTTGATCTTGTCCTGTTGGCTCTCCAGTATTATGACCAGCACAGGCCTCCAGTGCTGTCCCTGTAACGTACAAGGGCAAAAATTTGATAGAGTGGGGAGAGAGGGAGAGGATGATGACAAGCGTAATGCCACAGTCAGGTGGGAAATGGGAAGGTAGATGACGATACTAGGCAAGGGGTAGGAGTGTCTAGGGGGCAATGTCTAGGGGTTGGGGGAAGAGGTGAGAAAAGGGAAGCAAATCTGAGGTTGTGCCATTATCTCCTGTGTTATTAGCAGGCTTCCCACATTTGGGGAAACGCTTAATCATAGTCGAATAAAGCATAGAAAGGTAAAATATAGACAACTTGAAAACACTGGAAAAATGAGACATTGCAGCCTTTAAAAAACACGGAACAATTTTATTGCGAAAACAAAAATATATTTAACTGTCCCTGGGGCTCGACGATGTGAAGACTTCACTTAAGGCCTCCTCGGCCATAACCAGTCTTCCCACCAGTGCGGTGATGTTCTGGAATTCGGCATTCGCCTGCTGCATCTGCTGGAGGCCCTATTGGACTCCAGTCCATCCCTCCACAACAGCAGTGTTGTGACCTTGCTGCCGTTCAATCAGGTTGGTCACCATGTTGTTGGCAAGCTCATCCAGGCAGATAATGGGCATGCCAACTTCTTCCACTTGCTGCTCTACTGGAGCCCCTTTAGTCTCCACTGGCTGTGTTTGAGGAGTGTCCTCCTGCAGGGTCAGTGTCCAAAGTCCATCAGGCTGTGTCTCCTCGACCAGTTCGGTCTCAGTGGGAGGTTCTCATCTGTTACGTCAGGGGAACATGAATTCAGGCGTGGAAGGAGAGTGAATTTCCTTCCACACCCTCATCCATATTGTTTGTGCTCCCGTTGTATGCCACTGCAGCTGCAGGAATGGATAAAACAGCAGTTTCCTGTCGTGTAGCCAGATGGACTCAGAACGAATGGGTATAGTATGCTCGTGCTAGCAGTTGGAGATGGATCTGACGTCAACACGGGTGTATATATACCCCAAAAGGAAGCGTAGCAACAGTAATTTCCGTCTCCAAAGTTTGGAGAGCCTGCACGCTCGCTGAGTGTGTTTTCCAAATCTACTTTCTATTTTTCTACTTTCTACTTTCTTTTCGCTAAAACTTCTACAGCACCATCGAGCCCTGCACTCCTGCGGTGATACCCTAAGGTCCCTCCTCCAGTAGAGTTTCCCGGGGTGATTTCCGTGATCCCCCAGAGGTTTAAGTCCTCGGTCCGGTGGCCGAATCGCGGCAGGGACGCAGCCCCCGGGCGAAGTTCGGGTGAGGCATACGAGGCGCCTCGGTCCCGGCGTGGACGAGGCAGCGGGTGCATATCCTCAAACGCGGTGGTGAAGGTACTTGCCCTCTCCCCCCGCAGCCGGAGACCGCCCGGGTTCCAGCCGGGAAGCGCCGAGGATCAGGTAAGGCGTACGTCTTTTACTTCTGGTCTCCGAGGAACCGAGGATCGGCGGCGTGGCACGCCGTGGAGGGCGCCATTTTGTGGCCTTGTTCAGGTATTGAGCGCCCGTAATAGGCGCAGGTCTATGACTAAGCGCATATTATATTCCTCATTGTGCGTATATTGAATACCATTGAACGTGTATTGCTAACCGCTTATTGCTGAGAGCATATTGAATACCATTGAGCGTGTATTGCTAACCGCTTATTGCTGAGAGCATATTGAATACCATTGAGCGTGTATTGCTAACCGCTTATTGCTGAGAGCATATTGCATACCATTGAGCATGTATTGCTAACCGCTTATTGCTGAGAGCATATTGCATACCATTGAGCGTGTATTCATGACCGCATATTGCTGAGAGCATATTGCATATCATTGAGCGTATATTGTTAGCCGCATATGGCTGAGCGCTTGTTGTCTTAAGCGTATATAGCTGCCGCATATTATTATTAAGCGCCTGTTGTATTAAGCTTATATAGCTGCCGCATATTGTTGTTACGCGCCTGTTGTATTAAGCGTATATAGCTGCCGCATATTATTATTAAGCGCCTGTTGTATTAAGCGTATATAGCGGCCGCTTATTATTATTCAGCGCCTGTTGTCCTAAGCGCATATTGCTGCCGCATATTGTTATTAAGTGCCTGTTGTATGAAGCGCATATTGCTGCCGCATATTATTATTGTGCGCCTGTTGTACTAAGCGCATATTGTTGCCACATATTATTATTAAGCGCCTGTTGTATGAAGCGCATATTGCTGCCGCATATTATTATTAAGCGCCTGATGTACTAAGCGCATATTGCTGCCACACAATGGAACAGAACGCCTCAGCGTCTTTAACGGGGGCGCCGCCTGCCTCCGGCATTAAAGCCCTCGGCCTCTGCTCTGCATGCCAGCTTAGAGCCACGCACAGTGAAGAGCCAGACTCCCTATGTGCCCAATGTGAGGAGGCCGTGGTACCCTCGGGCCAGGACCAGTCTCAGCCACGATTTGCTGACAGTTCCCCAGGGGCTACCCCGGATTTAGCGGTCAATCTCGACCAATCGGGAATCCCGGGGGATCTTGTACCCCGGCGATTGGAGGCTGCTTCAATTTCCTGGGTGGATCTCTTTAAGGGGATTCATGCCTTTGTACAGATGCAAACGGCTTCCCGTCCAGGCCCTGCGGTTCCCGCTGTTCCTGTTGTTCCTGCTGTTTCGGCGGTTCCTGCGGTGGCTGCGACTGCGGCGGCTGCTGCAGCTGCCGCTGCGGTGGCAGCTCCTGCGGATCCTGTTCCTGGACCCTCATGCCCTTATCGTGAGCGGGACCTCCCGCCGCTGGACAGTCCAGATCAGTCAGACCAGGTTTCACCGGACGAGTCCGAATTCCCGGACGAGAGGGAACTTCCCCCAGGGATTGAGCCATATAGAACCATGAGGCGGTTCTTCCCTAAGGAGGATCTCTCCGACCTGGTGTCTGTGTCTGGCAGAGTTGGATATTACAGGTCCCAGCGCTACGGTACCCTCTGCGCAGAACCCCCTGCTGGAAGGTCTTCGTCCTACAGCCTGCTATTTTCCATTTCTGCAAGCAGCACAGCAACTGATAGATTTAGAATGGGCTGCACCAGCGGCCTCATTCAAAGGGGGTCGGGCCCTGACAGGCATGTACCCTATTACTATTACCCTATTACTATTACCCTTTACTATTATTTACTAGTACCCTATTACTTTACTATTATTTACTATTACTTTACTATTATTTACTTTACTATTACTTTACCTATTACTTTACTATTATTTACTAGTACCCTATTACTATTACCCTTTACTATTATTTACTATTTTTTACTGTTTTTTGTTACTATTGTTACTATTACCCTGTTCGATGTAAACCGGTCTGATATGGTCTTCCAACCATGAAGATCGGTATAGAAAAGCGTTAAATAAATAAATAAATAAATAAATGTACCCCCTGGCACCGGCTATCCAAGAGCTGCTGGCGTGCCCTCAGGTGGACGCCTTGATTAGCGCTGTGGTCAAGCGCACTACCATTCCAGTTGAAGGGGGGGCGGCCCTCAAGGAGCCTCATGACCGGCGATTGGACGCCATTCTGAAACAGACTTTTGAGGTGGCAGCTCTATCTTTGCGGATCGCAACCTGCTGCACAGTGGTGATGCGTTCCTGTTTGTCACAGGTCAGGAACAACGCTCCAGCAGCAGACGTGGAGTCAGCTCTCTCGTTCCTCACGGATGCTGCATCAGACCTAGTCCGGACAACAGCCAAGGGGATCTCATCCTCCGTAGCCGCCAGGAGGCAGCTCTGGATCCGGAAATGGTCAGCTGATGCGCCTTCAAAGACACGCCTCACCAGATTGCCCTTTAAGGGCTCTTTCCTATTTGGTAGCGACCTTGATAAACTGGCCAGTACATGGGGCGCCTCTCCAGTGCCTAGACTGCCGGAAGATCGGTTCAGAAGGAGCCAGCGCGCCTTTCCAAGGCCCTCCAGGGGCAGGAGTTCACAGCGCTTCATTCCTTACAGGAGTCGCTACCAGGCGCCGCGTCCTCAGGCCAGGAATCAGTCCTTTCGGACCAAGCAGCGCAAGAGGGGAGCAAGCCCGGGCTCAGGTCCCGGCCGCGCCACACAATGAGAATCCGCCGATTCATCTGGGGGACGGAGCCATAGGCGGCAGGTTTAACCCTCTTCTACCCCAGATGGGTCAAGATCACGTCGGACCAGTGGGTCCTCGCCATTATCCGAGAGGGATATTATCTGGACTTTCATCATCTCCCTCCGAACAAGTTTGTGGAATCTTCATGTCCCATACACAAGAAGGCAGCATTGGAAGCTACCCTGGCGAGGCTCCTGTCCTTGAACGCTATCATCCCAGTACCTGCCTGGGAAGTGAATTCTGGACACTATTCCATTTATTTCATGGTACCCAAGAAAGGGGGCACCTTTCGGCCCGTACTGGACCTCAAGTCAGTCAATCGATACTTAAGGGTCCCGAGGTTTCGCATGGAAACTCTGCGCTCCGTCAAGACCGCAGTACAGCCAGGAGAATTCCTCACGGCTTTAGACTTGTCGGAAGCCTACCTGCATATCCCGATCCATCAGGATCATCAGCGCTACCTACGCTTCAAGGTTCTGGGTCGCCACTTCCAATTCCGGGCTCTGCTCTTCGGATTGGCCACGTCACCGCGGACCCTCACCAAGGTGGTTGTCGTGGTAGCAGCGGCCCTCAGGCGGGAAGGAATTCTGGTCCATCCCTACCTAGACGATTGGCTGATCAGGGCGAAATCATGAGAGGAGAGCCATTGGACAACCGACAGAGTGATCGCCCTTCTGGAAAGCTTGGGCTGGGTGATCAACCTCAGCAAGAGTTGCCTTCAGCCTTCCCAGTCACTGGAATACCTGGGAGTACAGTTCGACACCCAGGCAGACACAGTCAGTCTCACTACCAAGAGAAGGTTAAAACTCCAGACGCGTATCCAGTACTTGATGGGTACCAGTCGGCCCATAGCTTGGGATTATCTGCAGGTTCTCGGTCTCATGGCATCCAACCTGGAAGCGGTACCTTGGGCAAGGGCCCATATGAGACCTCTACTACACTCCCTGCTCTCTCGCTGGAGCCCCCGTCTACGGAACTATTCCACGCACCTACCTCTGCCTGCCAGAGTACGGACCCAGTTACGGTGGTGGTTGCAGTCCAACCACATGAGCAGGGGGTCGAAGATGTCCTCCCCAACGTGGACTCTGCTCACCACAGATGCCAGCCTGAGCGGCTGGGGTGCACACTGCGAAGGACTTACCGCACAAGGGCGGTGGAACAGAGAAGAGTCCGCGTGGAACATCAACCGTCTAGAGGCTCAGGCAGTTCGATTGGCATGCCTTCGCTTTGCTCACAGACTGAAGAACAGAGCAGTCAGAGTGATGTCAGACAACGCCACCACGGTGGCATACATCAACTGTCAGGGCGGAACCAGAAGCCGACAGGTATCTCTGGAGATCTCCCCGCTGATGGCTTGGGCAGAGGCGAATCTTCAGGACATCTCCGCCGTCCACATTGCCGGGAAGGACAACACCACGGCAGACTTCCTCAGCAGAGAAAGCCTAAATCCAGGAGAGTGGCAGCTGTCACCCACAGCCTTCCAGATGATTGTGGATCACTGGGGGATTCCGGACATGGATTTACTGGCGGACAAGTCCAATGCTCAAGTACCCAGATACTTCAGCCGCAAGCGCGACCCGTTCTCACACGGAATCGATGCCCTGGTTCAGCCATGGCCTCCAGGGACTCTGCTATACGCCTTTCCTCCGTGGCCTCTGCTGGGCGCCATCATCCACAAGATTCAGAAACACCGGGGCCTAGTTCTTCTAGTGGCACCAGACTGGCCAAGAAGACCCTGGTACGCGGACATGAGAAGACTACTGGCAGGGGGAGCCCCTTCCCCTGCCTCCTCTCCGGGACCTTCTACGTCAAGGTCCCATCCTCCACGAGGATCCGGCTCAATTCTCTCTTACGGTCTGGCCATTGAGAGGGCTAGACTGAAGAAAAGAGGTTACTCGGAGCCCGTGATAGATACACTCCTCCGAGCTCGCAAGTTTTCCACATCCCTCACCTATGTAAGGATCTGGAGAGTATTTGAAGCATGGTGCGACACTCATGGCACCAATCTACATGCGACCACAATTCCTATTGTTCTGGATTTCCTGCAAGATGGGCTTCAGAAGGGTCTCTCCCTCAGCTCCATCAAAGTGCAGGTGGCTGCACTGTCTTGCTACGGTCCCAGGAGGGATGGCAAGACCATTGCACGCATCCAGATGTCTCGCTTCCTGAAAGGGGTTAAGGACATTCGTCCGCCACTGAAGTGGCCAGTACCTTCGTGGAACCTCAACCTTGTTTTGGATTTCCTAGCGGGATCCACCTTCAGACCCCTTCGGGGCCTGTCTCTCCGTTCTCTAACCTTGAAGATGGTGTTCTTATTGGCGGTGTGTTCCGCACGCCGCGTCTCAGAGCTACAAGCACTGTCCTGCCGTGATCCCTTTCTGAGGATCACTCCAGAGGCTATCCATCTTCGCACGGTTCCCTCCTTTCTACCTAAAGTGGTCTCACAGTTTCACCTTAATCAGACTATATCCTTGCCTACCACGGCAGGTTTGAAGAAATCTGAAGAAGGGCGTTTGCTACGCCATCTCGACATAGGCAGACTGCTGCCTAGATATCTGGGAATGACAGAAGACGTCCGAAAGACAGACCATCTGTTCGTCCTGCACAGCGGGAAACGACAAGGGGAAGCGGCCTCTCAGCCCACCATCGCCCGCTGGATTAAAGAAGTTATCAGAGCAGCTTACGTGGAGGCCGGGAAGTCTCCGCCTCTACAGGTCAAGGCTCATTCTACCAGAGCACAAGCGGCATCCTGGGCGGAATCCAGGATGCTGTCGCCTGCAGAAATCTGTAAAGCGGCGACATGGTCCTCCCTCCATACCTTCTCCAGGTTCTACCGTCTGGATGTCCAGACCAGGGAGGACTCAGCATTTGTGAGGGCGGTACTACATGGTCCTCAGGCAGCCTCCCGCCCAGGCTGGGAGTAAAGCTTTTGTACATCCCATTCGTTCTGAGTCCATCTGGGTACACGACAGGAAATGTTGAGATTACTTACCTGATAATCTCCTTTTCCTTAGTGCAGACAGATGGACTCAGCATCCCGCCCAGCTGCCTGTGTACATGCGTTTCACCGATGCAAGGTAAGCCATGTCATCTGTTTCCATAAGAGCGTACACTCTACCAGGTGTCAACGTCCTCCGGTTGGGAATGCTGGCGGTCTCTAGCTACTATCAATCGGTCAGGGGAATCCTGTTTCACTTTTCACCGAGCGTCAGTACACACATCCATAACAGCTTTTGCAAGGAAGATTACTAAGTTGCTACGCTTCCTGTGGGGGTATATATACACCCGTGCTGACGTCAATCCGTCTCCAACTGCTAGCACGAGCATACTATACCCATTCTTTCTGAGTCCATCTGTCTACACTAAGGAAAAGGAGATTATCAGGTAAGTAATTTCAACATTTTGTTGGTCACCCAAGCACAGACAAAGTGAAAAACAATGTAAACATGGTAATCATTTCAAAAATTGTATCTTCTAGTAGCCCTGAGTCACAGCCGTCGGGTGCAGTCACTCCATCCAGTGCCTCTGGGTGCAGTGGGGAGAGGACCAGCTCCTCCAGGGGAGTCAATATCGGTGTACAAGCAGGTCCACCACCTGTACGTTTTCATGATGCCGCAATTTTTCCAGCTTTCTCCTTCACCTCCCTGCAAGTGTCATGCCAGTGGTGCTGAATCTGTTTGACATCCCTGGTATTGACCCTCTGGAGACTGACCTCTCATGCAATCTGCTCCCAGATTTGCTTTCTGATAGATTGCGAACACTGGGGCAGATTTTCAAAGACCAAGGCTCACCAGGCCTATTTTCAAAAGGCCCTGCGGCGCGCATAAAGCCCCGGGACGCGCATATGTTCCTGGGCTTTTCTAAATGGGTGGACGGGGCGGGGCAGATGGTCCGGGGGCGTGGTAGGACAGTCTGGGAGGCATGGCCAAGGACTCCGGCACAGGGGGATCGCGCGCTGGCACACAGCCAGCAGGCGTAACTTGTGAGATAAAGGTATGGGGGTGGGGGTTCAGGCTGGGGGGCGGGACAGGTAGGGGAAGGGAGGGGAGAGTGGGGGGGGGGGGGGTGGAAAGGAAAGTTGCCTCCGACCTCGGAGGGAACGGGGAAAGCCAGCTGGTCTCCCCGAGGGCTCGGCGTGCGCAAGACGCACTAGTGTGCACCCCCTTGCGTGTGCCAACCCCTGATTTTATAACATGTGTGTGGCTGTCTGTCCAGTTGACCATCAGCGTTTCAACTGTTCTCCATTTAAGTTGCTCGCTGCTGAAACAGAGACAGGAAACAAAAGTATTGTATACCAGTTATTGACAATTTGAAGAACAGCAATGATACATTAGAAAACAGGACAGATACAGAGAGAGAGAGAGGCCTCCGAGAGAGCATGGACAGATAGAAAAACAAAGAAACACAGGTCCCCCATAGAGCATGGACAGAGAGAGAAAGGCCTCCGAGAGAGCATGGACAGATAGAAAAACAAAGAAATACAGGCCCCCCAGAGAGCATGGACAGAGAGAGAAAGGCCTCCCAAATTGCAGCCCTAGAAAACAAGCAAAAAAAAGGTGGGCTTTAATGGCACCAAAAAAACAAATCACCGGCATACAAGGATTGCGCGTCCTTTAAGAAGCTAACAGACGTTCTTAACTACGCATCGCAGTATCGATTTGCAGGGGCTAGAATGCAAGGACATTCGAAAAGTGGATAAGAATATCGGTGCCAGGGTGTGACCGCCCACCATTAATAAAGCATTTCCAAAATCAGAATGTCCCTGCATCCCAGCTCCCGGTATTATAACTTTCAAGCATGAGACGTCGATCGGCAGAACTCAATTTTATGGACGTTCGAATACTGGCTGTGAGTCGGCATACAGAAATAGGACATCGATAAAAATCGTTACAACACACCAAGAAAAATAACGAGCGGTTTCCACAACGGTAATGTGAAGACACTGAAAAATGTTTAGATAGCCCCCCGGACACTTAAAACATTCTTATCTACTTTTTCAGTACCCTTGCATAGTGGGCCCATAATAATTGATTTTGCAATGCCCCATTTTTGGACGTTGATCCTCATCCCCATTTTTGGACGTTGATCCTCCTCCCCATCACCAAATCCATTGAACTCACCATGGAAAGATGGAACAAACTCAGTTCAAATTTATCTCAACTGCTATCACAACTATCTCTCTGCCTCAACCAAGCCAAAACAGAAATCATTCACATCCAGGACGACCGTCCCGCTTCCCCCCTCGAGAGCACCCCCTCAAACAACACAGGAAGCGCAAACAACACTGGGATGCCAAACTTATCAAGAACCTCACTCACACCATCCACAAAAAACCTAGGAGTAACCATCGACAGCCAACTCAACTTTAAACGACACATCTCCAATATAATCAAAGATGGATTTTTCAAACTTCAAACACTTAAAAAACTCAAACCTCTCCTCCAACTGCATGATTTCCGAACAGTACTACAATCAATTATTTTCTCAAAACTCGACTACTGCAACTCCCTCCTCCTTGGACTTCCTGAAATCCACATCAAGCCCCTCCAAGTTCTACAAAACGCCGCCGCCAGAATTATCACCAATCACAGAAAATCCTCCCACATCACACCCACTCTCAAAGACCTCCACTGGCTGCCCATCACACAAAGAATCCAGTATAAAACCCTCACCCTTCTTCACAAAAAAATAAACAACAACAGAATGGTCTGGCTAAACAACAACATCCAACCATATTTCACACAAAGAAATCTCAGATCCACCAACTCAGGTCTCCTCTCCATCCCAACTCTTAAAAATGCTCACCTCAATACAACACGCAAACGAGCCATTACAATAGCTGGCCCTACCCTCTGGAACTCCCTCCCCCCACAGCTCAGAAACGAACCCTCACCGCAAGTCTTTAAAAAAACAGCTCAAAACATGGCTGTTCTTGAAAGCATTCCCTCCTGAACCCCAACATCCTATAATAAACGCTCTTGAAAGCCTTACCGCATAACTTCTACTCTGCATGAACGCATAACCCCTCCCCCCTTCTCTATCCTCCCTTTTCCCTGTCCCCCACCCTTCTCGTAACCTCCCTCTTCCCTGTCCCCCACCCTACTCATAACCAAGTCATATTGTACATATTGTATATAGGCTATTTGCCATTTCTATATACCCACTAATATTTAATTCTAATTTTATTCATATGTTACAATGTTCCTTATATTTATTGTTTAATCAACTGTTCTCTTGTTACAATGTAAAATAGGGCAGCTCCGGCTCTATTCAACCTGTTTTCTGGAAACCGATGTGATATCTCGATCGAATGTCGGTATACAAAAGAAATAAATAAATAAATAAATAAATAAACACACTCTATCCTCAAACGCTGTATTCAAGGGCGTACATTTACTATGTATGCCAAAAAAATATATATATATAATACATTTTTATATAAGTAGAAAAGCGACCAGTGCTTACCTTTGCAAAAAGAAGGAAATGAAGAGATGAAATGAAGCTCAAGTCGCTTGAATTCAAGGGACCAGTTACCACCAGTCAGTACAGGTCCAACCAATCTTGGCACAAAGGGGAAGTTTGCCTCGTTGCAGCATTTTATATACCCTGCTGCTGATAGGATTATGACCCGTTTGCTGACATTACAGGCACAGTGGGGGAGCAAAGACTATTTCAAACGTGCTTTTCTACTTAAAATATCATTTTTTGTACTTCAACAATTGTATTATAGTTGCCAAACCTTTTTTGACAGATAGACGCAGACTGATCGCACGCGCGATGCAATATTGAACGTCCAATGCAATAATAACGATGGCGTTACGGATGTTCTGTTTCGAACAATGCGCCTTTTTCGTGCGCTTTTCATTTCAGATTAATTTAAATATTGCATCCGTGGTGCCGGAGAAAAATTGTGCGCACATTTAAACCATGTACGTTCCTAATGAATGCAGTTTCTCTGCGCAGTTTGTATAGCATCGGCCCCCTTGAGCGCACTGTGTGTAGTTCTGGTCACCCCATCTCAAAAAAGATAAATAGGTAACATAGAAGAAGTACATAAAAGAGGAACAAAAAATGATAAAGGGGATGGAAAAGATCTCTTAGAGTGAAAGGCTAAACAAATTAAGGCTCTTTAGCTTGGAAAAGAGATGATCTGGATTGGAGTGGAATAGATAAATAGGGAACAGCTATTAACAGTGTCAAACACTAGGACTAGGGGACACTCCATGAAACGAGCAAATGGCAATTTAAAACAAATCATAGGGAGTATTTTTTTCACTCACCGCAAAATCAAGATAAGGAATCTGTTGCCAGAGGACGTAGTCAAGGCCGATACAGAAAAGCGCGTGGGAGAGCTGGCGAGCGCCCGCTCTCCCGGCACGCGCACAGGCCACTCTCCTGGGCGTGCGATTCAGGAGGGTGGCCTTTGCAAATTAGGGCCTGTGGTAAAAGGATGTGCTAGGGACACTAGCGCGACACTAGCGCCTATTTTTTTGACAGGAGCGGCGGCTGTCAGCGGGTTTTACTGCTGACGCTCAATTTTGCCGGCGTCAGTTCTCAAACCCGCTGACAGCCGCAAGTTCGGAAAACGGACGCCGGCATAATTGAGCATTCGTCTTCCGACCCTCAGGCCACGGGCCAATTTATTTTTTTTTTAATTTGTACTTTTTTTTTTACTTTTAGGGCCTCCGACTTAATATCACTACGATATTAAGTCGGAGGGTGTACAGAAAAGCAGTTTTTTCTGCTTTTCTGTATACTTCCCCAGCACCGGCAGAAATTAAAATGTGCGGCTTGGCTGCACATTTTACTTTCTGTATCGCGCGGGAATAACTAATAGGTCCATCAACATGCATTTGCATGTTGATGGACCTATTAGGTAAAGCTATCGTGTCGAAAACACACGTCCAAACCTGGGCTAACAGTGCGCTCCTCTGGAGTGCACTGTACTATATCGGCCTGATAGTGGGGTTCAAGTCCATTAACAGTTATTAGCCAGATAGACTTGGGAAAGCCAGAACATATTCTTGGGAGTGAGATACAAGAATAGATAATCTATTTGGGATTTTCCTGGTACTTGTTACCTGATCTGGCCGCTGTCAGAGAAGGAATGCTGGGCTCGATGGACCTTCGTCTGAGCCAGCATGGTGCTACTTATGTCCTTTTGCTAATTATCTCAGGGACGGTCCTTTACCATGTTCCAGAGCTGGGAGTAATCTGATATATAGGAATAATGTATGAACTGATAACTGAGGAAGAGGGTATATGTAAGAACAAAACCCAAGACAACATAAATGATAGATTATAATGTCAAGGGTTTCTTCTTTTCGTATGCACATAGTCTAAAAATATAAAATGAAAACAAAATGAAACATACTAATTGATTCGGAAGTTCAGGATGGGGAAGGAGGAGGGTTGTCCAGCCAAAATTAGTTGTCAATCTGAATAAGGTGAGAACTTTATTCTGAACCTTGAATTTTAAGAAGCTTTAAAAGATTGAAATGTAACAAAACAAGTGCTGTAATTGTATAAAAATAACTACCATTTTAAGATCCCTTTGTAAATGAATTTATATGCATATTTATTCATTTTAATGAAAGCAAAGTAATTTCTGTAATTGTGTATACAGTATGGCTTTTTTTTTTTTTTTCATTTTAAAAAAGCCAGAAACACACTCTGTGTGTTCATTCAAAATAGTTTGATTAACGTTTTGAAGATCCATTTTCCTTAGTAATGGATAATGATAGCCTGGGTTTTAGTTTCCTCTGCTGAGCTTTTAATTGTTCTGTAAAGAAAAAGAAATGTAGTAAGTTGAGCAATGATCATAATCAGCAAAGAAGCTTAGCTTGGTAGATTTAATTGCCTTGGTTTTTATTGTTGTATCTGGAAAACATATTACAGTGATTATAACTGTCAGGCAAAGTTTGACAATTATAAAACATGGCTTAATTGTTCCTCTTTTTTTCTACTGTAAGGTCTTATGGTCATTTAGCTTTCCTAATTGGCTAAACTACCAGAGCCATGTATCCCCAAAGTAGCCAGATTTTCTTTGTGTTTTCAACATAGTAAAAGATGTTACCAGTGCTCAGTCTGGCAAAGAGGTATCCTCTTGAAGCACCAGAACTACAAAAAAACATGTTTTAATCTATTTTTAATCATTCCTTCAATAGCCCCCCCCCCCCCCCACTTTGTTTCTCATTTTGGTTGGATTTCTGAGTTAAGATGCATGTATTCAAGCTAGAATCATGATATTTCTTTTCTCCATTAACAAGCAGGCATGAATTAGCCATAACATGTGGGCAATGTTATCAAACTGTGCAGACACGAATCCAGCTGTCAGAGCTCAGTAAAGATTTTACTAAGCATGCATGAGAGTTGCCGTGCATACACACTGTCTCATGAGCCCCTCAGTCTTTCTTTATTCTAGCTTCCCCATGCACATGTCCATCTCTCTCTTAAAATATTTTGGTTTTAAACTTTAGTACTCTCTTACTGCCTCATTGGTTCTTCTCTCTTCCTGCCTTTGCTTCGGCAGAACCTCAAACAGAACAAAGTTTCAAATAAACAAAAATATGATGAGCATGGAAAAGCCCAAGGCTAAGAAACCTGTAGTCAGTTACTTCAAGGCCTGCATCTGTGGGCAGTGGATGTCCATCCCAGATATGTATTCTGTCTGCTTTCGCTGGGCCTGGACCATGTCTCCTCCACCTGTCCCCTCTAGAATGCAACATCTTCGTGCCTGGAGGTCCTAAGTAACGTGTAGTGGGTAAGAGCTTGAAGCCTCAGCACAAGGCTAAGTAGCAGAGCCACCACTTCTCTAGGAGCAAGGTGTCGTTGGACTTGGTATAGGAAATTGAAACAATTTCTCCCTACTGTTCCTTCAAGTGCAGGAAAGCTCCGCCCCCTCCCCCAATGGTGCCAGTTCCTAGATTTGTCTCAAGTTAGGGGTTGAGCATGTCATGAGTCTGTGTCACTAGGCAAAGCTCCAAGAACATGTAAAAAAAACACGAGAGTCCGCATTTGGAGCCATCTCCCTTGGAGATGCAGAAAAGACTAGTTCTATTGACACAGAGTTCTGGCAGAGTGAACCCATCCTTGACACAGTTCTATCATCCTTCATGCCACAGAAGATCCCTATGGCAGTGAGCCATTTATTATACCCAGACCTGGGGCCAACCAGGGCACCATCCATGTAATCGGCATGAAACACACAGTTGAAAAGGCATACCATGGCATCATCGATTGTATCAGGGAAGAAAGCTTTGGCACATAAGCCCAAGAGTCCCACTGTTGATACTGTGGTGTAAAAGCAGGCTGTGTTGGCACTGCCCATAGATCAAGGCGCTATTCAGGAATTGTCAATACAACTGGCACAGAGTAACTCAGAGCATGCTGCTGCCACTTCAAATGCAGTTTTCATACAGGCAGTCCTTAGTGAGAATCAGCCAACCTGAGTTTCTGAAGAGGATACAATATCTCTCCTCCAACTCAGCATAGCCAGTGGGAGCCCAGATTTTGGAGCTAATGAATTTCCTGAAGACCGGAGGAGGATATCTCCTATACAAGAGGGAGGAAATGTTTCCATATCGTGGGGCTGCCCAAAGCTCACATCAATGTGTACATCCAGTATTTGGAATCCATGTCGTATATTCTCCTTCAGGGGAGTCCTTTCATGAATCAGAAGGGGACGAGGTGGGATCAGTTTATTCTGAGCACCTACCAGACGTTTCCCCATTGGACCAGTGGAGATCTCCTCTTTGGTTGCTCTTGTTATTGTCAGGGTCTTAACTCCATGTTTCTTCATGGTTGGAGGAGGAGGAAGATTCCATTGGGATTCCTTCAGATCCCTTGCTGTCTCAGAATACCTCTATTCTGGAGGATCTCTGCTGCTTCAATTTTTTTGTTGTTTGGATAAGCTGGAAAAGACATTGGCAGGAAGTAAAAGGACCTGAGAATAGGTCTTCAGTTTAACTGGTTATCCCAGTTAACAAACTCCTCAAGGATTTGGAAGATGTTGACATTGTGGCTTCCGGTGGCCGGGAAGCAGGGTCAGAATTTTGGTCCAATTTTGGTGGAGTCTGCATTGCAACATGCTAAACGCACTCATGATCATTCTAACATATCATCTGGGAAGGATCTATAACCATTAGTCACATTTGGGGGAAAAGGTCTTCCAGGAATCTATGCTGAGTGCCTGAATTGTGGCTCAACAGCTATGCATGGTGCAGTATTTACCTGAATGTGTAAAAAAGCTAAAGGCTTTGATGGAATTATCAAACCAAGTACAGGCACACTTCTGTCAAGCAATGGAGGATATGGAGGAATGTGAAAAGCACCTCATGCATTCCATTTATGAAGCTTTTGATATTTTGGCTCCTCTGGTGGGAGGAAGAGTTCAATTTTTCTCATGGAATGTCTCTGTATCACCAAGAGCTGCTTCCTGAAAATTGTGAAGTCTGTCTACTGCTTACGCTTTTCTCACCCTCTTCCAACCCAATTGCAGCTGGAGTTGGAGTTTGTCCTTCAATATAAGGCAGTCGAGCCTGTCCTTTCTTGGGAATGTGGCCAAGGATTATATTCCTGGTATTTCTTAATCCCCTAGAAATCAGGGGTTTGAAGCTTATTCTGTATTTGCAGAGACTGAACAATTTGATGCGGGAGGGGTTCAAGATGAACTCCCTCCAGAATATTCCTCCTTTCATTCAACCCAGGGTTTGGATGTGTGCTCAGGATCTGAAAGACACTTATGCACACATTCCCATTCACCTGCCCATCAAGCGTTCCTCAGGTTTATGGTGAAGGATGTAGGGTACTGATATAAGAGGCTCATCTTTGGCCTCTCGGCAGCTCTGAGAGTGTTCACAAAATGTCCTGTGGTAGTGGCTCCATAGCTTGATTGGCATGGAGTCAACATAGTCCCCTAACTGGACGATTGTTTGGTGATGGGTCCATCTGCCTCAGGAGTTCTGGAGTCCCATCAAGAAGACCGTATAGCTTCTCCAGTTTCTAGGTTTCTTGATCAGCTTTGCAAAGTCAAACCTGGTTCTGTCTCCAAAAACTCACTTCATAGGAGCTTATGTAGACTCACTTCATGAAAAATGCTTCTCCCATCAAAAGATCCACATTGCTGATGAGCTTAGTAAGGTCTTAATACTTCATCAGGACCAAGAGTCAGCAAGTTCAATCCTTGTCCTTTTCAGATACATGGCTGCTGCAGTACATGCCATTCTTCTGACTCATCTACACATGAGGTGCCTTCAGTGTATCCTTTGAAACTAATGGAATCTGCTCTAGCAGCTATTATCCCACCAAATCTTATTGATCCCCAGGATGAGAGCATCCCTTTAGTGATGGGTGAATTGGGAAGTTCTAAATGCTGGCCTCTTGCTGCGTGTTTCACCACATCAAATGACTGTCTACTGATGCCTCCACGGTAGGATGGGTCACATACTGCTGCAGTGTAGACCCCCTGATCCAATGAAGTCATTTTGAAATGTGTATGTGAGATGTTTATCCAATTAAAGCATTTGTCAGACAGTACTGCTGGGGCAGGCACGTAGTGCCGAAAAACTGTCAATTTTTGGTGACATGCAAATAAGTTGGTTAAGCTTGTGAGATATTTGGACTTCCCAGCAACTAATTGAAAATTCCACCACATGACTGATACAAGGATGCAAACCATGTGATCATATCACACCTCTCTACACAAACTGCACTGGCTACCAATCCCCTTCAGAACAAATTCAAAACTTGTTGCTAATTTTTAAGTCTTTAAGAGGAGATAGACCTATTTACTTGGGAGAGAAGCTGTCCCTATACTTGCTTTCCAGACCAGTAAGATACTTACCTGGAGCCTCTGTAACCATGCCATTGACAAAAGAACAGATGCCCAACAACAATTCTTCTCAGGAGCAGCATGTATACTGTGGAACTCTCTCCCAGAGGAGTTCCACCCAAGACATGATTACTTATATTTCAGGAAGCAAATACATGCCTGGCTCTTCTGCCAGACCTTTAATGTCAAACACTGCTTCCTCCACCATAGAAACTGCTAAATTGACTACAGTGAGCTACCTGGTGTCAGGATTTCTGGACTATGGGTACATCGTCCCTGGAGCTGTACAGAACGAGAAGGCAGGATACTGGGCTAGACAAGGACCAGTCTTCTGCCTGGCCAGCCCCCTCCCCCACAGGTTGAGCCCTTGGGTTCTGGGGACGGTAGGTCTTTGTGATGGCAAATCATCATGGTGAGTATTTTGACAATGTAATTATACAAAAACCCCCACTGCTCTCATTTCACCACCTTTTGGCGACTCACTCCTTACATGACCTTCATAATAGGCATCATTGTGCGGCAACTCGTACCATTTTTTCACTCTGCCTTATTTTTAATCATCGGTCAGTCCGTATTTTTTATGTTTTTCTGTGCTTAATAATTAAAGTGCTCCGTGCTTTTTCAACTATTTCAACGAAGTAATATTCCTCATTAAATAATTAAATATCACTTAACTTGTAGTTCCAGTATGTGATGCTGTTAATGCCCAAGTTACACATCCGATAATATGTAGCAACGTGATACATCTCCACATTGCTGTGTCCGTGCCCGACACTGTACGGTGTTTCGGACGGGATCGTCCTTCTTCAAGGGCAATGTTCTGCGCCATAAAAAAACTTTCATTAAACTCTGAATAGCTGTATTAACACTGTCCTGACATGCATAACTACTTACTCAGTTTTTCCACCATTGTTACTCTCAGCGTTTTTTACGATCTTCTCTTCCGGTTTTCCACTTCCCGCCACCATCTTTAAACCCCCTTGCGTAAGTGACGTAGACACGCGTCACTCTGATATTACAAAGAGTACCACTCAATCATGCTATTCAAACCCATTGGGCTCACAGTACGCATCCAAAATATCCATTGTTGCTCCTTTAAATTCAGCAAAGCATTCGGGTCACCACCACGTTGCTGCGATGTGACTACTTCTGAAACTCGCCATGTCAGCTGTTGAAAACGATGCTGTTGCTCTAGGCAATGGGCCACCATTGGAGCCATGATTTTACCTGTGGCTAAGCAGCTGCGATGTTCAATCAAACGCACTCGTATTTGCCGTTTTGTCCGTCCTATGTAGTACAAGTTACAGGGGCAAACGATAATGTATATCACATGAGATGTGTCACAACAGGAATATTGTCGTGATTTATGTACTTTACCATATTTATCAATCCACAATTCACCCTCAATCACCTGACTACATAAGGAACAATGTTTACATGGCCAATGCCCGATGTTTTTATTTATACTGGTCAAACTTCTAGTAGTCAAGAAAGAGTGCGTAACTAAATCCCCCACATTTTACCTCTGCTATACGCTATGATCGGAGGTTCTTTGAAAATGTCATGAGTCTTCAGAACTGGCCAATGATGATGTATCAACTTAGCTATGTTACCTGACAAATTAGAGTAGGGAACAGTACACACTATCCTTGATTCTTCACTTTCTGTTGGTTTATCAAGGAGCAACCATTGGCGTTCTGCATTATATGCTCGCTTGTAAGCTTTCTTAATGTATCTCGCCGGATAGCCCCGTTCTAGCAGACGTGTTTTAAGGACGTCTGCTTGGCGGACGAACTCAGCTCTTGTACTGCAAATTCTCCGTATCCGGAGAAACTGCCCTATCGGCAGATTATTTCGTAACTGTTGGGGATGAAAGCTAGTATAATGTAAGAGGGTATTCCTCTCGCATTCTTTCCTGTATAACGTGGTAGTACAACGTCCATTGACCAAACTAATGGCAATATCTAAAAAATTGATGTCTGTTTGATGGTACGTGCTAGTAAATTGTAGGTGCTCATCAAGGGTATTTAACCACTGAAGAAACTGTTGTAATTCTTGTATACCCGCATGCCAAATAAAAAATACATCGTCTATGTACCGCGTCCAATCGGAGACTGGACTAAACTGTGTGTTAGAATACAATTTTTCTTCTTCGAATTGTCGTACGTACAAATTGGCCAGACTTGGGGCCATTGTTGCCCCCATTGCCGTGCCACTTATTTGCTTATACCAATTATTCAAAAAGATAAAAAAATTCTCACACAATGCAAGTCTAGCTATAGACATTAAAAAAGATGTCGGAATCCGGTGTGGACGTTCTCTGTTCTCTAAATATTTTTCTAGAATTACTAAAGTATCTTCCTGCGGTATCGATGTATACAAAGATTTGATATCTAAGGTGACTAATATAACTGAATCTGGCACTCGGATATTCTGTAGTTTCGATAGCATATGCTTGGTATCTTTACAATAAGATAATGCATCTTCTACCATCGGGTGTATAATCACATCAATAAGGGTGGAAAGTGGTTCCAGGAGAGACCCTATCACAGAAAGTGAAGAATCAAGGATAGTGTGTACTGTTCCCTACTCTAATTTGTCAGGTAACATAGCTAAGTTGATACATCATCATTGGCCAGTTCTGAAGACTCATGACATTTTCAAAGAACCTCCGATCATAGCGTATAGCAGAGGTAAAAATGTGGGGGATTTAGTTACGCACTCTTTCTTGACTACTAGAAGTTTGACCAGTATAAATAAAAACATCGGGCATTGGCCATGTAAACATTGTTCCTTATGTAGTCAGGTGATTGAGGGTGAATTGTGGATTGATAAATATGGTAAAGTACATAAATCACGACAATATTCCTGTTGTGACACATCTCATGTGATATACATTATCGTTTGCCCCTGTAACTTGTACTACATAGGACGGACAAAACGGCAAATACGAGTGCGTTTGATTGAACATCGCAGCTGCTTAGCCACAGGTAAAATCATGGCTCCAATGGTGGCCCATTGCCTAGAGCAACAGCATTGTTTTCAACAGCTGACATGGCGAGTTTTAGAAGTAGTCACATCGCAGCAACGTGGTGGTGACCCGAATGCTTTGCTGAATTTAAAGGAGCAACAATGGATATTTTGGATGCGTACTGTGAGCCCAATGGGTTTGAATAGCATGATTGAGTGGTACTCTTTGTAATATCAGAGTGACGCGTGTCTACGTCACTTACGCAAGGGGGTTTAAAGATGGTGGCGGGAAGTGGAAAACCGGAAGAGAAGATCGTAAAAAACGCTGAGAGTAACAATGGTGGAAAAACTGAGTAAGTAGTTATGCATGTCAGGACAGTGTTAATACAGCTATTCAGAGTTTAATGAAAGTTTTTTTATGGCGCAGAACATTGCCCTTGAAGGACGATCCCGTCCGAAACACCGTACAGTGTCGGGCACGGACACAGCAATGTGGAGATGTATCACGTTGCTACATATTATCGGATGTGTAACTTGGGCATTAACAGCATCACATACTGGAACTACAAGTTAAGTGATATTTAATTATTTAATGAGGAATATTACTTCGTTGAAATAGTTGAAAAAGCACGGAGCACTTTAATTATTAAGCACAGAAAAACATAAAAAATACGGACTGACCGATGATTAAAAATAAGGCAGAGTGAAAAAATGGTACGAGTTGCCGCACAATGATGCCTATTATGAAGGTCATGTAAGGAGTGAGTCGCCAAAAGGTGGTGAAATGAGAGCAGTGGGGGTTTTTGTATAATTACAGTGTGATGATTGATCCCTAGCTCGAACAGGCATTGTGTGTCAGTTGAAGGTCTTACGTCTGTTTGGTGAGTATTTTGACAAGACAGGACAGACTAGGGAAAGGCTTGAATGAGGCATTGTTTGGAAAGGTTGGACATGGCAAGGCTTGGTACAGGCTGGGAACAGGATAGAACTAGATGAGGACTAAACAGACAAGGACAGGACAACAGAAGGTAACATAGAACAGACAACATGGAAGCCTGAAGGTAAAAAGGCTGGAGGCCTGAGGGTGACTAGGCTACAGGAAGGCCTGGATAGTCCACAAGGCAGGGCAAGAAGACAGAGCAAGCCCAAAAGCCTCATGGTAGGATACAAGTCAGAGCAGGCCCAAAAGCCACAAGACAAAGAGCAAGAAGGCCCGAAGGCCTCAAGGCACAATAGCCAGGTCAAAGAGCCAAGGATGATTCCATTAGAAAGCAAGGGTAAAGTGGCAAGACTGGATTACATAGGGCTGGAGCTTGGGAGTGGTGCAGCTAGAGAGGTTGAGCTTGGGAAGGCTGGAGGCCAAGCTCGCTGAGGACTGCTGGTAGAGTATGGAGGCTGCAAGACAGGCTGATTCAGGAAGCCATTGCAGAGACGGCTTGAATAGATGTGAGCAGAGCTCACTGGAGGCATCTGCAGGTAGGGGAGGCATCATAGAAGTCTGAAACAGGGTACAATGAGGCTGCACAGTAGTCAGATTTGTAACAGTACCCTCCCTTTAAGACCCCCCTCCTCTTGGATCCCATTTTCCATGGGAGCTTTAACTGAATAGACAAGGCGAGGCTTGACTGGAGGGACTAAGTGAGGCTTGCCGGGAGGGACAAGGTGAGACTTGGCTGGAAATCTGGAACTTTACCCCTTTCTTTGTGTTTAAGATCTAGAGCAGCTCTCCCTTTTGGGCATTCAAGATTAAGAGCAGTACCCTCTTCAGGGCATCTAGGCTAGACAAGGCAAGACAACACTTGGCTGGACTGGACTCCTCCCGGAGCAGCAGGACTGGCCTGGGGCTTCTCATGGAGTGGAAGGGTTGAACCCGACTTCTCCTGGAGCAGCGCCCCCTTCTGGGCATTTCAAGGCTGGAACGGCAGCCTCTTCTGGGAGCTTCAGATTGGAACAGCTATGACTCCCTTTGGGCACTGGCCATTATGGACAGCGCCTCCCTCTGGACACTCTCTTCTCCACAGGATTACAGAACTGGAGTCCCTCAAAGGTAATGGTAGAGTGCTGGACAAGGCAGTAGAAATGAAGAGTTGGATTGTGAATGGCACAATTACCATCTGTTGCGTCCTACCAAGCCAGAGATCCTGTTGTCATCTCTCAGATCCAATATAAGTTCGTAATACAATCTGTATCATAACTGAGGAAAATGTAATTCCTATAATTACAGCAAGAGGACTTTCTGGAACATTGTCGAAGAGAAAATGTACAATGAGAACTTTATTACAATTTAATTTAATACCAATCCCCAGAACAATCCAGGAGCATTACATTATATCTACCTCACAATTCTATTATTGAATGCAAGGTCTGTAAAAGGAGATACTGCTGTAAGCTTTGATTAATTTTTAAAACATAATCCAGACATATCTTGAATAACAGAAATCTGGTTATTTGAAAATGACCAAGTTTGTCTAAATCAACTGTTTCCACCACAATATCAGATAATCTCACAATCACGTTCACATAATAGAAAAGAAGGCAGCTTATTAACTGCATTTAAGAACTGCTTGCAATTACAATCAAATGAATCATTTTCATGAAAAATTACTGGTTACTGTTAATATTTGGACTATATGCCTCTGTTACATTCCCCCCCCAGGACTTTTTTCACATACCTTTTCTCCAATGTTAGAAGCAATTGCTGCCGATATAAATCTGAATTCTACTTTGTTTCTAGGAGATTTCAATACTTATGTTGATGAGACACCATTGTCACATGCCTGCCCAGATTTGTTTTATCTTCTATGACTGCGTTAGGCATTGAACAAATCATTGATGAACCTATACATGAGGTTCAGTTGGAATCTCTATCCCAAAAGAACAAATAAGACAGGTAGCTACTGGCACTTTTACCAAGTTTAAAGCATTGTGTGGGCTAAAGCCATTCTTGAATGATGTTGATTTTCGAGCAGTAATATCTCCAAGATAGATTTGCAATGCTGGTGTGCCCATTTACATTATAAAGTCAGGTTAATGACTGTCACTAGTCTTTGACACATTGTGCCAGCACTGTGTGCATTATACTGGCTGGTGATATAATGGAAAATTCACTTTAAAATTGTGACTAAGATCCATCGGGCCATAAGGGAAGACACACCAATATATGTTAATTCAGTATTACATTTATATAAACCAATACGAAAATTAAGATCTGACGGGCAGAATTTGTTAGAGGTACCAACTATGTGCTTAGCTCTCCTTAATGAAACAAGAGTGAGAACTTTTTACATCACCAGTCTCTTACTATGAAATAGCTTATATAGATGAGATTGGTGCCTTGTAACCTTTAAGAAATGGGTAACCGCTTTTTATTTCAAATAAGCATTTAACATGGCTAAATTGTATTTATTTTTATTTTAAAATATTTATATATCGCCTATAAAATGTTCAAAGCAGCTTACAATAAGAACATTCGTAAAACAATAATAAAAGCATAATTATCATAAACTCATTAAAAACATAAAAATGACAAACCAAATCATGACCCAACAAATCAATATAAAATCATAACATAAAACAACATCATGAAATCAAATTAAAACATCAGTAAAAATCTCTTAAGCCAGCTCTCAATCAGGATCCAGAAATTTGATCACTAAACGCCTGCTGAAATAACCAAGATTTGAGACCTTTTTTAAATGATTTTTTTATCTATTACAAATCTTAAGTCTTCAGGCAAAATATTCCATGTTATGTAACCTGCTATGGAGATGGCTTTCTCTCACTCTACCCACATGAACTTCCTTAAATGAGGGAACTGTTAAAAGGCCTTTGTTAGCAGGTCGTAAATTGTGTGTTGGTGTATATACATGTAACCTTATACCAAGCCTCAACACATTGCTGTTTAAAACTGGAGTTATATGGCCATATTTGCATGTGTCAGTCAAAATTCTTGGTGCCAAATTTTGCAGGAATTGAAGAGGTCTAATGGTATGTAAGGGGACTCCCAAAAATAACGAATTGCAATAGTCCAGGCCCACAAAAATCATAGTCTGAAACACTAGCCTAAAGTCTTCAGGCTCCAAAAATGGTTTTAACCTTCTCAGCATTCTTAGTTTGCCATAACTAGACTTCTCTAAATTATGGACAGTGTTTCATGGATAATCTTGAATCAAATGCAATTCCCAAATTCTGCACCATCGATTGAATTTCAATCTCATCCTCAATGGTATCCGTTTTTGATATGGCATTGCTTGTTTTTTTTATTGAATGGGGGGGGGGGGTTATGATTTAACATTGTTTTTTTTAAGAGTTATATTTTTATGCTTTTTTTTATCACGTTATGTAAGTGTTATGTTATGCTGCTTATGAATGAACTGTGGATTGTGTGGGTAACAACAACAAAAATTGTTTTGCTGAAATGTTTAATTTAGTCATTATTAGTGATTTATTTCAAGCTTAGTCCTTACTGTGCTCCTTACTCATACCTCAGTTGTTAAGCTACTACAGACCTCTGATTGTATGCTGCCATTCTAATATGTTGCATCCCACTTTGGATTAATGTTTTATTCAAAACGGCAGGTAATAAATCTAAATAAATGCACTTATACCTGCATATTTGTTTATACATTTGCAGTACAGTTATATCATTTGCATGTAAGATAGATGGAGCTTGTTAACATTGTTTCAGCATATTCACTTCCATGGTAGTCATCTGGTATGCATTGATTTTCTCCATATAAATCTTATACCAATCCCTAAAAGGGGATATAGAAGGACACATATGTTGACAAATTACTAAAGTGCTTGCACAATCTCTGTACTTAATATTTCAATACTGGATTACGATAGGACAGGTTTTTCTAGACATGTCAAAGAGCATATACAGTTCTCATATTTAAAAGGGGATCTATATCTTAATCAGGCAATTCAGTTTTGTGGAAAATACCTCAGGCCATGATAAAGCAAACACATGTGCACTTGAATTGGAAGGGCATGATCAGCAAGAATTAGCATGGATTCAGATGACATGGGTTCTGCTAAATAAGTCTTATTTTTTTGAAGATGAGGCAGATTTGAGCTGGACAGCATGTTTAAAAAATTTATGAAAGAGGACAAGGCAATTGAGCTAAATGGGATATATCCAAGGTTAAGAGAGCTCTGAGAAGTTGTAGTGGCTGTATTGATAGTATTATTCAGTCACTTTTCAGAGACAGAAGATTTTCCAGATGATTGAAGATGGGCAGGTGGTGTCACTCTTCCTACATCTGGGAAACTGGAAAGCGTACAGGTGAATTTTCAAACATTGTATATAGCGGTGTTTAAAAAAGGATTGAATGAGTTCTTGGAGGAGAAGTCCATTACCTGCTATTAAGTTCACTTAGGGGCAGATTTTATAAATCTGTGCACACGTGTACTTTTGTTCGCGCAATTTCAATAGATACGCGCGTAGCCATTAAAATCCAGGGTCGGCGCACGCAAGGCTGCCCAAAATCGGCAGCCTGCGCGCACCGAGCCGCACAGCCCGCCTCCGTTCCCTCCGAGGCGCTCCGAAATCGGAGCGGCCTCGGAGGGAACTTTCCTTCCACCCCCCGCACCTTCCCTTCCCTTCCCTTCCCCTATCTAACCCCCCCCTACCTTTGTCGGCAAAGTTACGCCTGCTGGAAGCAGGCGTAACTTTGCGTGCGTCGGGCCGGCTGCCGCGCTCCATGTTCTGGTCCGGAGGCCGCGGCCACGCCTCCGGGCCGAAACCATACCCACGGTGCCGCCCCCGAAACACTGCGTCACTCGCGACACTCCCCCGAAACGCCGCGTCACTCCCGGCACGCCCCCGACACGCCCCCCGACACGCCCCTTCATGCAAGCCCCGGGACTTACGCGCGTCCCGGGGCTTGCGCGCGCAGGGGGGGGGTTGGGGTAGGTTTTCGGGGGGTACGCTCATATCTTACGCATGTACCCCTTTAAAAATCTACCCCGTAGAGAATAGCCACTGCCATTAGCAATGGTAACATGGAATAGACTTAGTTTTTGGGTACTTGCCAGGTTCTTATGGCCTGGATTGGCCACTGTTGGAAACAGGATGCTGGGCTTGATGGACCCTTGGTCTGACCCAGTATGGCATGTTCTTATGTTATGTTAACATTAGCACTTGCATGCATAAAATAGCACAATGTGAATACATGCTATTTTCAAACTGCAACTTACACCCATAAATCAGGGGCTGCGAGTAACTTGGTATGTGTGTAATAAAGCGGCATTTCAGAGCGTGGCCAACATTTACACATAAATTACTATTTTAAAACCTGGCAAAGTGATGCGCAGATGTCTTTTACTTGCGTAAGTTTTACTTCTGCTGAATATCTGGTGTAAGTGATCGTACACATCGTTAAAGTGAAAAAATGATTGTATAGAAGTCTGGGTGCAATGGGGGGACATCAGGCTGAAGAGCCAGGAGCATCGTCATAAGCTGCAGATGGACTGGGTGAACTGGAAGACTAATAGGTTAAACTGGTTATTTCATTGCTACGCGCATGTTCTAAAATACCCAGACTTACTCATGTAAAAGCCGACTTCAGAGGGGAAAAGCGTCAAATTAATGCAAGTAAAATCTACACACACATCCTTTTAAAATTGGAAGTACAAATACATGGGTATTTGATTTGTGCACACTTCCTGGCTAATTTCCAACATATTTGGTAAGTAGCACCTTTCCTTAGACAAATTGGAACTTATTTGGATAATCCAATTTATTCAGCTAAGAAGCAGCAGGCCTACATATCTGGATAAGTCTGAAAAGTGCTACTTGCCCATCTAAGTAGTGCTGTTCGGACTTATCCGGCTACATGCCTCTACTTACCCAGATGAATCTGCATTTATCCAGATAAGTCCAAACGTGGTTTTTACATATATGAGCATTTGTGCATGTGTATGTACTCATAGTTTATAAACCGTGCATATTCTTTGCATGCGGGTCATAAAATAGAGTAGCTACTTTGTGTGCGCCCATATAAACGCAGAAATGGGCACAGGTAAGCAGTTTTGAAAGTTATCCTCCCTGTTAGTCTGACCTTTGATTAGTAAATTAATGGAACCATTACTAAAGCCTGTCCCACATAAGAGAGACTAAAATAAACCGAGCAGCCTAGGGTTGGGGCCCCAAGCTGGTCAGTTGGGTTAGAAGCTGTTTGAGATCACGCTAAGGAAAGATACGTTTTCAGTAGAATACACTCACAAAAACAATAGGTTTCACTGGTCAAAATATTTTCTTTTCAATTGTAACCACATATATAGCAATACCAATACATTGTTTGGGACCCACACTGAGTTTGTATTTCAATCAAACTCAATCTGGTTTTGGTCCATTTCAGTAGAATACATCATATATCTGTCCTGAGACAGATTCTGGACAATATTTTCATGAGTGATAATTCAGAGGGGTAAGTAGAAAATTAAAGACAACTCACAAAAGAATGAGAAGGAAGAAAACTGTATAATTCTGGGCAGAAACAGGAGCAATAGTGATTGTAGCAGATGTAGCAAAATGTTATATCCTGCCACCAGGTCAGAAATGTAATTTAACCAGGTATAAGATGGACCAGTACCAGAACCTGAGAATCATTCTTTTCCTTTCTTATTTCTATTTTGTAAATGTTTTCCTTTTATCTTAATAACTTTGGCTATACATGTAAAATTGTTATGCCAATAAAGTTATCAGAAACATAGGGAACATTTTTTTTTTTTTTTTGCAACAGAGCAGATGCTCCTGAGGGAACAGACAGAATGAAAAGTGATCTAATAAACCTTGAAAAGTAGCTGTGTGTTGCATTTAGAGTTAAGTGCAAAGAAGTGTAGTGTTCTGAATTTGGGATTCAGAAATCAAAGAAGCATTACATGTTAGGAGTTAAGATACTTAAGGATACCATTTGGGAAAAATACCTCAATGTTGTCATATTCCATGATGTCTAAATCGCAAAACAGTGCAGCACGGCGCTAGATGGCAGAGTGCAAGGGTACATAGGGAGAGAGAATCAGTAGAAAAAGGGAAGTGGCAATACCTTTGTACAGGTTGTAGATGAGACCTTATCTGAAATAGTGTCCAATTCAGAAGTATATAGACAGAATAGAAGTAGCCCAGAGAAGGGCTTTCCTATTGGTCCAGGGTCTGCACCAAAACTTCTTTGGAATGAGACTTAAGGACACTCGAGTGGAGAGATGGGGGATATGATAGAGACATGCATATAAATAGTAAAATATACAGATAATGCACAGGAAGCAAACATTTTTCAGTAGAAAAGAATTTGTAGAACAAGGAGTCGTCATAACAGACTTAAATGGGATAGACTCAGGAGTAAACATTTGAAAATATGTATTTATTTATTTATTAAAATTACTTCTAGGCTGCAACTTCCTAATGTATGTTCAGTGCAGGTGGTGATCCAGGAATCCAATCTCACAGTGGGGACAATGTAGAGAAAAACATCAAAATTCAAGAAAGCAAAGGGTAAACAAGGAGGATCCTTAACTACCAAGAGTATATGGCATTGCAGCAGGAAGTAAATTGGGCCTTATCTGCTGTCATGTTCTGTGATTCTATTTGGATTTTCCTAACTTTTGAATATGGTATGCCATAAAAGATTTTTATATGGAGTATGCGATTTAAAGAAAGCATTTGGGAGCGGGTGAAAAGCTGGTTGCATAGGAGGCATTAAGTGGTCATAATGACATATTTCAGTTAGAATAAATTAGCAAGCAGAGTCGCATGGATCTATTCTTGTTCCACTGTTTTAGTATTTTCATCAGTGATCTGGAGAGAGACATAAACACTTTTTATCCATTTTTTTCAGATAATTATAAAACCGTAGCACACAAACCACACTGAAAGACTTTCTAATTTTACAAAAGAGTAAAAGATGCCTTAGAAAAGTGACAGATACTGTAACATGCTAGTTAAAAGTCCTCTTAATTTAACTCTGGTACCTTATATGTCTCTATTTTCCTACAAAGTTCAGCCCTTTCTGCCACATTATTTAGCATATATCTTTCTCCCTTTTGCTAATTGCTTTCAACTTTAGGCGTCTCCTATTGCCTTTATGTTGATATCCAATTCTATTTCCCAACATGGCACTTCACTTCTCAGTTTGTCTGTCTATCCTCCATCAATACTTGGCTGTTCCATAACAAACTTTGTTTAAACCTTTCAAAAACCAAAATAATGATCCTCAGAAACCCTTCTTTTGACATTCCTAAAACCATTTCCTTTGACAATATAACCATCAATATATAAAAGCATGTCCGAAATCTTGGTGTTACCCTTGACTCCAAATTAGCCATGCAAACTCCCATTAAATCTGTAGTCAAATCCTTGTTCTACAAATTACGCCTTCTAAAATATATCAAACCTCTACTTGATCCAGTCGCTTTCAGGACCATGCTCAAATCACTGATATTCACAGGAATAGACTATTGTAACTCCTTCTATATTGGCTTACCTTGGTCATCCTCAGACCTCTTCAATTGATACAAAATGCAGCTACACGCCTAATAATCAATAATAAAAAAAAACCTACATGAACATATATCCCCAGTTTTATTTACCATACGTTGGCAGCCTATACATTGGATAATTCAACATAAAATTGTATCCACTTTACATAGTTTTATTCACAACATTAAAAGCCCATGGCTGTCAGCTGTTCTACACTTTTATGTTCCATTACATAATCTTAGATCAAAAAACCAATTTTTTCTACAAGTTCCTTCTACCAGCCTCACAGTGACTCAAGAATGGGCCTTCGCCATTGCAGCTCCATTCCTCTGTCATCGAGATTACTATTCAATAAGAAGGAATGCAATAAAGCTCTAAAACTATCTTTTCAAGCAAGCATTCAAGGTCCTATGTAAACTTTAATCTTCAGACTATTCACCTTATTTTTATTTTTTCCCACTTTCTTAGTCAGGTTACAACTCCCAGGCCTGTCCCCTGCTCATTTTTAATATTTGTTTTATATGCTTATTTAAAATGTTTCTCTTACTCTTTTTTTGAATATGATTGTATTATTTGTAATCTGCCCCGAATATTTAAATAAATAAACCCTACAAATATGATAGAATCTCAGCTCAGTCAACTCCAATGATTCTACCTTCCATTCATTAGAGGTGCACCCTTACTAACTATTCCATAAGTTTAATAAAGGCATGGCTGTGGGATCTTTTCCCTATCTGTAATAATTCTACAGCACTCTATGCAGTTTTACTGTATTTTTTTTTTCTGGCATAGAAGATGCACTATTCCATCATCTGTTACAACAAAAATATGGCATCCAATACCCCAATAAGGCAGGCTCAATGGCTGATCAGTTTATTGGTCTTTTTCATGTAAACACCAGTGATAACATTCAGAAGTGCAGTTAAGTTCTTCTTTGTGTGATATCTTAGCTGTATCTCTCTGTCCTGTTCTGTTCGTATAGCTCTGTATCCTTGCTCGTATACTCCCTTCTGCTTTTCTGTGGGACTTTGGAATAAATAAATGTCACTTATCGTGAGTTGTGATTATTATAACTGGCATTCTCCATGTTGGCTTATCATTTTATTCTGTATATTTTAGGATTGTCAGACAAGCTAGTTGGTTGCCATGTTTGTGGTCAGTATCTGGCATTTACCCTAAGCTGATGAGGCTTAAAATTCAGCCACAGGCTTTTCAGGCCTACATTGTTACTACACACCGGCCCTATTTTGTCAACCAATTTGGGTATGGATTGCAACGTCACTGTGCCATTTAATATGGACAGTTTTAGGGGTACAAGACTAGATTAGGCTCTGATCAATGTATATTTATTTATTAAAATTTACTGGGAAAATGTAAACTGTGAACGAGTGTGCAAAGCTAAACAGCTGTGAAATCTGGAACACTAATTTTTTTTCAACTTAATAACCAATTACTTTAAACAGAAAATATAACCAAGAATAAACTAGCAGAGAACTAGTTTCTTGGCAGGTTATCCCGCCAAGAAACACAAAACCAGTATCTGGACAGATGTAAATAGAACTGCTGTTTCAAAATGGAAACAGGTGATGGCCTGAAGTTAGTCTGATTCTAGAAATAAATTAAATCTTCTTGGCCGGAAACTGACAGTGACTAGAAAATGCTAACATTTCCCAAGAATAACTCTATTTTTACATGTGAAATAGGCTTCCTTTGGGAAAAGTATTACTTAACTGTCAGTCTAAATAAATCGTAACTATTTGAGAAACCTGACCATGACAGATTTGAATAAGCAAGGAGGTAACCTGCCCTGCAGGTGCAGAGCTGACACGTGAAGCTCCTGTGCCCCTTCACAGTGTATTTTGGCCTCCCAAAGCAGTTAGTGTGCATGAGATTATGCACTCTTGGCATCACAAAATGTTAATAGAAGTCCCACTTTGAGTTGGAAGGCTGCCAGCAGACCTTTTCTCCTGCACTAATGGGTTTTGAAAGCAACGCTGCCACTAGCCTGTGAGGTAATTGCAAGTGGCAACTGTGAGGAAAATACAAACTGGCCTTTGGCCAAACTGCTGAAGAGCCTTTTTGTTCAAACAGCTATTTATGGTGTGTTTTAAGTATCCTTACCATAATGCAGCTCAACCAATATCCGTGTACAAATTGTTTAAAATTTCTGGTGAAGTACTACATTAAATGCCTCATCAGGATCATTGTTGTTTCCTTATAAAATGAAGCAGTAAGAAAAACAGGGTATTGATCGTTGGTATGCGTTTTGTCGAAAACATAAAGAATGCATTAAGTGGGCATTGTGTCGCTCTGCAGTCCCAAGAAGTTGGAGCAGAGCAACACCTGAGCACTGTTCTGCAAAGGAAACATGCATTGGTTCCAACAAGGAGTAAACCTTTCCCATCTTGTTCATTATGGAGGCCAATATTTAGTAACATAGTAATGATGGCAGAAAAAGACCAACTGGTCCATCCAATCTGCCCAGCAAGCTTCCCTAGGTAGCAACTGCCACTCCGTGCAGGATACCTCCATGTTTCTCTTATGGGGTAGTAAGCTGGGCAGTGGACATATTAGCCTAAAGCTATCCAACTGCATATAGCTGGATAAATGTAACAGTCCATTTGAATATGGCAAGTTAGGCCTTAAAGCATCCAGCCTTGAGTGACCGGTAGGTAACCTGCCATTTAACTGGATATCTTCAAAGTGGCTTTCCTTTATAAAAAAAAAAACAAAAAAACCCACAGTTAGGCCCACCCAGCCTATCCCCGCCACAAACATCAGCACCCCTGCAACACTTTCAACTGTAAAAATAAATCTGAAATCAGTATCTGTCCAGCCCAACCCTCCAGGGTGGATGGAAATCGGCCTGGAAGCGGCCATGACTGTGTCTTTGGTTTCTTCTTCTTCCTTTTTTTTTTTTTTTTTTTTTTTTTTAAGGATCAGAACTTAACTGGATATCTTTTGAAGATATCCGGTTAGGTGGCAGGTTATCCCGCCAACAAGGCATGATGAAGTTAGGACCACTCTGAAGTACACTTAGTTATCTGGCTAACTTAACCAGATATTACTAAAATTCAGCTAAGCTAGCCAGATAACTTTGTCATGCTCTGGAACACCCCTTTGTTATCTGGCCTGATAATGACCTATCCAGCTATAATTTAGCTGGATAAGTGGCTGAATATGGCAAAATGTGCCATGTAAATGGATAACGTCTGAGTTATCTGTCTAAATGGCTTTTGAATATTGACCTCTATAGTTAGCAAGCTACTTCTCATAGGAAAACTACAAGATTCACTGACATTATTCAGCATTCCTAGACATTTCCAACAAGCAATTCATCCTTATTAAAAGCTTGCTGTATAGTCTGCATGATTTGTGGCTGTCCTTTTTGGGTTTACTGGAATTCGTTAATGTGACAGGCATATTATGAACATTTTGCTTTTCAAGGTATTGGAGCTAAGTTGATACGAATTTATTCTTACATGGTTCCAGAGCTTGTAACTCTGTTTTAGTAATCTCTGCATAACGTAAGAGTCCTGCTGTAAATTGCCCCAACATTTATCTCACGATGTGACTTTTCCTTTGCAAGGTCGACTCTGCTCTATTCCTGGTTATCTTTTATGGACATGTACAAATCTGCCATTTCTGGATGAACAGCTTAGTTTCTCTGCACAGACATTCTGATGCCGTTGTCCTGCCCTTGACTGCTGCCAGCTCTTTAAAGGCAGCCTTCAATCAGAACTATCATTGTTATATTTCTCCCTCACAGCCAGATAACTGTATTCACTCAGTCGTTTTCCTCCAACAGATGGTGAAGTGTTTATCCCGGGTGTCAGTTATATCTTCCCCCCCTTCATATGGGCTTTCTCCATTTTCTGCTTAGGCGTTTCTGCTGCTTTGGTGATTTTGTTAGCACACGAGCCATTCCAGCTAATATTTGAACCTGGCTAGCAGTACTTCTTCAGTATGCACAATATCATAAGGAACACGGCAGTCTTCATGATATGTCTATATGACAGGCTCCCAGATGTTGCTACATATCTTTGCCAATAACATGTCACTGTGATAGGGTACTTCTGTTTGAACACCAAGAGTTGTTTTTTTATTAAATGCTTCATTGTTTTTTGACAAGCATTGAAGCATCTTTTGTTAATAGGCCATATGATGCAAGAGAACCTGCAGCAGTCCTCTTCCCAAGTAAAATGCCTTCATATTGCATGCATTTCCATCAAAAGTTGAGCACTGTAGTTCTGCCTCTGACTGTACGAGCTTTGCAGTACCTCTCATGTCCTGCTTAGAGGCTCCAGCCTTGCCTCTAAGGACTCAGTTGTCCTTTTTACCCTACCGGAGAGGGGGGTCTGCTGCTTTTGCTTAGTCTAATCCCAGTGTGCCACAAAGGTCCTTTGAAAACTGAGGGACCGATGTACTAAAACCTGAGAAGGAAATGTGCATTAAACGTTAGTGTGTGTTTTTTAAACTCGTTTTTCAGCACTCAGGTAAACTGCCAACGCAGTAAACTAATGGCATGCAAATTACAATGCTAAAAAATGTGTGCTAACAGTGCATAAAACTTTAAAAAGTGCTTCTCTTTTCATTGCACATTGTGTATTGCTTGCTGTGTGTTCCACTGTCTGTTGTTCTCATGTTTCTCCGGATTTGTCTCTTTTCTGTGTCTAAGGCTGAACATTACTCTGCCACACTGCTTTCATACAGCTCCTGTCTGGCCACCAGCTCTACTGCCAAGTGTTCTCTTGGGTGTTACACACCGAGAAATGAAACCAATCTGGAGAAGCATTAGGTGACAGCAATAGCTGTACATACAGCAAACACTGCATAATGGTAGCAATTATACTGCTGTAAGTGCCTTCTTCAAAGAGCTTACATAATGATAAACCTACAGTCCTACTGCAAAAAGTAGCTGCCCCAAGGAGCTTACATAAAAATAGATATTTGCATATATAGAGGTTCTCATCTCGGGCTCAGGGCTCCCGAGCTGAGGTTCCCCAGTGCTTAGATCAGTGGTTTTAGGCTTGGAGATTTAACTCCTGGGTTAAAGATGGAATAACTCACATTTCTGGTGCAAAAGTTAATCTATAGTACAGGGAGATAATAAAAACCCGGGAATAGGTGAGACGGCATCATTGCCCCATTATGCATTGGATTTTTAATACAAGAGGCTTTTTCTAATTTGGGTACGCTGCATTGATGCCATTTTTTCAGATCTGGGTTGGTACTGATGTACTTTATTTATTTATTTATTTATTTTAAGTTTTTCTATACCGGCATTCGCAATAGATATCGCATCATGTCGGTTTACAATTAACAAGTGGATAGGTAACAAACAAGGTAAAAAACTAACATTTATCTTAATAATAATAATAATAGTTGTAGTAATAATAATGATAAAAACATTAAACAAGAGAAGGTTAAGATATGCAGTTACAATAAAACAAGGGAGTAATACAACTTGGAGCATAGAAAAGAAGCTGGGGATTAAATAGAGAGAACGTAAATGCCAGTCAATGTGCTTAAAGCATTAATGAATTGTCCTTGTGAGGTAGGGATATTAATTATGCGGTAGAGATATTAATTACCATGAATAAGGCAAAGTCTGTTTTTGTTTTTCTGGATTGGTTAAATTCATGTGATCCCAGTTTGCATTTACGTATAGCCTATGCTCTACTCAGGTATCTTTTTATTTATTTATTTATTTAAAGACATTCTCATTTCAATACCTGACCGATCTTATGTTACCCCAATTTATAGACCAGCTGACAAATACACTGCTCTTATTTGCTAGCCATCACACAAGGACTCTCCAAGACAGCATTCCAGTTGCTCATTTGTTAGATTGTGCAGACATTATTCCTCACGCATGGACTTCATTGTAAAAGCCCAGCAGATGATCTGTACTTATTTATCCAGCGGATATCCACCCACACACCCCCTCAGATTATTAAAATGGCCTCTAAATGGGCTTGTTTTATTAATCAGGATCTATTATTTTAGCTGCAGGTCCAGCATGATTCAGATAGTTATATGTGTTCTTCATATTCTGGCCATGTTGTACAGTTTACGCAATATTGGCTGATGTTAGGCCCCTCCTCCCCCCAGTTTTGTTTTTCATCATGGCCGTGATCTTAGGGACATTTTAGTTTCGTCTGACATGCGCCCAGTTCTTTGAGTTCTCCTTAGGGCCATATAGCCTGTGTCCTTTACAAGGCTTGCACATTGTCGTTATCTATTACAGAGTTTATCCATCTGCGGTCCCATAATAAATATGGTCTTCAGTTTTCATCGGACTGTACTTTCTATGTTTTACGTATCCTTGTCCCTTTCTGGATGCTGGGAAGACCTTTCAGATACTTAAAACATGTATTTTTGAGCATTGTTCTATATCTGCCATTCTCGGTTAGAAGCTCCTCTGGTGCCACACTGGATGGGGATCTCACACCTTAGATTTGTTATTATTAAGCGATGCCTTCCCTGGGCTCAGTGGAGGCGGGGAATGCAATTTTTCTTTATTTTTAGTCCATAGTGAACAATGTAAGATTTTTCTATTGAATTAATGCCATCTGGCCAGTCTTAATCATGAGATTGATTGGTTGTCCTTTTGATGTTAATCAGCCTGCTTAGCCTATGTTATGGTACCCTGGGACCTCTGTTTTACTAATAGTATAGCTTGCTATTCATCTAATTTGTGTGCAGTTTGCTGATTGTTTTTGATTGGCTATTCTGGGTCATTGGATCTTTTCACACCAGGAAAGATATCATTTGATAGGTGCATTTATTTATTTATTTGGTTATCTATTTAAGCATTTTATATATACTTTTGTTCCAAAAAAAAAAAAAAAGATCACTACGTTTTTAATTGGAGCGCATATTCCAAATGGGATTTTTCAGGTCAGAAACTTGTCTCTTTGTTTTATATCCAGAGAATCTCAGTTTTGTTGGAATTCAGATGGAGTTTGTTACTCTTTGTCCATAGCTGTAAGACCCAAGCCTAGTTTATTTACAGCTATTAATAGGTCCAAGTCCATTGGTGGTACGAGCCAGACATCATTCGCATAGATGTAGGCTTTGAAATCAAAAGTTCAGATCACCTTTGCCAATGGCTTGAGGTATATGTTGAATAATACTGTGAAAATATGGAGCCTTGAGAGATCCCACAGTCTAACATCCAGGATGCTGACATGATCAGCAAATTGGACAGCTTGTTGCCTATCTGACTTAAAGGATTTGAACCAGATTAGGGTCTTGCCATTTCGCCTGGCTTCTGCTAGTTAGGATAATAGCCTTTATGATCTACAGTATCAAAAGTTGCAGAGAAATCCAGTAGTTCCAGCTCTGCTGCCTGGCTTCTACCCACGATTGTTCAGGAGATCATCCAGTAGGGTGGCAAGGACTGTTTCTGTCCAGTGGCCTTTTCAGAATCTAGATTAATATGGATCTAGTCAGTTTTCCTCTGCTATCCAGTTGTTCAGTTCAGCTCTTGGACGCTGGGTTAGTTTTCAGGTTTGTCTGGCTCCAGGTTTGTCTTTTAGTGGTCGCGCTATAGCTTTTTTTAAGATCTGTAGAGAGCAGGCAGTCTGTGAGGGAGGAATTTAGAATTTTGGTTTCCCATGCTGCGAGGCCCTCACTTGCTAGCTTTATTAACTTGGATTGGTTAGAATCAAGGGTGCAGGTTTTTAGATATAGGCCATCCTCTGGTGTATTTGGTAAGGACAGGCTTATCTCTGAATGGGGGATAGCTTGTTGGTGTCGAAGATCCTTCATTTGGGCTATTTCTGTTCTTATAGGCTCTATCGATTGACTTTGTTTAATATTTTAGGACTTTGTGCCTCCCGACACATCCTTTGCGAAACACAGTCCGTGTCAGGGGACCATATTTTCAGCAGATTTTGTTGAAGCATTCGAGTGACTGACTATAATAAATATCTATTATACTTTCTCAAATTTGGACAGGTCCTGAATTTATTCTACTTTCGCCTTTATTACACATGTTTTCAAGGTCCGACATGAAAGATGATGTAGTACGTGAGCTTCGTAGACCTTTGATGTCTGAAGAAGGGTCCTGTGTGGTCATGAAAGCTCATGTACTATAAAATCTTTTTGTTGGCCTTAGAGAGGGTAATATGGGCAGGGTAAAGTTTGTGTACCTTTTAGGCACAAGCTTTAAATTTTCAGAGCAAGCTTAGGCACATAAGTGAGCTAGTATGTGCACAAAGTAACAGCTGCTCTATTGAGAGCAGAACTTTTGCAGATGAACTTATGTGCATACTTTTTTAAAATACAGAAACTGTCCCACAGAACGCTTCATCCCTTATACATAAGCACGCATGGAATCAAGTTATATGTGCACTTTTACATACCCTGGGCCCCCAGGCTATTTTGTAACAGTTATTTATATGCATTAAACTGTTTCATGTGCATGAATGGCTTTGAAAATTCAGCCCTTGGGGGGGCAATTTTCAAAATTGTGCAGGTTGTTGCAAAGTCTGTAGGGACTTCCCTATGCGCTTTGTACCAGTTCTCAAAGGGAAAATACTTTCCCTCTGAAAATTGCCTAGGGGAAAAGTACCCCCAGAGATTTGTACCTGCATTTTCTGCTGATAATTTCCCCCTGAAAAACATGTATACTTTTTCAGAAAGCAAAACTACGTACGTTGTTGCTTCCCTCGCCCCATTCTCGCCTCTGTTACCGATCTACCTTTCTGTTAGGTAAAATGACACTTTTGTTGATCTCCCGCTTGTAATTTTACCCAGGGAAAGGGGGGGGGGGGGGATTTTCTGGGTAAATAGCTTTGCCCTCTTCAAAGGTATCACAACCTACTAAGGCTAAAATGATCTATGGAATAGCTAATAAATTGAACTTGTAGTGCATTCTTCTAGTTGGTTGTATGTCCTGCAGTGTTTAGTGTGGTCCATCTTTTCATCTTAGAAGATGTTTGCACTAGAACTTTCCCTTCTCTTCATGGCCCCATTCAGTCTCCCTAAAGTTCACAATCCAAAGTTGGATTGCCCATAGAATGAAAGAAATTTACCATTAATATTTTAGTTGCACGTGTATTCGCAGAAATGGTGTGTTAGATCTGATATCCCCCATGTGCCCCTGCGTAACTTACTTCACCAGTCCAAGGTTCCCTCTATTTTTTGGAAGGCTACGTGCGCAAAAATGTATTTTGTGCAACTTTTTATAAACCGGGTTCAAATGTTTGTGCACTGTGTGTGTTTTGCATTATGCATGGAATTCACAATCTGTGTGCATGCGCACAAGTGCACAGATTAGAGGGAACAGTTTTCACTATCATGTTTCTATAAACCTGGTTGAAAACAAATCATTTGTCATCATCTGGTTTACTCTGGCAATTAAGTGTTTAAACCACTGAGAACGTAGACTGAAGCTATAGATGATGATGTATGTGTTTTTATTAAACTCTTTCAGTGCTGATATTTTCTACAGCTTTTGAGCCTGTATTTAATTGTTGAAAGCCTCTCCATCTCCAGGAATATTTATTCATTTCCCTGCTAATCCTGCTTGCATCTGTGAAACAGTTAAATACTATCAGTGCTGATATTTTCCATTTCATAGTACACCAAACATGCATACCCTTAGGAGGTGTAATGAAAAATTCGAACAGTTCAACTTTATTATAATTCCAGATTGAATTCTAAGTGGTTAAATACTAATTGGCTCATGTTTTTATATAAACTATAATGAAGCTTGAAGCTTAGAATTTATATGTAATCAATGATTCATCTCCCTGTTTTCAATTCCTAGGGGTACTGACTAGTATCCTTTCTGTAATTATAATACACATGGTGCTTAATCTTTATATACTATGCTGCCATTCTTGGCACTCTGTGCTGCTACCCTGTATCATCAGTATTTTATGTAATGAGTTTTTATCAGTGTAGGATTCCTTATGGGTATTAAATGGCACAGTGTTATTAAATCAAATACCCCTGTGACCATTCAGGTGGATCATCAGGATGACATTCAGCCTGGACAAATGTGCTAAGGCCTTCTTTCCTTAGCCTCCAGGAGGCCAAAGGTGAAAGAAAAATTGAATGAATTAAATTTCTCTCACCAAGTCTTGCTGAGCACTTTCACCTGGTGACCTCATTGTATAACATCTGGACTAAATCTTGGCAAGGTAAATACTATTATGGAATGAAAAAGAAAAACTATTTATAAAGAATGTGTCCACGAATTTAAAAAACACACACACTCACACTCATTCATTCATTAAAAATACTCATAATAAGGATACACAAAAGACCAGCCTATACCCGTATTCACAGTATCCACTGTAACTTTGTAAACATGATTCCCTGTGGAAACCTCCACTTACAATCTTTCCAAGATTACATATATTTATACAATTGTTCAAAAATCTTGTGTAGCCTCCCTTCATGACAATTTTCAAATTTGAAGTAGCTTGTATCAATGTGGTCAACCCCAACAAGCGGCCCTTGTTTCACGCTTGTTTTCTTCCTCAGGGGGACTGGAACCACAGGTCAACACCCTTATTTTTTCAGATTCAACTCCAAATACGTTCATGACGTTTCAAACGAATCCTTTTTCTACTGGAGGCGTACCATCTGAACATACGTTCATGACTTTTCAAACGAATCCTTTTTCTACTAGCTGCAAACCATCTTCAGAAACCTTTCTGTTCCAAACTTATTAATGGCTTCTCCTCACCCGTCTCACATGAACTGCAAATGATCCCATGTTTAAACATCAATTCTTAACTGCGCCATCGCTCTATCTATCTGATTGTGACATATTTATGCAAATATGTCACAATCTCAAAAACTGCCACAGGATTTTACGACTCTTGTCGCAAAATCTACCTGTAAACTAATGCAAGCCACCAAGGTTTTTGCCTATGCTTTATTCTCCTCCTAACTGAAATTAGATAGATTTTATTTACGCAGTCAGTTCATAACCATTCATTCAGAAGAAAATTCTTGTGTGTAGTGAAACTTTTCTTAGTAGCCATGTATGCTACAAAAGGACGAAAACTTCAGCTCTGCCATTTATTAAAATTCAGATTTGCCAGGCCTTTAAAGGAATATATTTTTTATTCTTAATAATCAATTTGGAAAAATAAATACAATCTTAGTCGTTAGCTCACATCTCTGTTTATTTTTGTGCTGTAAGCAGCCTCATGATTGCTGCCACAAAATATAGATAAATGAAACGCATGCAGATACATTTGGTTGCCATTTATGTATGCAAGAGTTGTTAGGGCAATGAATATGGCATCAATGTTTTTACCTATTCACAGTTTTTGAGAGCCTTATTTTGGTTCTTTGGGTCAGAGAAAAAAAATCTCCTTTTTTTTAAAGTTCTTGTGCCTACTGTATATGTGATTGGGCTATGAAGATCTCTCTTCTAACATTATCCTGACAATATGGTAAAAGTTGGGCTGCCATTTCAGAGCAATTTCTCTGAGCTTTGTTTGCACTGTGCCGACTCTGCACACTGGAATTATTTCCAGGCATCCTTTCAGGTTAAGGTACCACACTGGCCCCTTTTTTTTTCACTTTGAGAGAGAGAGAGGACTTTTCTTTTAACATTATTCCAAAGCATTTGGATTTAACTTAATCCTTTGCATCTTTTTACTTCAAAGTACAGCATATTACTTTGTACATTCCTGTCTTTTGATGTAACTTTATATAGTCTGTTTGTGCCGGTTCTCTCAGTTTATCAAGTGCAAATAACGGGAAATGCCAAAGCATTTGATATAAGAGTGAGTCAAGCCAGGGGTGCCATCGAAATTACAGATCTAGTACCATGTTATTAAAGCTGGTCACACATGAAAAGAGAAAATGTATTAAGTAAGATTAGTGCGACTACTAGGAAGTAATTTAAGAATGTTTTCCCTAACTTGGACACATTCAGGGACTATAGCCAGTTCTGTCTTGGTTTTCTGCATCTTGACATTCTTTGCCGCCTCTGACTATTTTTCTACAAAGATTGCATAATCCATTGTTTGTTCAAGTGCTGCCTATCATTTATGTATTGATTTCATTGATGTAAAAAGATTTTATATTCCAGAAAGCTATAGTTCATCTGAATGTACCAACCCTTTAATCTCTAGTTAGCATGAATGGTATTTATTTTTTGTAATACATCTGCATTGCAGGATCTCTAGGTGCATAGTTACATCTAATCTCTACCCACTGGAGAGGAAGAAGACATTTAGGTTTTACAAAGGTAATTCTTATGGCCCCTGGAGTGAGGAGGGAAATAGTTAAAATTATTCTGCAGTAAAGTCTCATTGATGGTATAGAGTAGCATTATAACTTAAAAAAGTCTGACCTTTCAGCCATCAAATGTGCCTGTGCAAGCAATCTCTAGATCAAGGGTACAAAACTTAAATCCTAGTGGCTACACATGGGCTTGTTTTTCAGGGTATTTACAGCAAATATGAATGAAATATATTTCTCCTAGGACAAGTAGGATGGTAGTCCTCACACATGGGTGACGACATCGGATGGAGCCCGGCATGGAAAACATGTCAATGTTTCTGGAACTTTGACAAGGCACACTGAGCATGCCCAGCATGCCTATACCAGTGGTTCTCAACAGGTGTGTCAGGGCACCCTGGTGTGTCACGAGGTCCTGGGAGGTGTGTCACAGGGCCACCAGATGGCTGCCTCCTTACCAGTCTGGGTGGAAGTTGGTTGACTACTCTTACATTGGGCTTGATGGGAGGCTCCTCCCGCTTCCTTCTCTTCTAGAGTCTTCCACTAGAAAGTCCTATAGGCTGAAATGGAGGATGTTTTCCATGTAGTGTGAGCAAAAGGCCCTGGATCTGTTCTCCTGCCCCACACAAAAACTGCTTTATTACCTTCTACACCTGCCAGAGGCTGGCTTAAAAACTCCATTAGATCTCATCTTGTTGCAATTGGCGTATACCACCAGGGTGTAGATAAGTATGCCCAACTCTGTGCAGCCTACAGTTGTACGTTTCATGTGGGTCCTGCTTCAATTGAAACCTTCCCTAAGGCCTTCCACTGTGTCTTGGGACCTCAACGTGATGCTAGCTCAACTGATGAAAGCTCCTTTTGATCCTCTGCACTCCGGTGTCCTGAAATACCTGACCTGGAAGGTCATATTTTTGGTGGCAGTCACCTCAGTGTGCAGGGTCAGCGAGCTCCAGGCATTACTGACATCCACCTTACACTAAGTTTTTTCATGACAGGGTGGTCTTGCATATGCACCCTAAGTTCCTGCCTAAGATGGTGACTGATTTCCATCATAACCAGTCAATCGTCCTGTCAACATTCTTTCCCAGGCCCCATTCATACCAAGGCAAATGAGCACTGCACAGTTTACATAGAAACATAGAAATGAGGGCAGAAAAGGACCAAATTTACAGTCTGCCCAGCAAGCTTATGGTAGTAACTGCTGTGCCATACAAGTAATCGTCATACTTTGTTTTCCAGAATATCAAAGTCAGAACCCTTGCTGGTTGCTGTTTGAATCCAATTCCCCATTAACTTTTGCCATTGAAGCAGAGAGCAATGTAGGAGTTGCATCAAAAATATCAGGCTTATTAACAGCCACATCTGCAAGTTACTCCCATGCTTATTTGTTTCCAGACCATAAAATTAAATTTCCTTTTTGGTTGCTATCTGAATCTAATTCCCTTTTTCCCCCTGCATTGAAGCAGAGAGCAAAGATGGAGTTGCATCAACAGTATGAAGGCTTATTGGTTAAGAATAGTAACCGCCACACTAGCAAATCTTTCACTGTTTTTATCTTCATCTCCTCCAGAAGGGCATTTCCTGACATTGGTTCTGAGTCGTCCTACCTGGAGTTTCATTTTGTGACCCCCTGTGACCCCTGATTTTAAGACATAAGAAATTGCCATGCTGGGTCAAACCAAGGGTCCATCATGCCCAGCATCCTGTTTCCAACAGAGGCCAAACCAGGCCACAAGAACCTGGCAAGTTCCCAAACACTAAGAAGATCCCATGCTACTGATGCAATTAATAACAGTGGCTATTCCCTAAGTAAGCTTGATTAATAGCCAATAATGGACTTCTCCTCCAAGAACTTATCCACACCTTTTTTGAAACCAGCTACACTAACTACACTAACCACATCCTCTGGCAACAAATTCCAGAGCTTTATTGTACATTGAGTGAAAAAGAATTTTCTCTGATTAGTCTTAAATGTGCTACTTGCTAACTTCATGGAATGCCCCCTAGTCCTTCTATTATTCAAAAGTGTAAATAACCGATTCACATCTACTCTTTCAAGACCTCTCATGATCTTAAAGGCCTCTATCATATCCCCGCTCAGCTGTCTCTTCTCCAAGCTGAACAGCCCTAACCTCTTCAGCCTTTCCTCATAGGGGAGCTGCTCCATCCCCTTTATCATTTTGGTTGCCCTTCTCTGTACCTTCTCCATCGCAACTATATCTTTTTTGAGATGCGGCGACCAGAATTGTACACAGTATTCAAGGTGCGGTCTCACCATGGAGCGATACAGAGGCATTATATCGCTCCATGGTGAGACCGCACCGTTTTATTAACCATTTCCTTCCTAATAATTCCTAACATTTTCTTTGCTTTTTTGACTGCTGCAGCACACTGAGCCAACGATTTTAAAGTATTATCCACTATGATGCCTAGATCTTTTTCCTGGGTGGTAGCTCCTAATATGGAACCTAACATCATGTAACTACAGCAAGGGTTATTTTTCCCTATATGCAACACCTTGCACTTGTCCACATTAAATTTCATCTGCCATTTGGATGCCCAATCTTCCAGTCTTGCAAAGTCCTCCTGCAATGTATCACAGTCTGCTTGTGATTTAACTACTCTGAATAATTTTGTATCATCTGCAAATTTGATTGCCTCACTCATCGTATTCCTTTCCAGATCATTTATATATATTTTGAAAAGCACCGGTCCAATACAGATCCCTGAGGCACTCCACTGTTTACCCTTTTCCACTGAGAAAATTGACCATTTAATCCTACTCTCTGTTTCCTATCTTTCAACCAGTTTGTAATCCACGAAAGAACATCGCCTCCTATCCCATGACTTTTTAGTTTTCTTAGAAGCCTCTCATGAGGGAGTTTGTCAAACGCCTTCTGAAAATCCAAATACACTACATCTACTGGTTCACCTTTATCCACATGTTTATTAACACCTTCAAAAAAATGAAGCAGATTTGTTAGGCAAGACTTTCCTTGGGTAAATCCATGTTGACTGTGTTCCATTAAATCATGTCTTTCTATATGCTCTACGATTTTGATCTTGAGAATAATTTCCACTATTTTTCCAAAGGAAAAGATTTGAGGTTGATTGTGCATCATTAAAATCATTCAGGTATCTGAAGCTCTGTATCATACCTCCCCTGCTCCTCCTCTCCTCCAGGGTATACATATTTAGGTCCTTCAACCTCTCCTCATAAGTCATTTGATGGAGACCCCCACAACCACCATTTTGGTCGCCCTTCTCTGGACTGCCTCCAACCTGTCTCTGTCCCTTTTAAGATAAGGTGTCCAGAACTGAGCATAGTACTCCAGGTGAGGCCTCAACAAGGACTATCACTTCCTTTTTCTTACTAGTTATTCCTCTCTCTATGCAGTTCAGCATTCTTCTGTATTTAGCTATCTCTTTGTGACATTGCTTTGCCGTCTTCAGATTGCTAGACACTATCACCCGAAGGTCTCTCCCTCATTCCGTGCACAACAGCCCTTCACCCCCATCACATACATCTCTTTTGGATTACTGCACCCCAGACACATTGTTGGCATTGATTCCCAGCTGCCATATATTTGTCCACTGTTCAAGCTTCCTTAAATCACATCTCATTCTCACTTCTCATTCCGACCGGTCCACTCTGTTGCAGATCTCAATATCCTCTGCAAATAGACAACCTTTACCTTCTTCTATCCCTTCCGCAGTGTTTTTCACAAAGATATTGAAAAGAACCGGTGATAACACCGATCCTTTTGGCACTGTTCTCTCTTCAGAATAGGTTCCATTTACCATTACACACTGTCTTCTATCCATCAACCAGTTTGTAATCCACGCCACCACCTTGGCGCTCACGCCACCACCTTGGCGCTCACGCCAAGCTTCTCATTTTATTCACAAGCCTCATATGTGGGACTGTATCAAAAGCTTAGCTGAAATGCAAGTAAATCACATCGAGAGGTCTTCCTCGATCCAGTTCTTTAGTCACCCAATCAAAACAATCAATCAGATTTGTCTGACAGGACCTTCTTCTAGTGAATCCATTCTCCCCTGAGTCCTGTAATCCTCCTAAATGTAAATAGTTCATTATCCTTTCCTTCAGTAGAGTCTCCATTAATTTTCCCAAGGTGAGGTTAACCGGCCTGTAGTTTACAGCTTCCTCTCTGCTACCACTCTTGTGATGCAGGACCACCACCACTCTTCTCCAATCACTCAGCACTACCCTGTTTCCAGGGATCTATTGAACAGGCCATGCAGCGGACCCGCCAGCACATCTCTGAGCTTTGTCAGTATTCTGGATGGACCTCATCCGGTCCCATGGCCTTTGACAGCTTTGTTTTCTTAACTCTTCCCATACATTCTCTTCTGTAAACAGTGTCATCTATTCCATCTCCAGTTACGGTCTTGTCAACCAGCAATGGTCCTTTTCCAGGGTCGTCTTTAGTGAACACTGAACTGAAGTATTTGTTTAATATTTCTGCCATTTCTTCAATTCTCTCCACACAATGTTCCTTGTCAACTTTCAATTTTACTATACCACTTCAGGCCTCCCCTCCTTCTCTGATATATCTGAAAAATGTTTTGTCTCCTCTCTTTACCTCTTTGGCAATTCTTTCTTCCGCTTCACTTTTTGCTTTCGTGATTTCTTTCTTCGTCTCCCTCATTTTTAACAGATGTTCTTCCTTGTGTTCTTTAGACTTCTCGAATGCTGTTCTTTTTGCTTTAATTTTTTCTTCCACGTCCTTAGAGAGCCAGATCAGTTTCTTTTTCCTCTTACTCTTCTTTAATTTCCTAACATATAGATTTGTTGCCTTTGAGCTAGCTTCTTTTAATTTGGCCCACCTTTGTTCCACCTCACCCATTTTCTCCCAGTCTTCCAGTTCTTCCTCCACGTACATCCCCGTTTTGTCAAATTTTGTATTTCTGAAATTCAAAACTCTGGTCTTTGAGTGACATCTCTGTTTCCTATTTCCGATATCGAGCCATATCGTCTGATCACTACTGCTCTGGTAAGCCCGTTCCTGAGATGCTATCCCCATTGGTCAACACTATATCAAGGATCACACTCTCCCTTGTGGATTCCATTACCATTTGTTTGAGCACCTTAAAGGGCATCTACTCTCTCTACTTTCTGTAGATTCCACAGAAGGGATGCTCCAAACCACATCTGGCAGATTAAAATCTCCAGCAAGCAACACTTCTCCCTTATTTCCCAACTTTTGGATGTTCTTGGTCAGGTCTCTGTCCAGTTCATCCATTTAGGTTGGAGGCCTGTAGATCACACCAGTAAAAATGGAAGCACCACATTCTCTTTTTAGGACATTCCCTAATGCTTATTCTTTACCCTACGTCCCTAGCAATTCAGTTGTTTGGATATTGTTTTTAACATGAAGAGCTACTCCTCCCCCTTTTCTGTCCTCTCTGTCCTTCCTTAAGTTATAGCCCAGGATGGATGCATCCCAATCATGACTCAGTGAACCATGTCTCCGTAACAGCAACAATGTCCAATTCTGCCTCTACCATGAGGGCCTGCAGGTCTGGGATTTTATTGCTCAAACTACGAGCATTTGTGGTCATAGTTTTCCAGCTGCTCTTCTTAATTGCGGTTTCTTTTTTTTTTTTTTAAACTGATTGATTTTATTACTTTGTCTTCCCTCTTCCTGTATTTCTTGGGGGTGATATTCCAATTTTACTGGCCACCTCCTGCCACCCCCACTTCGTAGTTTAAATGCCTGAATTTTTCACTTAGCATCCTCTTGGACTGCAAGAGAGCCTTAGCCTTCTATCTGGAGTGGACAGAAGCTCATAGACAGTCCACCCAACTTTTATTTCTTTTGATAGGAATAGGTGGGAGTTGCCATTTCCAAACAGACACTATCCAATTGGCTAGCAGATTGCATCTCCTTCTGTTATGCCCAGGCAGTACTGCAGCTTGGGGGTCATGTCAAGGCTCATTCTGTCAGAGCAGTGGCAACGTTGGCGGTCCAATTGTGAGCAGTTCCTGTGGAGATCTTCAAGGTTGCAATGTGGAGTTCTCTTCACACATTCACATCCCATTACTGTCTCGATAAGGATGGCCAACATGACAGGTTCGGCCATTCTTTCCTTAGGAATCTCTTCAATGATAAAACCTCCCTGCTAGAGCCCATTGTTTTGGTTTAGGCTGTCTCCCTCTCTGTAACTAATGACACTGTGGTTGTGCCTGGTGGTACCTAGTTGGTGTCTGTTGGTCCCCTTTTGTGTTGGGGAGCAGCCTGTAGCTAGGGATTCAGCTATGTGTGAGAACTACCACTCTGCTTGTCCTAGGAGAAAGCAGAGTTGCTTATCTGTAACAGGTGTTCTCATAAGAACATAAGATATGCCATACTGGGTCAGACCAAGGGTCCATCAAACCCAGTATCCTGTTTCCAACAGTAGCCAATCCAAGTCACAAGTACCTGCAAGTACCCAAACATTAAATAAATCACAAGCTACTATTGCTTATTAATTAATAGCAGCTTAAGGATACTTAACCAAACCTAGGAACTTATCCAAATCTTTTTTAAACCCAGTTACACTAACTGCTGTAACCACATTCTCTGGCAATGAATTCCAGAGCTTAACTATGTGCTGAATGAAAAAGAATTTTCGATTTGTTTTAAATGAGCTACTTGCTAACTTCATGGCGTGCCCCCTGGTCCTTCTGTTATCTGAGAGAGTAAATAACTGGTTTACATTAACTTTTTCAAGTCCTTTCATGATTTTGTAGACCTGTATCATATCCCCTCTGTCGTCTCTTCTCCAAACTGAACAGCCCTAACTTCTTTAGCCTTTCCTCATAGGGCAGCCGTTCAGTGCCCCTTATCATTTTGGTCACATTTCTCTGTACTTTCTCCATTGCAACTATATCTTTTTTTTTTTTTTTTAGATGTGGTGACCAGAATTGCAGACAAGTATTCAAGATGCGGTCTCACCATGAAGAGATACAGAGGCATTATGACATCCATCCTTTTATTTACCATTCCCTTCCTAATAATTCCTAACATTCTGTTTGCTTTTTTAATCGACATAGCACATTTAGTCGATGATTTCAATTTATTTCCCACTATGATGCCTAGATCTCTTTCCTGGGTGGTAAATCCTAAGATAGAAGCTAACATTGTGTAACTACAGGCACGGTTATTTTTCCCTATATGTATCACTTTGCACTTGTCAACGTTAAATTTTATCTGCTATTTGGAAGCCCAATCTTCCAGTCTCACAAGATCCTCTTGCAATTCATCACAATCTGCTTGAGGTTTAACTACTACGCATAATTTTGTGTCATCCACAAATTTGATCACCTCACTCATCATACCCCTTTCCAGATCATTTATAAATATATTGAAAAGCACCACTCCAAGAACAGATCCCTGAGGCATTCCACTGTTTACCTTTTTCCACTGTACCAGCTTGCAATCCACAAAAGTACGTCACCTCCTGTCTCATGACTTTTTAGTTTTCTTAGAAGCCTCTCATATGGGACTATGGGATTAGGTAACACTTTTTTCTTATTATCCAATAGTGCCTTCAATTGCTCAGGAGCAAAAAAAAACCATAGGTAACATTATCCATTTTTAGTATACAACAGCATGGGTATCTAAGCATAAATACAGCTCCCATGGATCGAGCTTTCTTGCCTCATGGCAAGGAACCCTCTCCTCCTATCTTGGGTAACTTTGGCCAGATCGGGGAACACTTGTACACCTTACCCATAAACTCCACTCTCATATTTTGAAAATAATTCCTCATAATTAAACTGAGGTCCTGTGAATATATAAAAGACACTAGGAGGGTAGTAGCCCTCTCTATTATCTCAGGCATAGAAGTCTCTAGAAAGACAGTTAAATTTGCCATATCAATTGTAGGTGCCACTTCTTCTTCTCTTGTTTTTACATGAGGTAGAAAATATACTTTGTTGAAAACTGGTATATTTTCAGGTGCAATTTTCAATATCTCAGTCATATATTTCTTTAGGGTTATCCTGGGTTGTTCTCCCAGAACCTTAGGAAAATTAATAAACATAAGGTTCAAGTTTCTGGTCTTGTTTTCCAATTGTTCCATTTTCCTATTCAGGATAACTCTGTCTTGCACTAAAGCCACCTGGATATCTTGAAACTTCTTAGTTTGTTCCTCCAACTGTTGGATCCTCTGTATTTGATTCGCAGTCCTTGAGTTAAAGTCTTGGGTAACTGTTTCTAGTTGTAAGGAAACACGTTTTTGCTGCAAGGAAACTGTTTGTAATGCTACCCCCATCTGGGCCATCAGTCCCCCATAAGGAGTCCATGGTAACTACCAAGGGTTTGGGAAACATGGTTTTTGCAGCTTCAGACTGCACAACTTCACCAGTTAAGGCATTTAATGAAAACACAGCCTCAGGAATGAGGCTTGTCACCTGCAAATCCGCCAAGTTTTCCCCTTCCAGGCCTTGTTCATTTCTCCCACTTCCCACGGTGGCACCCACAGCTGCATCATCTAATCCCATCAGGGTGCTTCTGCACTCACCGGGCTTGAGAAATTCTGGGGAATCGGCACTGGAGGCATCCGAGAGTCCGGGGGGCTTAAGCTGGTCTCTCCAAGATCATTCACGGCTCCTCCCACGAGCATTTCAGCGGAGAACTGCTCCCCCGCTGTCCTGGAGGGAGAGAAGGGGCTGCGGGGTACACCCTTACTCTCCCTTTTCGCTTCGGAGGCATTTTGCAAGAAGAAGAGGTAAAAATCAGTAGAAACAAGCGATACAGGACAGCATTCAGAGCAGTGCTGCTACTCCTCTGCCATCTTGGCTCCGCCCCCCACCCCCACCCCCCCATCAAACCATTCTATCTAAATGTTTTGTGATTTTATTCTTTATAACAGTTTCCATGATTTTTCCTGGCACTGATGTCAGGCTCACTGGTCTGTGGTTTCCTAGATCACCCCTAGATTCCTTTTTAAATATTGGGGTTACATTGGCCATCTTCCAGTCTTCAGGTACAACGGATGATTTTAATGCTAGGTTACAAATTAATTCAAATAGGTCTGAAATTTCATTTTTTAGTTCTTTCAGAACCGTGGAGTGTATACCATCAGATCCAGGTGATTTACTACTCTTCATTTTGTCGATCAGGTCTACCACATCTTCCAGGTTCACCGTTATTTGGTTCAGTTCATCTGAATCATCAGCCATGAAAACCTTCTCCGGAACGGGTATCCTGCGATACCCCAACATCCTGCGATGGCTTTATTTACCCTAAGTGCTCTTTTAACCCCTCATTCATCTAATGGTCCAACTGACTCCCTCACAGGATTTCTGCTTCAGATATATTTTAAGAAGTTTTTATTGTGAGTTTCTGCCTCTACTGCCAACTTCTTTTCAAATTCTCTCTTAGCCTGTCTTATCAATGTCTTATATTTAACGTGCCACTGCTTATGCTTTATCCTATTTTCTTCTTATGGATCATTCTTCCAATTTTTGAATGAAAATCTTTTTGGCTAAAATAGCCTCTTTCACCTCATCTTTTAACCATGCCAGTAATTATTTTCCCTTCCTTCCACTTTTCTTAATTCATGGAAAACATCTGGACTGTGTTTCTACTATGGGTGATTTTCTTTTTCTTTTTCTTTTTTTTTTTAACTATTTTTCTCATCTTATCAAAGTTTCCTTTTTGAAAGTTTAGCGCTGGAGCCATGAATTTACTTACTGTCCCCCCTTCCTGTCAGTAATTCAAATGTGATCATATTATGATCACTATTGCCAAGCGGCCCCACCACCGTTACCTCTCTCACCAAATCCTGCATTCCACTGAGAATTAGATTTAAAATTGTTCCCTGTCTCATCTGTTCCTGAACTAGTTGCTCCAAAAAACTGTTATTTATTCCTTCCAGGAACTTTATCTCTCTAGCATGTCCTGATGGTTCACTTACCCAGTCAATATTGGGGTAGTTGAAATCTCCCATTATTACTGCCAATTTGGTTAGCTTCCCTAATTTCTCTTAGCATTTCACTGTCCTTCTTACCATCTTGACCAGGTGGACGGTAGTATACACCAATCACTATACTCTTCCCCAACACACAAGGGATTTCTACCCATAAAGATTCAATTGTGCATTTAGTCTCATGCAGAATCTTTATCCTGTTTGACTCTATGCCATCTTGGACAAAAAGCGCCACCAAGATGCTCCTCTCCTGGTATAGCACTAGCCCATTGGTTGTCCTCTCTCCACCAAGTCTCTGAGATGCCAATTAAGTCTGTCATCATTCACTGCTATACATTGTAATTCTCCCATCTTACTTCTTAGACTTCTGGCATTAGCATCCAAACATTTCAAGGTGTGTGTTTTGTTTGTATTTACATTATGCTTTTAAGTTGTCAGGGATAAATTGGAATCTCTTAGCTCAGGGGAGCTTTTAATTATAGGCACTTGAACTACTTTTGTTGTTATTGGAACCTCTCTGTTGGGATGCCCTAACTCTAATGCTTCATTAGTATCCTTTGAAGATACCTCCCTCCAAACCATGCGCTGCTGAGCAATTGACAGCTTTCCCCTTTGTTCTAGTTTAAAAGCTGCTCTATCTCCTTTTTAAAGGTTAGCGCCAGCAGCCGGCTTCCACCCTAGTTAAGATGGAGCCCATCCCTTCGGAAAAGACTTCCCCAAAAGGTTCCCCAGTTCCTAACAAAACTGAATCCCTCTTCCTTGCACCATCGTCTCATCCATGCATTGAGACTCCGGAGCTCTGCCTGCCTCTGGTGACCTGCGCATGGAACAGGGAGCATTTCAGAGAATGCTTCCATGGGAGTTCTGGATTTCAGCTTTCTACCTAACAGGTCGATACAGTTATGCCGCGTTAGAGTGCGGCAGTGCAGGGCGCACCCTCGTTCCCCGCACGCACAGTTCTCTTCACATATCGCTCGATACTCTATTCAAATTGCTTGCAAATGCAAGCCGCGTCTGCGAAGCGTTAGGCGAAGTGTTAGGCCCGCGCAACCCATTTTACTGTATAGGCGCTTAATACAGCGCCTATACAGTATCCTGGGTGCGCTGCTACCTGTCATTTCAAATGTCATTTCAACTGACATTTGAAATGACAGGTACCAGAAAGTGGATGGTTTCCCCCCTCCCGAAGCAAGGCGGGAGGGGGGAAACCATCAAAACTAAAACAACCAAAACTAAAACAAAAGTTGTTATATAGATGTCATATATATATACCTAGATGTTATCAACCTAATAAACGAAGGTTGACCGACGTGCCACAAATGCGCAGTAGAGAGCAGCTCTACCGCGCATGCGAGCACGTCGGTCACAGTGTGCCTCTTAAAAATAAAAATGGCGCTGTAGGAGCGGCAGGAACGGCGGCCTGAAGACCCGGAGCGGCGGCGGCAGCACCGGCCCAAAGACCCGGAGCGGCGGCGGCACCGGCCCGAAGACCCGGAGTGACGGCCCGAAGACCCGGAGCGGCAGGAGCGGCGGCCCGAAGACCCGGAGCGGCGGCGGCATGCGCGCGAGGGAGGGACTTCCCTCCCTCGCGCGCATGCCGCCGCCGCTCCGGGTCTTTGGGCCGCCGCTGCCGCTCCAGCCCGGGTCTTCGGGCCGCCGCTGCCGCTCCCGCCGCTCTGGGTCTTCGGGCCGCCGCTCCGGGTCTTCGGGCCGCCGCCGCCACTCCGGGTCTTCGGGCCGCCGCTCCCGGTCTTTGGCGGAGATCGACTGAGGGGAGGAGGGAGGGGGGAGAGAGGAGTGACTGAGGGGAGGAGGGAGGGGGGAGTGACTCGGGGGAGGAGGGAGGGGGGAGTGACTCGGGGGAGGAGGGAGGGAGGAGTGACTCGGGGGAGGAGGGAGGGAGGAGTGACTCAGGGGGAGGAGGGAGGGAGGAGTGACTCAGGGGAGGGAGGAGTGACTGAGGGGAAGAGGGAGGGGGGAGGGAGGAGTGACTCAGGGGAGGGGGGAGAGAGGAGTGACTCAGGGGAGGAGGGGAGAGAGGAGTAACTGGGGGGAGGGGGGAGTGACTGAGGGGAGTGACTGGGGGAGGGGGAGATGGGAGTGACTGAGGGAGGGGGGAGGGGGGAGAGAGAGGAGTGACTGAGGGGAGAGAGGGGGGAGGTGGGAGGGAGCATGAGGGGGAAGGAAATGATCCCAAAAAAAAATGTTAATGTAGCCGTTTTAACGGGCTTAACGGCTTGTATATATATATATATAAATACCTAGATGTCACTTTCCGAATCCCCCATCTCCACGCGTGTTTATCCAGGCGGCGGCAGGGGCTGGCGGGCGGGTGGGCGTGTGTTCTTCCAGGCGGAGAGAGCCGGCGGCGAAAGCAGCCTCCAGCAGCCCCCGCCGGCAGTGAATGAATGCACGCCTGTTTACGCCCGTGCAATTTCGGTGCTCAAGGCGTGACATCACGACGCTTGACGTCACGGCATGTGACTGCCTTGAGCGCCGAAATTGCACGGTCGTAAACAGGCGTGCATTCATTCACTGCCGGCGGGGGCTGCTGGAGGCCGCTTTCGCCGTCGGCTCCCTCCGCCTGGATGAACAGATGCCCACCCGCCCGCCGCCGCCGCCTGGATAAACGCGCGCCCATCCGCCCGCCACCTCCCGCCGCCTGGATGGACGGACACCCACCCGCCCGCCGGCTCCTGCCGCCGCCTCGATGACCGCACACCCGCCCACCCGTGTGGAGATGGGGGATTCGGAAAGTGCCATCTAGGTATATGTGTGTGTGTATGTATATATGTATATATATATATATATATATATATATATATATATATAAAACAACTTTAGCATTTTATGAGAACTGTAATTTTTTTTGTAAGCCGCTGTCAGCTCCCATACGGAACATGCGGGATGAAATAATTTTTTTAAGCAAATAACTAATGCAATCGGAGTTCCGTGCAGCATCGTTCATGCAAAAAGAAGGGCTGAATGCAGTTTGAAAGTGGGTTAGTATATATGGAAGTCGTCCATGGTGCAGGACTAACACCAGGTAGAGGGTAGGCGGTAAACTAACAGGCTAAGGACGCGGCAAAATAGCGGGTTACAAAGGAGATAATCGGAGCACGCGTCACAGTATCGGAGGGAATAGCTAATTCCTTCATTAAATAGCTAATTCGTTCATTTACATATGATGTACATGCTGGGTGTGGAAAGGGTTATGCGTCGGTTTCAAGAAGCGCTAAGGACGCGTGAAACTGGAGACTGTATCGCATGATTGCTTTACGCGTCCCAATTGCGCGCCCACAGCGAGTTGCAGACGAGGAATCTCCAACCGCACTTTACAGTATAGACCTGTAAGAGCCTAAATTTGGCTTCCAGAACCTCCCTCCCACACTTTCCTATGTTGTTGGTGTTCACATATACTATGACAGCCGGTTCCTCCCCAGCATTGTCTAAAATCCTATCTAGGTGACTCGTCAGGTCCATCAGCTGCGAACCAGGTAGGCATGTTACTAGGTGATCCTCACTCCCACCAGTCACCCAGCTGTCTACATTCCTAATAATCAAATCACCAACTATGACGGCCCGACCTAACCCTTTCCTCCTGGGCAGCAACCTTAGGAGGGACATCCTCGTGCGAGAGGGCAATGCATCATCTGGAGAGCAGGTCCTTGCTACAGGATCATTTCCTACTGCACCAGGTTGATGCTGTCCAATCATGAGATCTTCCTCCTCCAAGGGCTGCCAGTCTGGAGTTAGGATTTGACTACTATGTCTCTGAAGGTCTCATCTACATACCTCTCTGTCTGCCTCAGCTCCTTCTCTGCCATTCTAGATTCCAGAGATCAGACTTCTTCTCTGAGAGACAGGAACTCTTTGCATTGGATGCACATGTACAACTTCTCACCGGCGGTTAAAAAAATCATATATGTTACACTCGATGCAAAAGACTGGGAGGCCCCCTTCTTGCTTCTGGACTACTGCCTTCATTTTAAATTTGTTCAGTTCCTAGTTAAGTTTTAGATTGCTATGGGAGTAGGGATGCGTACAATTAGAGTCCTTAAAATGTATTGGTGTATTCACTATATATCTGATATAGACCTACAAGGGAATGATCAAACTCTTGATAAGATGTGGGGAATTTCTGAAAGTTAAAAGGCTTATTTTTTAATTTTTAATTTTATTATTTATTTATTTATTTATGTATTTATAATGTGAAAGACACACCTGCCTATAAATTATAGTATGAGCAGTGGGAGGGTTGGGAAATACAAACACACAAACTTCTGTTTATTGCCTGCCTTTCTGACTACCTATTTAAAACAAAACACAAAAATACACTTAATATACCCCAATAGTTTACTTCTCCCCAATACTTTTCAGTTCCCCAAGCAGTACTTACTGATTCTTTTCAGCCACCAGCAAGGTGATTCTCTCCTCTCGGTGCTCCCACTGGACAGCAGGATGTTAGTCCTCACGAAACCTGCCCGCCATCCTATGGAGTCTGGTTTCTCCTTATATTTTTTCATTTATTATAATTCTATGTTATAAGACTGAAGAGTGGGACCCCACTTGGATGCATGGTATAGGGCATGCTGGGCATGCTCAGTGTGCTTAGTCACAGAAACTGTAACATAAATTTTCCGTGCTGATGATGTCACCCACAGGTGAGGACTAACATCCTGCTGCCCCAGGTGAACACCTGTTACAGGTAAGGAACTCTGCTTTACATGAAGGTGATCTAAGAATACGGTTGATTTGGATATTTGGTTTACCCTAAATACTAAACCTGTTCACAGCCCTCAAGAACCAAAGTTGTACACCACTGCTTTACAAAATAAGGACTCCGGAGTGGGAAGAAGAGATTCTAATAAGGATGTAGTGTGTGCCTAACTTGGACCCTCTTTCATCCTCAAGTCTGCAAAAACTGAATTTGCCCGGAGGGACCCACAAAGGCAGTGGTTAAAGTTGGGCTGACTGTGATAAAGCTAATGGTGGCGTAAGGAGAGGGAAAACCTAGGATAGCATGATATACCGTACATCATGTGGCAGGGTTAAAGTGAAAGCATTCTGACACGGTTCCATTCTGCCTTGCTTGAATGAGATGCTGATGTTCCTACTGAAATTGCTTTGTCTTTTTCCAGTGCCCTCTTTCTAGATATTTATTTGTATTGTTAGTATTTTAATTCCTTTTTTCCACTCTTTTCAGTACCAAACTCCAATTCCAGAAAATTTAGCAAATTAGCAGCTAATAATACTTTTGAATGGCACAGTGCTGTATATTACATATCTGTGCATTATGCTACGACCTGTACCTCCTATCTGTCTGTCATGTTGTACAAATAGCTCCCAACAGTCAGCATTCTGGTGGGACAAAGCAGGATAGCATTCTGGCTCTGTGTCCCTGAAGGATTGAAGTTTGAGATTTATTCTTACTCCCTAGCTATTATATAAATCCTGGATGCAGTAAATGTATGGCCAATTTTGGATATAATGTCATTAATAGTGGTAATATACTTGACAGTATAGAAAGAATTTATATCTTCTTTGCTACACCATTGTTTATAAATTCATTATTGATAAGGAACTATACTATACTCATTTAAGATCATATAGTACAAAAAGTATATGGATAACTCTTGACTGATTAGATTAGCAACTGAAATATGTGCTTTTTATCTAAACACATTATAGCTTTGTCGGTTCATGTGATATCTCCTGCAGTTTGCTTTGTGAATTTTTTCCCCCCATTTTGGAGTTGGATGGCATTGAAACAAGCCCTGATACTAATAAAAAAAAAAAAAAAATGAAATTGACAACCTTATTTATTTTAGTGGCTGCAGGATGTAAATTAGAATTTTGAAAAGAATTATGCCTGAATTGTTCTGTTCAGTATAACCAAGTGCAAACACATAAACACTGAATTGATTTGAAAAGTCAATGCCTCAAGAAAAAGAATGATCAAACTGGAAAATGGTGAATATGAATAGACATTCAAAGGAGACATTAAGAAGCTCTGGGAAGTCGCAAGAAAGGCTGTTAATCTTCTTTATTGTCCGTGGCAAGAACAGTAAAAAAAAAGCCCACAATGAAATCAAGGAGAATGTCACAGCGTGTGAGCCTTTTGGCTATGGTGTGATTGACACAGCCTCACAGGCGAACCTGCTAGGCCTTCAGCGACAGCTGGCAAACCCACTTGGGTAGGGACAAGGTCAAGCTCTACCTATATGAGCCCCATTTCCCGAAGGTTGAGCCCTTGGTTTCTGAGGCTGGCAGGACTCAGATAAGAGTCCCGGTGAGAGGGCAGGCAAAGTCAGGAAGCAAGCCAAGGTCACAGCAGGTGGCAGACAGAAATGACAAGGTCCAGGCACGGGTTCAAGAAGGTAGAGATCAGACAACATCAAGGTCCAGGTGATGGTCAGGGCAGCGGCAATCAGACAGCATTGAGGTCCAAGCAAAGGTCAAAGCAAAAGAGGTCAGTCTGAAGAGCAGTAGGGAACTGAGACAAGGCAAAGACAGGGCAAAGCGGCTGGACGAGGCAGGAAAAAATATCAACACACACTGTATGGCAAAGCAGGAGACTTGTTGCTGAGGTGCTGGGTGGTAGAACTGAATTCCTTTACATACCAGAGCTGTGATGAGATCATTAGTCAGAGCCCACAGGAAATCCTGGCTGCATGGACTATAAAAGGTCTACAGGAAGTGCAGTTTGTTTCAATCAGGTCCTTGGTTGCAGCCCGCTACAGGAAGCTATGCTGGGAGTGTCTGGAGGTAAGGGTCATTACAGAAAAGAGAAGGTATCACCGTGGAAGTCATTTTCATTGCCAAAAATATAAATGAGATAAAAACCAGGAAGCTACAACTGATGTGTGAGATATTTCAGCAGTATGCCAGTGTTTTATCCTTTATTTTCACCTTTAAAAAAACAAACCGGAAATCGATCCAAGGTGGCTAACAGCAACAAACACAAGAAGAAGGATTGATGTAAAAATGGACTTTATTGAAGCTTGCCCGACTCTGGCCGAGTTTCGCTCAAAGAGCTGCCTCAGGGGCTTAAAAGCCACTTGGATTGGCTTTAGATCAACTTAGGGCTCACATGTAGCAAACTCAAAGAAGTGTTACTCAGCACCAGATGACTCCTGGGTCCTTTTTCAAATCAAGGCACTCTTTAACTGCTTACAGAGTGATGAAATTGCATTCCACACGCTGCTCAGCAATGATTAACGCAAAGGTCGGGCAAGCTTCAATAAAGTCCATTTTTACATCGATCCTTCTTCTTGTGTTTGTTGCTGTTTTTCACCTTTTAATGCAAACTATATAAAGAAAAAAGAAAACCTTACTAAAAAATTGTTGGATATAGATGAAAAAGCAATAATATGGTATATATCAGTTACATTTTGTATTTCTATATGCATAATACTGTTCTGCATGTTAAGCCGTTTAAAAATATATTGTAACAGTATATGTAGGCAGATACAATCTGCTTGGGGACTTCCTACCCACCCTGCTCAAGAAAAGAGTATCTCTAAGCTCTCTGCTTAACAAGCTTGATTACCTACACTCCTCTAGCTCTTTTTATCAAACTTTCTTATCCTTACCACTCATTTTACTAAGGATATTTCCCAGCTGTCCTCCGTATAAACCTGACTACCTGCTAGAGATCATTCCTTCTCTTGTTCTTGACAGGGAACCATAGCCAATTCAGCCTGTTGCTCGTCTTAGGAGATTTGCTATCTCCCACTGATTTTATTTGAGAATGTGCCAAAGTCCTACCACTACTGTATGTTGGTTGACCTGACCTTGATTTAGGAGCTTAACACAGCTGTTCTCTGCATAATCTGCCTGAAATAATCCTCCACATGCTAGATTCCCGTATGTCTCCTACATGCTGATGTTCTGACATTGTAATCCCTCCATTCCCCATCAAAGGATAGAATGGAAAACCTATGTAGATTGTGCGGTCCTGAAAGGCAGTTCTCACCTACCACTAGCAGAGGTCTTTGTGGGCTTCTGGGACTATCTGGCCAGTTCTCTCAGCTCCATGTCATGTTTTGCTGGTACAAACATGACAAGTGCAGTAAATATTTCATAGTCCATGTAATCTTCAAAGAAAATTTTATTAATTCAATGACGGCAACTCCACTGTTTCAATATATAATTCTTTCAAAGGGTCCCCCGACACAGACCCCGTGTTTTGCCAAAGGCTGCGTCAGGAGGGCAATAGTTTTAACAATAATCTGTAAATACAAACACATGAATTAGCAATGGACTATGTGAAGAGGGCAAAATAACCAACACACTATTGTGATAATGAAATAAAATAAATCATACATACCGTTGTAATCAATAATACTTCACAGAGAGCGCGTAAGTGTACGGGTACTGGAGTTTTAAACAATACTCAAAAAAAAAAAGGCATGAAAAAACTGAGCCAATTGGCGTTACAGAGACAAGGAGCCAATCAGGTTACAGATAGACTGGGACCAATCAGAACCAAGTGAAAAAGCTCCATTCTAATTCTTTGTTTAAACCATTTGGTGTAACAGTATCTAGAGTATATATCCATTTCTGTTCTTTTCGAATTAAATACTCCGAATAGTTTCCTCTCAAGTGGGGGGTGACCACCTCAAGTACAAAGAAATTTAAATCTGAGAGAGAATGCGAGGACTGAATCCAATGATCGACCAATGGAGCGTTTTCACGGAGGTTCCTAATGTTGGATCGGTGCTCTATGATCCTCATTTTGATCATTCTAGTTGTCTTTCCCACACAGAGTTTTGGACACGGGCATCTAATCACATAGACCACCCCCGAAGAGTTACAATCTGAGACCCCATATAGCACGAAAGTTTTCTTTGACGTCAGATGTGTGAAAGAAGACATAGTATCTGTAAAGGGACACACTGAGCAGTGACCGCAAGGCTTATGTTCATCCCTACTCGAAGGTTTTGCATTGATGGTGTGGAGATCCGGATGTGTTAGCATGTCTCGAAGGTTTTTGCCCCATCGATACATAAACTGTAATGAGCTTTGAAAAACATTGTTAAGGGAAAGTGAAATCCAATGTTTACGAATGTTAGTAACAGACTTACTAAGAGTAGAAAAAGGTAATATACAATTAACCATAGCATCCAGAGCTCGTCTAAATGCTTTTTTCAATATCCTGTTTGGGTACCCCCTCTTGCTAAACCGAGCAGTCATCTCCTTAGCTTTGGATATAAATTCAATCTTCGAGGAGCACAACCGTCGCAGTCTTAGAAACTGACCCGTGAGTATGTTATTCTTAAGGACCCTCAGATGACAACTGTCAAAGGTTATTCCGATCAGTCTCTTTCCGAAAGATCATAGTAGAGAAGCGTGTATTGTTGGAAACAGGATGCTGGGCTTGATGGACCCTTGGTCTGACCCAGTATGGCATTTTCTTATGTTCTTATGTTCTTAAAATATCCAAATATCCAAAAATGAAATCTGAGATAAGTGAATGTTGTAGTAAAATTGTAAATTGCTATTGCATTTGTTCAACCAGTCAAGAAACACAAAAAAACTGTATATCGGTACCAAGCCAGATTAGGAAAACATTGTCAATGTTTCTGAGCCACAAATTTATAAATACAAACCAATTTGAGGAACAGATAAAAGTTTCTTCGAAATCTGTCACGTACAGGCACGCCAGGCTAGGGGCCCGGCGCACGTAACCTTTTTAAAAACCGGCCCAAAGCTTTTATTCTCTCTTCTCTCCTTTCTTTTCTCTCTCTTAATGTTCTGTGCTGTAACTTGCATAACATCTCACTGTTTTGTTTTGATTTTTTAATAGGTGACACAAGAAGAACAGGCAGCTAACCACACGGTGATGATCCAGGAGGCTTTGCAGCAGGCTTCCGTGGAGCTGGGTGAACAGCATCACCTAGTGGTCTCATCTGATGAAGTAGAGGGAATAGAGACTGTCACAGTCTACACTCAAGGAGAAGAGGCCTCTGAATTTATAGTATACGTGCAAGAAGCCGTGCAGCCGGTGGAAGAACAGACAGTGGCACAATCTGTGCAAGAAATCTGAAAATTGACGCTCGTGGGATAAGTTCCTGGTATAGCTCGGACAAAGCTAGAATATTTTTCTAAATTCAGAAAATACCCATTTTTATACTTTTAGTAAGCAACATTCTGGAGCTTTCAAACGTGTTGCACAGTACTTCATACTCTGCTTTGCCACAGAAAGGTAGTCTGTTGATGTAAACTCTGTGTTTCCAGAATGTTTAAAGCCTTGCTGCATCCTGCTGTCTGAGCGGAGGCTAGTTAGATGAATCCAGCACAGGAACCAAATTCAAAAGAAACTCCAGCTTTTTCAACCAAGCCCCCTTCTTTGATTTGATTCTCTGACTTGCACCATTCTGCACCTCACAACATTTAAGAAGCAACTGTGATAAGGATGCTGTTGACCCTTAACAGTGACAAGGCTACATTTCATGTTTGTTTGGGAAGACGTTTTTTAATACAATGAGTATGGAGTATCATCCAGATTCTTTATCAAGTATGATCTGAGGCATCATGAACTGTCGAAGTAAAAAAAAGAAAATGCATTACCTGTACATTTTTGAGCTGGATAAAAAAAAAATACAGTATATATTTTTAATTTCACATCTTAGCATTTCCAGCTTTAAAAATATTACTGGCCCACAAAAAGAAAATGAAGTTGTACAGTGCTTGTACATGCCTGTTTCCTTATAAGGTTGGTAAGCTCTGAGCTGCATTAGAGGAACAAAAGCAAAAAGCCTTCCTAAGAGAAAAATTCAACTGTAATAATCTTGTATTGGATGCAACAAAAATTGAATCTTTCTGCTCAATAAGACTGGAAAGACTGGACAGAAAGATATCCCAGCACAGTGCTAGTTTCCTGCTCTGCTTTTTTCTGTTTGAATGTTCATTTATTAAAATACAGCGTTTTCAGTGTGATAAGGCCCACTCTTAAATTAAAATAAACGTATTTTTGTTATTCTATTAGAGAATAATGCCAAAGCACGGTGGCACACTTATTTTAATAATAAATGCACAGGATAGTGATCAACACTGTCACCTAAGATTTCATCACATTATTTACTCAATAAAACCAATAGAGGGAAATGCCACCTCTGCCTAGAAGGGTATTGGTGTTACATGTAAGTGTCAATGGTAAGGAATAAGGTTGCCTTTTCATTCTCAGGATTTTCAATTAGGACATTGAGGTTTCCATGACTGTCCTCAATTGACCATTAGTATTTTGCAGTGTTTATGAGCTAAGCCAATCAAAACCCTAGGATTAGTATACTATATGGAAAAGTGTGATAAACTGTTCCTCGAAGTTCTTGTTTCTTCTTCCTTATGCTAATCTTTGAGTTCTGGCTGGGGGAGGTGATCAGTCTTCAGTAGCAATGTGAGGTAATGAAAAGTTGCTGAGTGTGATATATTACAAAGTACTATGTAGTTCTAATTAATGGATTTAATCTAGTGATGATATATATATGTTACTTTGTTATGTCACACTGTTTCCCCAGCAACTCTTACATTAACCTGTATGCAGGTTTATTTTGAAAATAACATTCAGCTACTCTATACCATACATATGGAATGCATGCTAAGGACTGCACCAATAATAAAATTGTAATTGCTGTCAAAGAGCAATCCATGCTATATAAGGAACCTATGAAATGTTCTGTTCATAAAACTGTTCCTATTGGGGCATGTCATAAACCGAGTCGCTACTAAAATTTTCAACATAGTTTATACATTTCACTTTTTTTATAACAATAAATTGACTCTGAAAGTTTACAGATTGTGAAAGTGAAATTTTAAAAAGCTGTTTCTCACTGAGTTTTCATGTTAAATTTCAGCTTGTTTTTTTTTATAGGCTAGAAATGATAGTTTGAAAGTAAGAAGTTGCAGGCTTAACTTCCTTTATAAAGATTCCTGACATGACAAATTCTTGCCCTCCAGATGGGATAAAGATGCTATATTCCTCTTATCGGTCTAAAAGAATTTCCTATGACAAGGGTGGCCGACTTCAGTCCTCGAGAGCCACAAACAGGCCAGGTTTTCAGGATATCCACAATGAATATGCATGAGGCAGATTTGCATACAATGGAGGCAGCGCATGCAAATCTATCTCATACATATTCATTGTGGATATCCTGAGAACCTGGCCCGTTCGTGGCTCTCAAAGACTGGAGTCAGCCATCCCCCACCCTATGAGTTAGGATTTGAAATAGTGAAAATTGTCTGATTCGCCCCATCTATTGAATGTTGCCTGAGGGACCTGATGACTTACCCCCACCAAACATAGCTTTTCTATGCATTATTGCCAAAACATTTATTAATCAGGACAAAACAAATAGTCCATATTTATATTGCCATATGACTTGTTAGATAAAGACAACCTTAAGGACTATATTAAATGTCTTTCAGACTTGTTCTTTTCATTTTTATCAAACATATATATTGTGGAAGAATATTTTATAAAGTTGTGACAAAGGTACTTTCAGTTTAATCCGTGCAAAACCAAGTTTCCTGTCGTGTAGCCAGATGGACTCAGAACAAATGGGTATAGTATGCTCGTGCTAGCAGTTGGAGACGGATCTGACGTCAGCACGGGTCTATATATACCCCCACAGGAAGCATAGCAACTTAGTAATTTCCGTCTCCAAAGCAGTTTGGAGAGCCTGCATGCTCGCTGAGCATGTTTCCAAATCTACTTTCTACTTTCTTTTTACTAAAACTTCTACAGCACCATCGAGCCCTGCACTCCTGCGGTGATACCCTAAGGTTCCTCCCCCAGTTGAGTTTCCCGGGGTGATTTCCGTGATCCCCCGGAGGTTTAAGTCCTCGGTCCGGTGGCCGAATCGCAGCAGGGACATAGCCCCCGGGCGAGGTTCGGGTGAGGCATACGAGGCGCCTTGGTCCCGGCGTGGACGAGGCAGCGGGTGCATTTCCTCAAAGCGCGGCGGTGAAGGTACTTGCCCTCTCCCCCCGCAGCCAGAGACCGCCCGGGTTCCAGCCGGGAAGCGCCAAGGATCAGGTAAGGCGTACATCTCTTACTCTTTGGTCTCCGAGGAACGAGGATCGGCGGCGTGGCCTGTGGGCGGCACGCCGTGGAAGGACGCCATTTTGTTGGCCTTACTCAGGTATTGAGCGCCCATGATAGGCGCAGGTCTATGACTAAGCCGCATATTGCTGAGAGCATATTGCATATCATTGAGCATATATTGCTAAGCCGCATATTGCTGAAAGCATATTGCATATCATTGTGCGTATATTGCTAAGCCGCATTTTGCTCAGAGCACATTGCATATTGTTCAGCGTACATTGCTAAGCCGCATATTGCTGAGAGCACATTGCATATCATTGAACGTATATTGCTAGCTGCATATTGCTGAGAGCATATTGCATATCATTGAGTGTATATTGCTAGCCGCCTATTGCTGAGAGCATATTGGATATCACTGAGCATATATTACTGCCACATGTTATTAAGCGCCTGTTGTATTAAGCGTCTGTTGCTGCCGCATATTATTGAGCACCTGTTGTATTAAGCGTATATTGCGGCCGCTTATTATTGAGCGCCTGTTGTATTAAGCGTATATTGCTGCCGCTTATTATTCAGCGCCTATTGTATTACAGCGTATATTGCTGCCACATATTATTGAGCGCCTGTTGTATTAAAGCATATATTGCTGCCGCATATTATTGAGCGCCTGTTGTATTAAGCGTATATTGCTGCCGCATATTATTGAGCGCCTGTTGTATTACAGTGTATATTGCTGCCGCTTATTATTGAGCGCCTGTTGTATTGGGCGCCTGTTTTATTAAGCGTATATTGCTGCCGCTTATTATTAAGCGCATATTTTTGAATGGAACAGAACGCCTCAGCGGCTTCAGCAGGGGCACCTCTTGCCTCCGGCATTAAAGCCCTCGGCCTCTGCTCTGCATGCCAGCTTAGAGCCACGCACAGTGAAGAGCCAGATTCCCTATGTTCCCAATGTGAGGAGGCCGTGGGGGCCTCGGGTCAGGACCAGTCTCAGCCACGATTCGCTGACAGTTCCCCAGGGGCTACCCCGGATTTAGCGGGCTGTCTCAACCAACCTGGAATCCCGGGGGATCTCGTACCCCAGCAATTAGAGACCGCCTCCATTTCCTGGGTGGATCTCTTTAAGGGGATTCATGGCTTTGTACAGATGCAAACAACTTCCCGTCCAGGCCCTGCTGTTCCGGCTGTTTCTGCTGGTCTGGCTGTGGCTGCGGCTGCCGCTGCGGTTACGACTCCAGCGGATCCTGTTCCGGGACCTTCACGCCCTTATCGTGTGCCGGACCTCCCGCCCCCAGACAGTCCGGATCAGTCGGACCCGGATGTTTCACCGGACGAGTCCGAACTCCCGGACGAAGGGGAACTTCCCTCAGGGATTGAGCCATATAGAACCATGAGGCGGTTCTTCCCTAAAGAGGATCTCTCCGACCTGGTGTCTCAATGCCTGGCGGAGTTGGATATTACGGGTCCCAGTGCTTCGGTACCCTCAGCGCAGAATCCCCTGCTGGAAGGTCTTCATCCTACAGCCCGCCATTTTCCATTCTTGCAAGCGGCACAACAACTGATAGATTTAGAATGGGCTGCACCAGCGGCCTCATTCAAAGGGGGTCGGGCCCTGACAGGCATGTACCCCCCCTGGCACCGGCTATCCAGGAGCTGCTGGCGTGCCCTCAGGTGGACGCCTTGATTAGCGCTGTGGTCAAGCGCACTACCATTCCAGTTGAAGGGTGGGCGGCCCTCAAGGAGCCTCATGACCGGCGATTGGACGCCATTCTGAAACAGACTTTTGAGGTGGTAACTCTATCTTTGCGGATCGCAACCTGCTGCACAGTGGTGACACGTTCCTGTTTGTCACAGGTCAGGAACAATGCGCCAGCAGCAGACATGGAGTCAGCTCTCTCGTTCCTTATGGATGCTGCATCAGACCTAGTCCGGACAACAGCCAAGGGGATCTCATCCTCTGTAGCCGCCAGGAGGCAGCTCTGGATCCGGAAATGGTCAGCTGATGCTCCTTCGAAGACACGCCTCACCAGATTGCCCTTTAAGGGCTCTTTCCTGTTTGGTAGCAACCTTGATAGACTGGCCAGCACATGGGGTGCCTCGCCAGTACCTCGACTGCCGGAAGATCGGTTCAGAAGGAACCAGCGCGCCTTTCCGAGGCCCTCCAGGGGTAGAAGCTCACAGCGCTTCACTCCCTACAGGAGTCGCTACCAGGCATCTCGTCCTCAGGCCAGGAATCAGTCCTTTCGGACCAAGCAGCGCAAGAAGGGAGCAGGCCCGGGCTCAGCTCCCGGCCGCGCCTCACAATGAGAATCCGCCGATTCGTCTGGGGGACGGAGCCATAGGGGGCAGGTTAACCCTGTTCTACCCCAGATGGGTCGAGATTACCTCGGACCAGTGGGTCCTCGCCATCATCCGAGAGGGGTATTATCTGGACTTTCATCATCTCCCTCCAGACAAGTTTGTGGAGTCTTCATGTCCCATACACAAGAAGGCAGCATTGGAAGCTACCCTGGCGAGGCTCCTGTCCTTGAAAGCCATCATCCCAGTACCTGCATGGGAAGTGAATTCTGGACATTATTCCATTTATTTCATGGTACCCAAGAAAGGGGGCACCTTTCGGCCCGTACTGGACCTCAAGTCAGTCAATCGATACTTAAGGGTCCCGAGGTTTCGCATGGAAACTCTGCGCTCCGTCAAGACCGCAGTACAGCCAGGAGAATTCCTCACGGCCTTAGACCTGTCAGAAGCCTACCTGCATATCCTGATCCATCCGGATCATCAGCGCTACCTACGCTTCAAGGTTCTAGGACGCCACTTCCAATTCCGGGCTCTGCCCTTCGGGTTGGCCACGTCACCGCGGACCTTCACCAAGGTAGTCGTAGTGGTAGCAGCGGCGCTCAGACGGGAAGGAATCCTGGTCCATCCCTACCTAGACGACTGGCTGATCAGGGCGAAATCACGAGCGGAGAGTCATCGGACAACCGACAGAGTGATCGCCCTTCTGGAAAGCTTGGGCTGGGTAATCAACCTCAGCAAGAGTTGCCTACAGCCTTCCCAGTCGCTGGAATACCTGGGAGTACAGTTCGACACCCAGGCAGACACAGTCAGTCTCACTACCAAGAGAAGGTTAAAACTTCAGACGCGTATCCGGTACTTGATGGGAGCCAGTCGGCCCATTGCTTGGGATTATCTGCAGGTTCTTGGCCTCATGGCATCCACCTTGGAAGTGGTACCTTGGGCAAGGGCCCATATGAGACTGTTACAACACTCCCTGCTCTCTCGCTGGAGCCCCCGCTTGCGGAACTATGCCACGCACCTTCCTCTGCCAGCCAGAGTACGGACCCAGTTACGGTGGTGGTTGCAGTCCAACCACATGAGCAGGGGGTCGAAGATGTCCTCACCCACATGGTCTCTGCTCACCACAGATGCCAGCCTGAGCGGCTGGGGAGCACACTGCGAAGAACTCACCGCACAAGGGCGGTGGAACAGAGAAGAGTCAGCGTGGAACATCAACCGTCTAGAGGCCCGGGCAGTTCGATTGGCATGCCTACGATTTTCTCACAGACTGAAGAACAGAGCAGTCAGAGTGATGTCCAACAATGCCACCACGGTGGCATACGTCAACCGTCAGGGCGGAACCAGAAGCCAACAGGTATCTCTGGAGATAACCCCCCTGATGGCTTGGGCAGAGGCGAATCTTCAGGACATCTCAGCCGTCCACATTGCCGGGAAGGACAACGCTGCAGCGGACTTCCTTAGCAGAGAAAGCCTAGATCCGGGAGAGTGGCAGCTATCACCCACAGCCTTCCAGTTGATTGTGGATCACTGGGGGATTCCGGACATGGACTTACTAGCGGACAAGTCCAATGCTCAAGTACCCAGTTACTTCAGCCGCAAATGCGACCCGTTCTCACACGGAATCGATGCCCTGGTTCAGCCATGGCCTCCAGGGACTCTGCTATACGCCTTTCCTCCGTGGCCTCTGCTGGGCGCCATCATCCACAAGATTCAGGGACACCGGGGCCTAGTTCTTCTAGTGGCACCAGACTGGCCAAGAAGACCCTGGTACGCGGTCATGAGAAGACTACTGGCAGGGGAGCCCCTTCCCCTGCCTCCTCTTAGGGACCTTCTACGTCAAGGTCCCATACTCCACGAGGATCCGGCTCAATTCTCTCTTACGGTCTGGCCATTGAGAGGGCTAGACTGAAGAAAAGAGGTTACTCGGAGCCCGTGATAGATACACTCCTCCGAGCCCGCAAGTTTTCCACTTCCCTCACCTACGTAAGGATCTGGAGAATATTTGAAGCATGGTGCAACACTCATGGCACCAATCCACATGCGACCACAATCCCTATTGTTCTGGATTTCCTGCAAGATGGGCTTCAGAAGGGTCTCTCCCTCAGCTCCATCAAAGTTCAGGTGGCTGCACTGTCTTGCTATGGTCCCAAGAGGGATGGCAAGACCATTGCCATGCATCCAGATGTGTCTCGCTTCCTGAAAGGAGTTAAGCACATTCGTCCGCCACTGAAGTGGCCAGTGCCTTTGTGGAACCTCAACCTTGTTTTGGATTTCCTCGCGGGATCCACCTTCAGACCCCTTCGGGGCCTGTCTCTTCGTTCTCTTACCTTGAAGATGGTGTTCCTATTGGCGGTGTGTTCAGCACGCCGCGTCTCAGAGCTACAAGCACTGTCCTGCCGTGATCCCTTTCTGAGAATCACTCCAGAGGCTATCCATCTTCGCACGGTTCCCTCCTTTCTACCTAAAGTGGTCTCACAGTTTCACCTTAACCAAACTATATCCTTGCCTACCACGGCGAGTTTGAAGAAATCTGAAGAAGGGCGTTTGCTATGCCATCTCAACATTGGCAGAATGCTGCCCAGATATCTGGAAATGACACAAGAAGTACGAAAGACGGACCATCTGTTCGTCCTGCACAGCGGGAAAAGACAAGGGGAAGCGGCCTCTCAGCCCACCATCGCCTGCTGGATTAAAGAAGTTATCAGAGCAGCTTACGTGGAGGCCGGGAAGTCTCCGCCTCTACAAGTCAAGGCTCATTCTACCAGAGCACAAGCGGCATCTTGGGCAGAATCCAGGATGCTGTCGCCTGCAGAAATCTGTAAAGCGGCGACGTGGTCCTCCCTCCATACCTTCTCCAGGTTCTACCGTCTGGATGTCCAGGCCAGGGAGGACACAGCATTTGCGAGGGCGGTCCTACAGGGCCCTCAAGCAGCCTCCCGCCCAGGCTGGGAATAAAGCTTTTGTACATCCCATTTGTTCTGAGTCCATCTGGCTACACGACAGGAAATGTTGAGATTACTTACCTGATAATCTCGTTTTCCTTAGTGTAGACAGATGGACAGCATCCCGCCCAGCTGCCTGTGTACATGGGTTTCACCGATTCAAGGTAAGCCATGTCATCTGTTTCCATAAGAGCGTACACTCTACCAGGTGTCAACGCCTTCCGGTTGGGAATGCTGGCGGTCTCCAGCTACTATCAATCGGTCAGGGGAATCCTGTTTCACTTTTCACTTAGCACACATCCATAACAGCTTTTGCAAGGAAGATTACTAAGTTGCTACGCTTCCTGTGGAGGTATATATACACCCGTGCTGACGTCAGATCCGTCTCCAACTGCTAGCACGAGCATACTATACCCATTTGTTCTGAGTCCATCTGTCTACACTAAGGAAAACGAGATTATCAGGTAAGTAATCTCAACATTCTTATTTTCTAAAAAATTTCCAGCTCAATCCCTGATTTTTCACAATTTCATCCATCAAACAGCTTGTTGTATATTAGGAAAAATGTTTCACACATGTATAGCAAAAATATCATAAAGAAGAAACATGCATTTGAAAATGTAGTGCTATAAGAAAATTGATTAGCTAGAAGGATTTGATATGAAATGGCTTGTTGCATGAAATGATGAAAGGTAGAAGACCTCTGTCAGAACATCTAGTCCAGTGGTTCCCAACCCTGTCCTGGGGAACCCCCAGTCAGATTTTCAGGATATCCACAATGAATATGCATAAGAGAAAATTTGCATGCTTTGCCTCCATAACATGCAAATTTTCTCTCATGCATATTCATTATGGAAATCCTGAAAACCTGACTGGCTGGGGCGTCCCCAGGACAGGGTTAGGAACCACTGATCTAGTCAAAAAGAACATGAGATTTACAGGACATATATGTTTTCAGCAGTTCTAGTGTTGGATTAAATAAATTAGAGGCCTGTATTTAAAGAATGTGCTACAAATGTTTCCTACTATTAATAGCAACTAGCAGTTTAAATTTAGCTTTTGTCAAAAGGCAGTAGTAGAGTACTCGAGATATGAGTTTGATAAATTGGCTTTGACTTTATGAAATGACCTGGCAGGGGAATCTAACTAGGTGTTGGAGATTTGTTTACCAACTGCTTCTTCCCCTGCCCACCTGAAACCCTCCTTGATGGAGGTACTATCAGGGATCATTGTTCTGCTAATCTCACAGAGAGCCTTAATGAGGCCCACCACAAACAGTAAGGTCCCTCTGCAACATATATCAGTGACCCAATTTGGCCTCGCATCCAGTGGCAAGACTTTGGGCTCTATGAGTGCAGGTTCAGGCCAAAATTGGAATAGACCAATAAAGGAAGAGTACATAGCTATTGGGAGCTATTTAGCCCTGGCTGCAGATTCTGCCTTAAGGCCCCTGGAGAATAGGGTATGTTGTAGCACAGTTGACACACATGTGGTGGTATTGACAATCTCTAAGAGTGCAAGTCCTTTTAATTGAACCTCCAGCAAACATCAAAGGAGCACTGGTTCTTGAGTGTTTGCAAGTAGGTGAAATTATCCCCTCGAAAGGAATGAGTAGCCTTGGCAGCCCAAGCATGGTTTGCCATGAAAGATAACTAAAAGTTGTTTGTGTTTTTCATGTGACTGAAGTATCCCCTGCCATCTTTGCTCTGAGGTCCTCATCATAGATAAGTCATGTGAAGCCCTCGTAGTCCTTGTAGATCCCCAATATGGCATTGCCATAGGAGAATAATGGCATATATTGTTGGGGATTGCATCAGTATAATACTGATGCTATTCTGCACATTTTCATTGTTTCCTGCTGAATACGCTTCCTATTCTTTTCTTGAAGTTTCCATTCCTTCTTGGTCTTCCCCAGCATTTTCTGTTCATATAGCAGGCAAAACATCTCTAAATGACGATCTAGGGACACTCTGCCAAAGAATGGGGCAATTGTTAAAGGATGGCTGGTCAAGAGGGGCCTCATTAGCAACAGAAGAGCCCCTCAAAGACTGGGAGATTGATCTGTTAGATGAACTTACTGTTTTGCAACTTTATGGATGCCTGATCCAATATCTGGACTGCAAATGTCTCACCTACCCCTGTTTCTGAAATCCTTGCCGTGGGCTTTCCTCCTTATGCCATGGTACTATTTGTTCCCCTTTTCCCTAATATGATAGTTTGTGACTCCACCAATACTGAGCCCTGTAGGGGGAAGAGAAGGCACTCCCAGGCCAAGGGAAAACCTTGCACTGATAAGCTGGAGCCATAACCCCAGAGTCTATGCCCTCACTTTCAGGCCAAAACCCGCATAGGATTCAGTGGGCTCAACTGTGGTGTTTTTGCAGATTCTGAGCTCCACCAGTGCCAAGTAAGGGGGAAAGGATAGCTGCCTGGCAGGAAACTGGATTGTATGCAACCATCCTCCCCCCATTCGCTTGTGGACCCTGCTGACAAGTCCGAGACTTGGGGCAGATAGCCAAATGTGGAAACGAGCATGGACTACCCTTTTTTTTTTGTAGTTTTTTTTTATTAAGCTTTTTATTAACAAACACAAAGAAATTCAAAGGAAAACTTGTATACAGTTCATACATTTAAAGGTAACAACCAACCAATATATTTACTGCATCACAAGGACCCAGTAAAAATGGGGGACAATTTAGGTAAATATAAAAAAAAAAAGAAAAACTTGCGAGAGAAATTAAATTTTCGATTTAGGTCCTAAATTAGGTTGCTACAGATGAACTCACATTTACCTCATATTTATCTATCAGAAAAATCTCAAGATGTGATGGGTGAGAAAACATGAATTTCTTACCTTGAAAAGTTATAAAACATATACAAGGAAATAAATTTAAAAAAAGTCACACCAATACCAACAACTCTACTCTTCAAGGTCAGGAAAGGTCTCCTTCAAGCCTGAGTAGGTCTGGAGACGACAGGAAAAATATTAATTTTCTATCCACAAAATAATATATCTTTGTTTTTAAAACAATTTCTCAAAGACCATTTCTTTATCTCTTTTCAAGGAAAAAGAAGCAAACAATGTAGCCCTCTTATTAATAATATCCAATGACTTCTAAAAAGGTAGAGACTCTTGGACTATTCTCTTTAGCCTCCCCTTGTATATCACTCATTTTACTAGATTGATTAGAAAAGTAAAAGATTTTTGAGACACGGGGAATATTATCCTCTTCATATGAACGTTTTTCTTTGAGGAATTTTTTAAACATCTCATAAAATGATGATAATCTCGTTAATGGAAAATTAACAAATTGCAGATTTTTTGATCTCATTAAATTTTCAGTATTTTCAATTTCAGCATGTAAAGCTAAACTATCACTAATATGCATATTTTCAACATTTTGAAATCCCGGTACTTTAGAAGACAAAGCAATAACAGAAGATTCTAGTTCATATATCTTTTTACTTTGTTCCTCAATTGATAATCTATTTATGTTGACCAAAGAAGAGAGATGAGTATTAACCTGAGATACATTAGAATCCAATTTTGCTAACATCTTCCACAAATCACCCAGTAACACACTGGGAGGTTCTTCAATATTTATTTGAAGACTTCCAGTGTCCAAAGGGGAATTCCCACTGGGTACCCTTCCTGGATGTATACCTGGAGAAGTAATCTCAGGAAAATTCGCCAAAGAAGACTCAGACAAACTCCCACTAAAATTTGAAGGTTCAAATCCAGGGGAAGACTACCTGGGGTTTGAGGCGGGGTGAGACACTTGTGCCCAAACTCTGTCCTCCTCTGGTGGTATAACTAATCTGCTGATGTGAGCATACATTGGGCCAATGCTACCTTGAGGAGCAGAGGATGAAATGATGATCTTAGCCTTTTTTTTCTTACCCATAAAACTGGTATTCCATGGGTTAACAGGAAAGAAGTCAATCTCCCCAGCCAAACAGCCGAAGCTAGACAAAGCCTCATGCCCCTTCGGAGCACACGACTTAGGCAGCGTGCCGGCAGTGGCGATATGCCGCTCCGCCGTGGGCTTTAACGGGCCCGCGGTTGCCCAGCTGATGACATCGGTGGTTGCCCTTCCAGGAAACAATAGAAGGCTCAAGATGAAATTCAGCTGCAGTCGCTTCAGCAGCAATAGGGCCCTTGGCACAGATGGAAAACGGGGAACTCAAGGCAGCTCCTTCCTCTATCCTCCAGAGTCCCCTGGTCTACCCTTTTTTTTTTTTTTTTTAAGCCTCACCTGTGAGTAGCCTTCCCTCTGCCCCAAGCCTGCATGTCCTTTCTGTCTGCAAGATGCACCATCCTGACTGGGCCCAGATTATTGTTATAGATTCCCCAGGCTCCTTCTGTTCCACCACCTCGCTACTCTAGTCCCACCAACCACTGTCCATTCCAGATGGGGATGGGGCAGTGACAAATGTCTCTCTCTTTGAATCCTGTGCTCATTCCTTCCTCAGTTCCTTATCACTATCAGCAAATGGACTATCCTTTGGGACACTGAGGCTGGCCACAAAAGACAAGGAGCACAGGAGTAAGTGACCTGCTGGGATTGAACCCAGAAATGACTGCCTGGCCTTGCAGTCATGAGCCTCGTGGCCCAGAACAAAGGAAGTACCAGTAGTATGGTGGGGTCAACAAAAAATCCCGTCTGGCCAACTAATACTGCAATGCAGCAAAACAGATGAGGTCCATGGATGACAGTGGATGGGCTGCCCCACCTCCCTGCCACCCGCACATGGAAACCTTTAGTGCCATTTTTCTTTAATTTTAGTTTCTGCTCTGCAAGCCTTAGTACTTTATGTGCTAATGAATAATGAAGTCATTGGCTTGCTATATAGGTGTTAACATATCCCATCATGTTACTATTTAATGTGCTGACATGAGCACACATTTTTGGATGTTAGGGATCTATGCGCATACTGGCAGATTTTAAAAACCCTATGGTGCGCCAAAGCCAGGAGATAAGCGCATTACTTCATCCAGTGTGCACCATGCAGTTTTTACGTGTGTATCTCGTGGTACGTGCACAAATCATAAAGTTCAAAAAAAGGGTGGGGTCTAGGTGGGGCCTGGGCGGGCCAAGTCTGTAATATGAAGTCTGTGCCTAAGTATTTACGTGCACAAGCGCGCGCCGGGATCCCCTACCGTGAAACCTTACTGCTGCTATGGACGGGCATGTAAGTAATAAAATAAAAACTAGGCTAGTCAAAAGGGGTTTTAAGGCTTGGGGCTAATAGGGTAAAAGGGAGGCAAATTAGTAGGTTTAGGAAGTCCTCTACTGGGGCGAACTGGGATCAAACTGGGAAAACAGGTAATTGTATTGGCTCACGTATCTACTAAAATCCCCCTCGCTTTCGCAATCAAGTCGGCATTTGCGCGCGTCAATATAAAGTGTGCACATATGTACGCATCTATAGCCGATTTTAGAACAGACGTGCATATATGCGCGTATATTATAAAATTGCCACGATCATGTGCACAAGCCGGCAATCGCGTGCTAGTCTGAAAAGTTACCTCATAGTGTATTAACACCCTCTTAGTACATAGGACCCTTAATATTGGAGGGAAAAAGAGATAAAGGAAAATAGAGAGCAGTCTAGAATGGTGACATCAAAAAATGGTAAAGATCTGGAAACTTGGGCAAAGAGGAAAGATGAGCATAAATGGAACTGGCATGCCATAGTTGGCAACCTTCGTATTGTATCCCCACTTGATGATGGTGACGATTATATTTTGAGTCATCTGAAAGGTGGTAGTATCTCTAGTTGCAATTGCATAGCAGTAATTTACAGGCTAGAGATATGTATTTGTTTTAAAATGAATGATAATCTGAACCAAATTGGCATTTTTTTTTGGTTCATTTACCCCAAAATGAATGCACAATCCCCCCTGAAAATCCCAAATGTGTTAGGGTTCATTCATTTCAGAAAATAGTGGGTGCTATTTGCGAATAGTGCACACTATTTTCCAAAAGAAATTAAAATGGAGAAAAAGCCACAAAATGAAAAAGTAAATGTGATCCAAAAATGAACTAATATAAAAAACTTTTCCATGCAGATCTATAATATAGATATAGTTGCGATGGAGAAGGTACAGAGAAGGGCAACCAAAATGATAAAGGGGATGGAACAGCTCCCCTATAAGGAAAGGCTGAAGAGGTTAGGGCTATTCAGCTTGGAGAAGAGACGGCTGAGGGGGGGATATGATAAGAGGTCTTTAAGATCATGAGAGGTCTTGAACGAGTAGATGTGACTCTGTTATTTACTCTTTTGAATAATAGAAGGACTAGGGGGCATTCCATGAAGTTAGCAAGTAGCACATTTAAGACTAATCGGAGAAAATTCTTTTTCACTCAACGCACAATAAAGCTCTGGAATTTGTTGCCAGAGGATGTGGTTAGTGCAGTTAGTGTAGCTGGGTTCAAAAAAGGTTTGGATAAGTTCTTGGAGAAGTCCATTAATAGCTATTAATCAATTTTACTTAGGGAATAGCCACTGCTATTAATTGCATCAGTAGCATGGGACCTTCTTAGTGTTTGGGTAATTGCCAGGTTCTTGTGGCCTGGTTTTGGCCTCTGTTGGAAACAGGGTGCTGGGCTTGATGGACCCTTGGTCTGACCCAGCATGGCAATTTCTTATGTTTTTATGTTCTTATAAAGGGGGTCCCATAGTTACAGAAGTTATCAAAAATCATTACAAAGTATATTATAGATATGCAACCAAAAATAAAATTTGAGTCCCCTTGGTAAACATCAAAGTATGTAGTTTCTCACCTCTAGACAATTATTTGTTAGTGGTTTATAGATTTTCCCGACCACTGATCTAGAAGCTTAGTAGCTCCTCTCAACAGCATTCAGTCCTGTCTTGCTCTCCCCCAAGATTCATCTCAAATATAAGGTGAATACAGACCAAAAACATTTTGATTTGTGCTATTATCTCACTGGTCAAATTCTTGTTCTCATTCACAGGGCATCATGTCCCTTTTAAAAGGGCTCTAAAGGAACTTTAGAAGTATTAATAATTCCTGTCCCATATATATATATATATATATATATATATATAGTTGAATTGTTTGTCATTTTGCAATTACTTCTCTTGTGATGGGAGGGACTATGGGAAACAGCTGCTTCTGAGACACAAAGAAAATCATACCAGCATTTCTTTAAAATGTCTCAAATCCTGCCCTGACGAGAGAGTTCTTGTTCTCTTTTCTATGCCTTTGTATGTCAATAGTCAGGCATTCTAGACCTTTCCAATTATTTTTTGTCTTGCAACAGATTAAAGCTTCTGGCACCTTTCTGGCAGGAAGGCCAGGAATTCTACAACAAAAGACCTGGAAATTTCTCAAGTAGTAACAAGACTATGAAAGAGAGAAAAGGAACTTGATATCCTAAAAAAAAAAAAATCCAAAAAAAAATCTTTGCATCCTTGCTAGAAATGTATAAGATGGAAATCAAATTGACTTGTTGCTTCAGGCCCAGATGTGTGGTTCCCTTATTTTTCTTTATATGCAGGAGTGTGTTGCCACATTGGTATTAGGAAAAAGATGATAATTTGGGAGCTGGGATCCTTTTTTCAGGTCAGTCAGAAAAAATTATCTATTGTATTGAGGTTATAGCTTTTCATGTCTCGTGGGTCCCTCCTACAGATATCTCGCATATATTTTTCGGAAACACTTTGATTTTTGGCATCGAACCAGAGGTAGCTACTATTTAGAAAATTAGAGTTCTATGTTTGTTCTGATTGTAAGTGCTGTATAACCAGGAATCACATAGTTTTAGAAAGAATAAATACTCGTAGCCAGTGGTTCTGCTTTCTTTGGTTGTCTGGCATTGAGAACTACTGTAAGAATCTAGGTCCTGAGGAAGAAATGTCAAACCTTGAAAAAAGATACGTTGCAGCACACAGAGCTCTAGTATTATTTCACATGAAAACAAACTTGCTTCTTATTCTGATTCTTTTTTTTTTGGGTAGTGCTCAATGAGCTATTTGATTATTGATATTGCAGATGGTGCCATGCAATCAGCTTTCATTATGCATCTGTCTGTTGTAATTTTTTTTTTCCTTTCCTCTCCGTGTACGATACTGTCTTTATTTTTGTCCATCTTGGTTATTGTTATGAATAACCAGGTTAGAAATAAATTCAACCTGACAGAAGGTCTTGTCACATCCGCTGATTCATTTGCATTATGATCTATGATCAGTTAGAAGACGTCTTTCTTAAAATGGGCTCCCTCCGGTCTCTCCTGATTTCCAGCAGTATGTAAGTACTGAAATAAACTCAGGCTGGATGAAATTGTTTGTCCTTTATCCTCCTCCTCCGTGGTTTATAATTTAAAATGCCATCAGTTTTGCCCTCATAAAATTCGGTGTAATTCATGAGAATTATTTATTCACTAGAAGTATGTCTGTCAAAAATGGCAGGATTTGTGAGTTTGAAAAATTCATGGCGCTGTATACACACAGTCCATTCCCTCTCAAGACTGGAGTACACAAAATTTCCAAAGATTTTCTGTACACTGTGTGTATTCGCTTAGGCCTTTCTCCCCTCCCTTGCTCGAATCATCTCGCTTAGTGTCCCTCCAGCAAACCCCAAATCTGTCACCTTAATTTTGGCCCCAACCTGTCAGAGCAAGACCGAGGGCCGGCTCAGGAGGCAAGGCAGGAGCTTTAACCAGCGGACTAGCTGACAAGTTAGGGAAAGCCAAAGCAGTTGTGGAAAAGACTAGATTGGGAGACTTTGTGGCCATCCCCCCCAGGGTCGAAAACAATTCCCAGAAAATTGAAGGCTGCCCAGTTTTTTGAGAGACTGAACTGGAACCTGATTTGCTTAGATTGAAAGTTGTATTGCCTGAATCCAGATCAATCTGTGGGACTTTGAGTCTGATTGACATGATCTGTCCGCTCACCTAGGCTCTGAACCTGAACTTGTGCATGGGCCTAGCCTTTGTTAAACCTGCTACCTGAAAAAGCCCAGTTTAGAGCCTGCTGCAGCCCAGTCTGTCTCAATCTTCATTTCCCCTCCCTCCATTCAGTAGCTCGTTCACTTTTCTCAGCAGAGTGGACAGACAGCCCACCAATCTCATTCCTTCCTTCAACCTCAGTAGTCCCATTCACCTTGCCTTAATCTCGGCCTCGGCAGCGACACCTCCTAGCCTTAATTCCCTAGTTTGTGTTTGTGGGGAGTTGTTTGTGTGGGTTAGAAAATGCAATTTTACAGAGTGGAGGAGGAACACTCCTTTCAGCGACTTGAAGAGAAAATAAAACGGGGGCTTCAAGCAGCTGATTGCCAGTGTGATTGCCTGATTGCTTGGCAACTGGTCCAAAGGTTGATTAATCAGCAAGACTTCTTGTTGCCAGAATCCTTTTCTGGAATGATAGCTGGAAACTGGCTTTTATTGTATAGGGTTAAATACTGTTAAAGCCATCAAGACCAGATGTTCTAGGTGAAAAATAGAGCTTACTAAGAGATCATTTAAAATCTCATATATTTCATATCATACTGAGCTCATCTAATTTAGCTCTTATTACAGTCTTAGTTAAGAAAGGTAGAGTCCCTGAACATCCAAATCCATACCAGCTGATAAGGAGCATGTGTACTAACCTGAATTAAAATCAGCAAACTAACACGTAACTGCTTATTTTAACACAGGTGTTAAGCAATAACACTGAATGTGCCAAGCTAATAATATGCATACGGACACACGTTAAATGATAATGTTCATTATTGACTCAGTGTGCAATCTTTAAATCTTCTTATGTAACCTGCTTCTGCGTTATTTAGCATAGATTTGCAGTATGGAAAGCATGAGTTAAATTTAGCACTGTATTTCCCAACCCTCTCCTGGAAGCAAACCTAACAGGACATCCATAAAGAATATGCATGAGAGAGATTTATGAACATAAGAACATGCCATACTGGGTCAGACCAAGGGTCCATCAAGCCCAGCATCCTGTTTCCAACAGTGGCCAATCCAGGCCATAAGAACCTGGCAAGTACCCAAAAACTAAGTCTATTCCATGTAACCATTGCTAATGGCAGTGGCTATTCTCTAAGTGAACTTAATAGCAGGTAATGGACTTCTCCTCCAAGAACTTATCCAATCCTTTTTTAAACACAGCTATACTAATTGCACTTACCACATCTTCTGGCAACAAATTCCAGAGTTTAATTGTGCGTTGAGTAGAAAAGAACTTTCTTCGATTAGTTTTAAATGTGCCACATGCTAACTTCATGGAGTGCCTCCTAGTCTTTCTATTATTTGAAAGAGTAAATAACTGATTCACATCTACCCGTTCTAGACCTCTCATGATTTTAAACACCTCTATCATATCCCCCCTCAGCCATCTCTTCTCCAAGCTGAAAAGTCCTAACCTTTTTAGTCTTTCCTCATAAGGGAGCTGTTCCATTCCCCTTATCATTTTGGTAGCCCTTCTCTCTACCTTCTCCATTGCAATTATATCTTTTTTTAGATGCGGCAACCAGAATTGTACACAGTATTCAAGGTGCGGGCTCACCATGGAGCGATAGAGGCATTATGACATTTTCCGTTTTATTCATCATTCCTTTTCTAATAATTCCCAACATTCTGTTTGCTTTTTTGACTGCTGCAGCACACTGCACCGACTATTTCAATGTGTTATCCACTATGATGCCTAGATCTCTTTCTTGGGTAGTAGCACCTAATATGGAACCTAACATTGTGTAACTATGACATGGGTTATTTTTCCCTATATGCATCACCTTGCACTTATCCACATTAAATTTCAACTGCCAATTCGATGCCCAATTTTCCAGTCTCACAAGGTTTTCCTGCAATTTATCACAATCTGCTTGTGATTTAACTACTCTGAACAATTTTGTATCATCTGCAAATCTGATTACCTCACTCTTCGTATTTCTTTCCAGATCATTTATAAATATATTGAAAAGTATGGGTCTTAATACAGATCCCTGAGGCACACCACTGCCCACTCCCTTCCACTGAGAAAATTGTCCATTTAATCCTACTCTGTTTCCTGTCTTTTAGCCAGTTTGTAATACACGAAAGGGCATCGCCACCTATCCCATGACTTTTTTCTTTTCCTTGAAGCCTCTCATGAGGAACTTTGTCAAATGCCTTCTAAAAATCCAAGTACACTACATCTACCGGTTCACCTTTATCCACATGTTTATTAACTCCTTCAAAAAAGTGAAGCAGATTTGTGAGGCAAGATTTGCCTTGCGTAAAGCCATGCTGACTTTGTTCCATTAAGCCATGTCTTTCTATATGTTCTGTGATTTTGATGTTTAGAACACTTTCCACTATTTTTCCTGGCACTGAAGTCAGGCTAACCGGTCAGTAGTTTCCCGGATCACCCCAGGAGCCCTTTTTAAATATTGGGGTTACATTAGCTATCCTCCAGTCTTCAGGTACAATGGATGATTTTAATGATAGGTTACAAATTTTTACTAATAGGTCTGAAATTTCATTTTTTAGTTCCTTCACAACTCTGGGGTGTATACCATCCGGTCCAGGTGATTTACGACTCTTCAGTTTGTCAATCAGGTCTACCACATCTTCAAGGTTCACTGTGATTTGGTTCAGTCCATCTGAATCATTACCCATGAAAACCTTCTCCAGTATGATTACCTCCCCAACATCCTCTTCAAGTAAACACCGAAGCAAAGAAATCATTTAATCTTTCTGCGATGGCCATATCTTCTCTAAGTGCCCCTTTAACCCCTCGATCATCTAACGGTCCAACTGACCCCCTCACAGGCTTTATGCTTCGGATATATTTTAAAAAGTTTTTACTGAGTTTTTGCTTCTATGGCCATCTTCTTTTCAAATTCTCTCTTAGCCTGTCTTATCAATGTCTTACATTTAACTTGCCAACGTTTATGCATTATCCTATTTTCTTCTGTTGGATCCTTCTTCCAATTTTTGAATTAAGATCTTTTGGCTAAAATACCTTCTTTCACCTCCCCTTTTAACCATGTCGGTAATCGTTTTGCCTTCTTTCCACCTTTCTTAATGTGTGGAATACATCTCGACTGTGCTTCTAGGATGACATTTTTTAACAATGACCACGCCTCTTGCACATTTTTTACTTTTGTAGCTGCTCCTTTCAGTTTTTTTTCTATTTTCTCATTTTCTCAGTTTCCCTTTTGGATACCTTGGAGAGATAAATCACTCTCATATTCATGGTGGCATTCCTGAAAACTCAGCTGGCCTAATTGTGCCTCCATGAGAAGATTGGGAAACACACTGATTGAGCACATGTGGAGTTGCATTCTATCTCACCCTTTTGTGAACAGACAAACCTCCCCCCCCCCCCCAAGTCGGCTCTGGGCTAGACATTGGAGTTTGGAGGATTTTTATTTTGTTAATTTTTACTTATGAATCGCTTTATCTATAGACAGCTCAAGGCAATTTACAAGCATAATAATTCAAAACTGCACCCTTATAAAAACCGACCAATAATTTAAATACATAATGGATTTAAAATCTAATTACTTTATACTCTCAGAAAACAAAATTAAAACTGTTTATTAAGCCAGGTGGCTTTACCCCAGTCACATGGCTGGGGCAAGGTCAGATCAGCACCAATTTGGAAAATAGCACCGACCGGGCCAGGTGCAAGGATGCACATGGCCTCTACACAGGATCCCTTGACCACACTTCGGGGGGGTGGAAGACATGCTTTTTTTGGGGGGCTTGATGTTGTTCTTGGAGGGAAGAGGGTGGGAAGGGGTGACTAGACACTCAAGTTTAATGTACTGGGAGGGCAGCTTCATGATGGACTTGGAGGTGAGGAGTGTTGGGGGTCATTGCTGCATGCCCAAAGTTTTGTTTTTTCAACTTTGTGGGAGTTGGGGCCACTTCGACCAGTGGCCTATGATTGAGATGGGGGTCAGCCATCATGTTAAAGGGATGCTTACTGTGTTCTTTTGTGCTGTAGTGTTTGGCCTCATTACAAAAGAACTCGCCATACAGCCATGATGGCTTTTCAGGGGAGGGGCCCTACTATCACGACATTGCCACATGATAGTGAAAACCCTCCTGCATCAAAACGTGAGGTTAGTGAAACTAGGGGTTAGATTCTAAGCCCGATGGGGATATCTAGCTACCAATCAAAAGACATGCGCTTAATCCAAATAAATAAAATGCTGGCATGACTAGTGTAAGGATGGAGAGGACAGGCAACCGCATGTGGAATCAGTGGCATCTCTATACAAAAGTATTTTGGGTGACAAAAGGAGGGCAAGCCAAAGTGACATTTACATTCATCGGGCCTCCCAACCCCCACCATTAAATTGGCTATAAAAGATTCAATAAAAAAAAATTGCCCCTTCTGTGCAATTAAAAAAAAACCCCTACCAAGTTTCAACCTCCTAGTAAAGTAAACATTACACTTATATCCATATAGAAGAACTGGCTGAATGAGGCTAGCAAGTAATTAAATGAGAGGGAAGTCTAAACTCTGTACAAAAAGGGACAATCGCAATACAAATCCTGCACTTTCAATTCTGTAACCCAATCTGCATCCACAGAAGGTCCCCCAACAATGGACCCTAGGATGTTTACCCTTACAATTCACCATACCAATAAAAGAAAATGTCAAATTCTGTTGGCACCCCAAAAACAGCACAAGCACCTTTCACTACCTGACCCTTTGTGAAGTAACAGAATTGTAACAAAAATGAAACTTAGAACGTATAGTGCCATACCATAACAGCACTAGCTCCAATGACTCAACCAGTAACAACCCCACCTATGAGGAGACAGCACTGAAAATATTACACCAGGCCCTATAACACAAATGCATTCATTAGGAAAACAGAACAAGTCAGGCTGCTATAGATTCCTCCACAGAAACTATACCTAACTAACACAGACTCTCACCAAATAGAATAAAAAGACCATAAGGTTTAATTAGAAACATGCAAACAAACTGAACTGGAAACTGCAACAAACCAGACTGAATGCAGAATGCAGTGCAACAGTGGAAAAACAGAAATATCACCAATCATCATAAAATGAGCAATACAATCAAGAAATATAAAACAACCATACTAATAAAAAGAATACATCTTTCAAAATATCTGATAATGACTTAGACGCAGAAAGATGATACAAAATTTCGTTTGGGATTTGTCTCCATTCTTTCTACTGCCCATTAAAAAATACATTTTTGTAATAAGAGGTAGTACTTCTTTAAGAAGTAAGAGAATTTCAGTAAGATATTTTTTTAATTTGTCAAGGGGTAGTTGTAATTTCAATTGAGGAAAATTAAGTATTCTTAAATTCCTATACCTCAGTTCATTATCTAAATTCTCTAGGAGTGTACATTCGTTTCCTATGTATTTGTAATCCGCAACGTATAGGGCCATATTCGTTTTATTTGTGGGGAAGCGAAACGTATCGCGATTCCCCACGAATACAACGAATCTTCACCGAAGACTTGCCAAAAGTCCCTGGTGGTCCAGTGGGGGGTCCGGGAGCCATCTCCTGCACTCACACCCTCGGCTGCCGGTATTCAAAATGGCGCAGATAGCCTTTGCGCTTACTATGTCACAAGGGCTCCGGTGCCATTGGTCAGCCCCTGTCACATGGTAGGAGCACAAGATGGCGCCGGCCATCCATTGTTGAAATTGTCTGTATAGGATCTATATTTGTCCTCTCTAGTACAGCAGAATCTATCTGCTGGAGCTGAAGTGACAGTCCAAATCCTCCAACAAACTTAACTGCAGTGTTCTCATCCACGACATTCACCCCAACTTGCAATAACTTCACTCACCGATTTCCGATGTTCAAGCATGCTGAATTGCCGGGGTTGCTCTGCTCACTGCATGGGTGAGCAGGTATCACGGGAGCTCAAAGATATTTGGGCGTCCAACAAAGCAGGATTGTGCTCCTCCCCCTGCAATGTAACGGACGGCTCAGTCGGAGATAATATATTCGTGGGAGAGAAGAACCCTTCAATCCTAGGCTTCAAGGGAAGCTGGACTTGAGCTGTTGAGGCTTCAGCTCTTATTTTTCCCTTGCGGTTCGTATGCGGCATTTGAATATATTTCCAAAAAGGTAATTTTAAGGGCTTCTCTTCCTAATAGCTATGTATGTAATCCACCAATGGAGATGAAGATAAGGAGATTCAAGAAAAAAATTTCTTTAATTTTCTGAGGATAACAAGAAAAAATTGCTTAAAAAGTGACAAAGCCGCGTGCTGGCGGCGACTGTGCGCCGCAAGGAGGGAGTTTTTAAGCCTTCCTGTGTCTCCGGTAGATGACGTCAGAGAAGTCAGGAAGCAATGTCCAAATTAGGTGCCGTTGGGGCCGGGCAGACTGCCAACTACTAGAGATGTGAATCGTGTCCTCGATCGTCTTAACGATCGATTTCGGCTGGGAGGGGGAGGGAATCGTATTGTCACCATTTGGGTTTTTAAAATATCATTAAAATCGTTAAAATCGTGAACCGGCACACTAAAACACCCTAAAACCCACCCCGACCCTTTAAAATAAATCCCCCACCCTCCCGAACCCCCCCAAAATGCCTTAAATTACCTGGGGGTCCAGCGGGGGTCCGGAATGACCTCCTGCAATCGAATCGTGTTGTCTTCAGCCGGCGCCATTTTGCGCCGCCATTTTGCAAAATGGCGAATTGTTTTTCCGCGATTTCCACGATTTCCGTGATTTCCGCAACTTGTTTTTCCGCGATTCGCGGCAGCAGATCGCTCCCGGACCCCAGGGACTTTTGGCCAGCTTGGGGGGGCCTCCTGACCCCCACAAGACTTGCCAAAAGTCCAGCGGGGGTCCGGAACGACCTCCTGCAGTCGAATCGTGTTGTCTACGGCCGGCGCCATTTTGCGCCGCCATTTTGCAAAATGGCGCCGGCTGAAGACAACACGATTCGATTGCAGGAGGTCGTTCCGGACCCCCGCTGGACCCCCAGGTAATTTAAGGCATTTTGGGGGGGTTCGGGAGGGTGGGGGATTTATTTTAAAGGGTCGGGGTGGGTTTTAGGGTGTTTTAGTGTGCCGGTTTTCCCGCCCTCCCCTTCCCCTCCCCCCTCCCCCTTCCCCCCGATTTACGATTTTTGACGATAAATCGGGGGAATTGTTATTGTATCGTGGCTCTAACGATTTTTGACGATTTAAAATATATCGGACGATATTTTAAATTGTCAAAAAACGATTCACATCCCTACCAACTACCTCACCCCCAGAATAAGAATGTTTCAGGTATCTTGTTGCTTTGCCTCATCTTTTATTTGTTTTAACTTTTTATTTATATTTCAAAATTAGAATCATCAGACAACTTGAGTCAGAAAAAAAGGAGAGCTTCATAAAATTCATATACATGAAAAGAATAAAAGGAAACAAAGATAATGTAATGTTTGGCTGGCTGCGGGACGGCCCCATGACCATACTTACCAAACAGGCTGCCAAAGAAGTGCCCAGCTCAAATGCCACCATTCTTTGCTCCCACCAAATTGGCTCCTAGGCGTGTGTGCACACCCCACATCACCCTATGAAGACCCCATGATGGGAAACCTCTACTTAGGTGCTTCCTGAGGACATCATACATGGCCAATTCAGTAAAGTCCGCGGGAGAGCGGACGAACGCCCGCTCTCCCGGCGTGCACACAGGCCACTCGCCTGTGCGCGCGATTCTGTATTTAAATTAGGTGGTGCGGTAGAAACAGGCAAAAGGAGGCGCTAGGGACCCTAGTGTGTCCCTAGCGCCTCCTTTTGGCCCGGAGCGGCACTTTCCCGGTGCCGGCAGAAACTAGCGCCTACCTTTGAGTAGGCGCTAATTTCTTAAAGTAAAATGTGCAGCTTGGCTGCACATTTTACTTTCTGTATGGCGCAGGCATACCTAATAGGGCCCTCAACATGCATTTGCATGTTGAGGGCGCTATTAGGTGCCGCGGGTTGGACGCGCGTTTTCTGCCCCTTACTGAATAAGGGGTAAGGGAAAACACGCGTCCAAAGGCAGGTTAACAGTGCGCTCCATCGGAGCACACTGTACTGTATCGGCCTGTAAGGGAGGTATTTAAACCCCTCACCATGCTCCTCTCCCCACCTCAGCAACAGATCCCCTGCTTAATCTGCAATGCGTATTGCTCTTCGTTATCTCCTTCTTGTCTTTATTTGCACCTTGACCTGCCTCGTCTCTCTGTCTTGCATTGTCCTTGCCTTTGCCTTCTTTGTACCCTATCTTGCCTAGTCTGTGTCCTAAACCTTGTCTTGTCCATACCCTTGCCTTGTTTGTGCATTGCCAGCCTCCGGTCTTGTCTGGTCCATCCTGTCCAGTCACGGGCCCCTAGTGTCCTGTTTGTCCTGACCTACTTTGCTGGTACTGACTTCTATGGACCAGGACCATTTTCTTGTCTACCGCCTGATATTGACCTCTGCTATGGACCCAGACCACTCTCTTTACTGCTACCTGGTACTGACCTCTTCTACAGACCTGGACCACTCTGTTACATAAGAACATAAGAAATTGTCATGCTGGGTCAGACCAAGGGTTCATCAAGCCCAGCATCTTGTTTCCAACAGAGGCCAAAACCAGGCCACAAGAACTTGGCAACTACCCAAACACCAAGAAGAACCCATGCTACTGATGCAATAGCAGTGGCTATTCCCTAAGTATAATTGATTAATAGCCATTAATGGACTTCTCCTCCAAGAACCCATTCAAACCTTTCTTGAACCCAGCTACACCAACTGTACTAACCACATCCTCTGGCAACAAATTCCAGAGCTTTACTGTGCGTTGAGTGAAAAAGAATTTTCTCCGATTAGTCTTAAACGTGCTACTTGCTAACTTCATGGAATGCCCTATTCGAAAGTAAATAACCGAGTCACATCTACTCGTTCAAGACCTCTCATGATCTTAAAGACCTCTATCATATCCCCCCTCAGCCGTCTCTTCTCCAAGCTGAACAGCCCTAACCTCTTCAGCCTTTCCTCATAGGGGAGCTGTTCCATCCCCTTTATCATTTTGGTTGCCCATCTCTGTAACTTCTCCATCGCAATTATATCTTTTTTGAGATGCGGCGACCAGAATTGTACACAGTATTCAAGGTGCGGTCTCACCATGGAGCGATACAGAGGCATTATGACATTTTCCGTTCTATTATTTATTTATTTATTTATTTATGAACTTTTAATATACCGATATTCGTAGGTCACATCATACCGGTTTACAAACAACTCATGGAGAAAAGAAACAGAAATTACAAATAACAGGGAAGGGGAGCAGAGGAGGAAAAGGGAGAGAGGGGGGTAGGGAGAAAGCAAGAGCATAAGGAGCATGAAAAGCAGAAGTAGGAGAGAGTGAGATAAAAGTAAATAGGAACTGGAATAACAGTATTAACATAATCATCACGTTTCAATAAATTACATAATCAACATTTCCTTACGATACATAATTGTTGGAGGGTAGTACAGCAAGACGCAGTATGGCAGGAGCAAGTGAGTTTAGGTTTGATTGGTATCAGGTTAGGCCTGCAGGAAGAGCCATGTTTTGATGCCTTTTTTGAAGTTGAGTAGGGAGGGTTCAAAGCGGAGAGAGGTGGGGAGTGAGTTACATAGGGTGGGTCCAACGATAGTAAATGTTCTTTCTCTGGTGATGGAGAGATGTGCAGTTTTGAGAGGTGGGGTGTGGAGGGTGCCAGCAAAGGTGGCTCTGGAAGGACGATTGGAGGCACGGAAATGTGGCATTTCCTTGAGCCATCCAGGGTTGTTTTTGTAGAGCACATTGTGAAGAACGGTGAGGGTTTTGTATTTTATACGGAAGGGGATGGGAAGCCAATGCAGATCCTTTAAGACTGGGGTGATGTGTTCTCTTTTGCGGGTATCAGTGATGATTCTTGCCATGGAGTTCTGCAGGATTTGTAAGGGTTTGATAGTAGAGTGCGGGAGGCCTAGGTGGAGGGAGTTGCAGTAGTCTAATTTAGATAGCATGGTAGACTGCAAAACTAGATGGAAATCTTGGGCGTGGAGGAGGGGTTTCAGTTTTTTGAGAATGTGTAGTTTAAGGAAACCCCCTTTTAGTAGTGATTTGATATGGGGTTTAAAATTAAGGTGTTGGTCTAATACAACACCTAGGTCTCTTATGGATGGCACGAGGGGGTGGCAGGGTGGCAAGAGGGGGTAGGTAGGGGTGAGGATGTTGGATGAGACCTGAGATGTGAGTTCAGGATTAACCATTCCCTTCCTAATAATTCCTAACATTCTATTTGCTTTTTTGACTGCTGCAGCACACTGAGCCAACGATTTTAAAGTATTATCCACTATGATGCCTAGATCTTTTTCCTAGGTGGTAGCTCCTAATATGGAACCTAACATCATGTAACTACAGCAAGGGTTATTTTTCCCTATATGCAACACCTTGCACTTGTCCACATTAAATTTCATCTGCCATTTGGATGCCCAATCTTCCAGTCTTGCAAGGTCCTTCTGTAATGTATCACAGTCTTCTTGTGATTTAACTACCCTGAATAATTTTGTATCATCCGCAAATTTGATAACCTCACTCGTCGTATTCCTTTCCAGATCATTTATATATATATTGAACAGCACTGGTCCAAGTACAGATCCCTGAGGCACTCCACTGTTTACCCTTTTCCACTGAGAAAATTGACCATTTAATCCTACTCTGTTTCCTATCTTATAACCAGTTTGTAATCCACGAAAGGACATCGCCTCCTATCCCATGACGTTTTAGTTTTCGTAGAAGCCTCTCATGAGGGACTTTGTCAAACGCCTTCTGAAAATCCAAATACACTACATCTATCAGTTCACCTTTATCCACCTATTTATTAACCCCTTCAAAAAAATGAAGCAGATTTGTTAGGCAAGACTTCCCTTGGGTAAATCCATGTTGACTGTGTCCCATTAAATCATGTCTTTCTATATGCTCTACGATATTGATCTTGAGAATAGTTTCCACTATTTTTCCCAGCACTGAAGTCAGGCTCACTGGTCTATAGTTACCTGGATCGCCCCTGGAGCCTTTTTTAAATATTGTGGTTACATTGGCCACCCTCCAGTCTTCAGGTACAATGGATGATTTTAATGATAGCTTACAAAGTTTAACTAATAGATCAGAAATTTCAATTTTGAGTTCCTTCAGAACCCTAGGATGCATACCATCTGGTCCAGGTGATTTGCTACTCTTTAGTTTGTCAATCTGGCCTACTACATCTTCCAGGTTCAGAGTGATTTTGTTCAGTTCGTCTGACTCATCACCCCTGAAAACCATCTCTGGTACTGGTATCTCCCCAACATCCTCATTAGTAAACACGGAGGCAAAGAATTCATTTAGTCTTTCTGCAATGGTCTTATCTTCCCTAAGAGCCCCTTTAACCCCTCTGTCATCTAATGGTCTGGAGGGTGGCCAATGTAACCACAATATTTAAAAAAGGCTCCAGGGGCGATCCAGGTAACTATAGACCAGTGAGCCTGGCTTCAGTGCTGGGAAAAATAGTGGAAACTATTCTCAAGATCAATATCGTAGAGCATATAGAAAGACATGATTTAATGGGACACAGTCAACATGGATTTACCCAAGGGAAGTCTTGCCTAACAAATCTGCTTCATTATTTTGAAGGGGTTAATAAATAGGTGTGTTTGCAACATGAATGCCGGTATATAAAAATTTTAAATACTGGTATCTCCCCAACAAATACTGGTATCTCCCCAACATCCTCTTTAGTAAACACGGAGGCAAAGAATTCATTTAGTCTTTCTGCAATGGCCTTATCTTCCCTAAGAGCCCCTTTAACCCCTCTGTCATCTAATGGTCCAACCGACTCCCTCACAGGTTTCTTGCTTTGGATATATTTTAAAAGTTTTTATTATGAGTTTTTGCTTCTATGGCCAACTTCATTTCAAATTCTCTCTTTGCCTGTTTTATCAATGTTTTACACTTACCTTGACAAAATTGTCAAGGTAAGTGTAAAACATTGATAAAACAGGCAAAGAGAGAATTTGAAATGAAGTTGGCCATAGAAGCAAAAACTCATAATAAAAACTTTTAAAATATATCCAAAGCAAGAAACCTGTGAGGGAGTCGGTTGGACCATTAGATGACAGAGGGGTTAAAGGGGCTCTTAGGGAAGATAAGACCATTGCAGAAAGACTAAATGAATTCTTTGCCTCCGTGTTTACTAATGAGGATGTTGGGGAGATACCAGTACCAGAGATGGTTTTCAGGGGTGATGAGTCAGACGAACTGAACGAAATCACTCTGAACCTGGAAGATGTAGTAGGCCAGATTGACAAACTAAAGAGTAGCAAATCACCTGGACCAGATGGTATGCATCCTAGGGTTCTGAAGGAACTCAAAATTGAAATTTCTGATCTATTAGTTAAACTTTGTAACCTATCATTAAAATCATCCATTGTACCTGAAGACTGGAGGGTGGCCAATGTAACCACAATATTTAAAAAAGGCTCCAGGGGCGATCCAGGTAACTATAGACCAGTGAGCCTGACTTCAGTGCTGGGAAAAATAGTGGAAACTATTCTCAAGATCAATATCGTAGAGCATATAGAAAGACATGATTTAATGGGACACAGTCAACATGGATTTACCCAAGGGAAGTCTTGCCTAACAAATCTGCTTCATTTTTTTGAAGGGGTTAATAAATAGGTGGATAAAGGTGAACTGATAGATGTAGTGTATTTGGATTTTCAGAAGGCGTTTGACAAAGTCCCTCATGAGAGGCTTCTACGAAAACTAAAACGTCATGGGATAGGAGGCGATGTCCTTTCGTGGATTACAAACTGGTTATAAGATAGGAAACAGAGTAGGATTAAATGGTCAATTTTCTCAGTGGAAAAGGGTAAACAGTGGAGTGCCTCAGGGATCTGTACTTGGACCAGTGCTGTTCAATATATATATAAATGATCTGGAAAGGAATACGACGAGTGAGGTTATCAAATTTGCGGATGATACAAAATTATTCAGGGTAGTTAAATCACAAGAAGACTGTGATACATTACAGAAGGACCTTGCAAGACTGGAAGATTGGGCATCCAAATGGCAGATGAAATTTAATGTGGACAAGTGCAAGGTGTTGCATATAGGGAAAAATAACCCAATTTTTGAAGGAAGTTTTTTTGGCTAGAATAGCCTCTTTCACCTCACCTTTTAACCATGACGGTAATCGTTTTGCCTTCCTTACATCTTTCTTAATGCACGGAATACATATGGACTGCGCCTCTAGGATTGTATTTTTAAACAAAGTCCAAGCCTGTTGAACACTTTTAACCTTTGCAGCTGCACCTTTCAGTTTTTTTCTAACTATTGTCCTCATTTTATCAAAGTTTCCCTTTTTAAAATTTAGTATTAGAGCTGCAGATGTACTTATTGTCCCCCTTCCAGTTATTAGTTTAAATTTTATCATTTTATTTATTTATTTATTTAAAATTTTTATATACCGGCATTCATGTTGCAAACACATCATGCCGGTTTACATATAACAGGGGTGTACAGTGAACAATTCAATAACCTATTTGTGTAGAAGGAAGCAGTTACAAATAACAAGGTAATAGAACTGGGAGGAGAGAAGAAAAGGGAGAGAATAACATTAGGTATAGGTATTTACATTAGTAATAACATTTTTACATGTGGAAGTGGTATGTTATGTTATGTATGTATGTTATGTTATGTATGTAGTATGTTATGATCACTGTTGCCAAGTGGCCCCACCACCGTTACTTCTCTCACCAAATCTTGCGTTCCACTAAGAATTAAATCTAAAATAGCTCCCTCTCTTGTTGGTTCCTGAACCAATTGCTCCATGAAGCAATCATTTATTACATCCAGGAACTTTATGTCTCTAGCAAGTCCTGATGCTACATTTACCCAGTCTATATTGGGGTAATTGAAATCTCCCATTATTATTGCACTGCCAAATTGGTTTGCTTCCCTGATTTCTCTTAGCATTTCATCATCTGTCTGACCATTTTGTCCAGGTGGATGGTAGTATACTCCTATCACTATACTCTTACCCAACACACATGGAATTTCTACCCATTCTCACTGCCTGCCCTGATCCTTGGCCTGGATTTGTTTACTGTCTGCCTGCTGCCAGTCCTGACCTCAGCCCATTTCTGGTTTCTCTTGCCCGACCACTCTTAAAGGACATCGCGAAATCTCTTCATTCTTTTATATTATGTCATCAGATTCCCAATTCCGTCAACAAAGTCAGCCATTTTAGGTTTGAACCCTATTCCTGGTTCCACAGGAATGGGTAATAATGTCCATTTGAAATATTGTCTCCCAGGATTTTTTTCCTCCATAAAATTACTCCTTCTTGTGAGACAGTGACTGCAGGAAATCATAGATTCCTGTACCTCACTTTTAAAATGTGCTTTACCTCAATGCCTACTCTGTCACCAAGAGAGTTCAGCTTATCTCTGATCTTATAGTCACTCATATACTTTTCCTAACTGAAACCTGGTTGAGGCCATGGATACTGTTGACTCCAACAAGCTTGTCCCTTGGCTTTACATTTCTTCACAAAATCAGATCAATCAAAAAATTAGGAGTTGCTATAATCTTTCATAATTCTCTAAGAATCAAGTAAAAGCATCATCTAATTCTAAAATCGAACAGCTCCATCTGCAACTTCACAAGAATCCTGAATTGAATATTCTTCGTATTTATCAGTCTTCTCCAGTTACCAATACTCAATTACAGGGCTTATGTTCTTTAATGAATGTTCATTAAGTAGTTTACAGCTACTTGACAATTTCAACATGCATGATGACGAGCCATATAAATCACTTGAATCTAGGATTTTCATAGCCATGACTGATTTGTCTCTCTCTCTCAATCAATCAATCCATCAACCAAACTCAGAAAGAGGGCCATAAACTTGATCTCATTTTTACATTGGACAAAGCTGTATTTTCCATTTGCACCATCAGTTTTTTTTTCAGCAAGTTTGGATGATCATTTTTTAATTAATTATCAATTATCAATTAATTATCAATTAGTTCGGGCCAAACTTTCGAAAATGAGGATACCAGTTAAAAATCTAAAGATCTTGATCTTGATGAGCTTACCTCCACCTTAGATTTATCACCAGAAGTGATAAGATATTAGTCTGGATTCAAACACTTGCACAAGCTTATGAGCATGTAGTCAAGATAGATTTATGAATAGGCAGTATAGGCATGTGCCTTTTGGTGCCAAATTCTGCTCAAAAGATAGGACTCCCTCTGCTGCTCTCTGATTTCCAGGGGGAGGAGAAGGCGAGAACCCCTTGCCCTAAATCCTCTCCTTCTGGGCATTATTGCCTTAAATCTGACTCTGGTCAAATAGACAATTTTCTATAGCATCACTCCAGCCTCAAAGTTTTAAAGCAGCAAACCTGGCACTATAAAGAAAGTGGCAAAAAGCAAATCTTCCAGTGACAAACTTTTGCTTAAGGAGAGTATTAACATTTATTGGAGGTAAAGCAAGCCAAAAAAAAAAAAAAAGATTGTAAAAACTTTTGTGTGCTGCGAAAAATAGATCTAAATTACTTTATAAATTCACCGCCCACATTTCTGGAAGCAATTTGAATACAGACTTTCATTCAGAAAAGCTAGATCCTGAAGACTTTGCCCTGATGTTTGAAACCAAGCTAAAAAAAAAACCCCATTCAAGCAGAATTTGTCACTGACCTCTGATACAATTAGTTCTCCCATCATTACCTTCTTCCCTAGAGTTACTTAATATAATCACAAGCAAATTTCCTGCTTTTAAAATTATTATACCTGCTGATCTAAAATTGTGTAAATAGATGAGGGTATCTTCCTCAGTTCTTGAGTTACTACAAAATCCCGATGTAGGGCTTTTTTCTCCATTAGCCATTATCATTAATGGCAGCTTTAACTTCAGTTCTCTTCTTAATAGTCTCAAGATGGCTAGGGTTTGTCCAGGTTTAAAGAGCCACTTTGACCCTGAAAGACCAGAAAACTATAGGCCTACTTCCAACTTGTCTACCCTGGCTAAAATGATTAAGATCATACAAGGACAGCTCTCATCCTTTTTAGTCAAAACACTTGACCTACATCCAAAAACAATCTGGATACCAGGAAGGTCGCAGCATAGAAACAGCTCTCATGTCACTGATTACAGACACCAGTCAGTCTTGATCAGGTTAAAGCAGTGTTCGGGGGGTTTTTTTTTTTTTGATGCTTGATTGCTTCTTTCACATCGGGCTTTGTAACCTACCACTTTTTTTATTTGTGTTTTCTAGAAAGCAGATTGCATCATGTGCTCTTGAACTCTCTGCGTCTAAGTCATTATTTTGATTTTGAGAATAGTTTCCACTATTTTTCCTGGCACTGAAGTCAGGCTCACTGGTCTATAGTTACCCGGATCGCCCCTGGTGCCTTTTTTAAATATTGGGGTTACATTGGTCACCCTCCAGTCTTCAGGTACAATGGATGATTTTTAATGATAGGTTACAAATTTTAACTAATACATCAGAAATTTCATTTCTGACTTCAGTGCCAGGAAAAATAGTGGAAAGTGTTCTAAATAACAAAATCACAGAACATATAGAAAGACATGGTTTAATGGAACAAAGTCAGCATGGCTTTACCCAAGGCAAGTCTTGCCGCACAAATATGCTCACTTTTTTGAAGGAGTTAATAAACATGTGGATAAAGGTGAACCGGTAGATGTAGTATACTTGGATTTTCAGAAGGCATTTGACAAAGTTCCTCATGAGAGGCTTCTAGGAAAAGTAAAAAGTCATGGGATAGGTGGCGATGTCCTTTCGTGGATTACAAACTGACTAAAAGACAGGAAACAGAGAGTAGGATTAAATGGACAATTTTCTCAGTGGAAGGGAGTGGGCAATGGAGTGCCTCAGGGATCTGTATTGGCACCTGTACTTTTCAATATATTTATAAATGTTCTGGAAAGAAATAAGACGAGTGAGGTAATCAAATTTGCAGATGATACAAAATTGTTCAGAGTAGTTAAATCACAAGCAGATTGTGATCAATTGTAGGAAGACCTTGTGAGGCTAGAAAATTGGGCATCCAAATGGCAGATGAAATTTAATGTGGATAAGTGCAAGGTGATGCATATAGGGAAAAATAACCCGTACTATAGTTACACAATGTTAGGTTCCATATTAGGAGCTACCACCCAAGAAAGATCTAGGCATCATAATGGATAACACATTGAAACCATTGGTTCAGTGTGCTGCAGCAGTCAAAAAAGCTAACAGTGTTGGGAATTATTAGAAAGGGAATAGTGAATAAAACGGAAAATGTCATAATGCCTCTGTATCGCTCCATGATGAGACCGCAACTTGAATACTGTGTACAATTCTGGTCGCTGCATCTCAAAAAAGATATAGTTGCGATGGAGAAGGTACAGAGAAGGGCGACCAAAATGATAAAGGGAATGGAACAACTCCCCTATGAGGAAAGACTAAAGAGGTTAGGACTTTTCAGCTTGGAGAAGAGACGGCTGAGGGGGGATATCATAGAGGTGTTTAAAATCATGAGAGATCTAGAACGGGTTAACGTGAATCAGTTATTTATTCTTTCAGATAATAGAAAGACTACGAGGCACTCCATGAAGTTAGCATGTGGCACATTTAAAACTAATCGGAGAAAGTTCTTTTTCACTCAACGCACAATTAAACTCTGGAATTCGTTGTCAGAGGATGTGGTTAGTGCAGTTAGTGTAGCTGTGTTTAAAAAAGGATTGGAGAAGTTCTTGGAGAAGTCCTTTAGCTGATATTAATTAAGTTAACTTACAAAATGCCATTGCTATTACTAGGAACACTAGCATGGAATAGACTTAGGGGCAGCTTTTCAAAGGCTTACGCGTGTAACCCCCGAAAAGCTGCCCCTGCCTGTGCCGAGCCTATCTTGCATAGGCTTGGCGGCACGCGCAAGCCCCGGGATGTGCGGCGGCAGTCCGGGGGCGTGACAGAGGTTTGGGGGCGGTCTGGGGGGCGGTTCCGAGTACCCTGGCACAGCGGCCTGTGCCGGAGGATGGCGACACGGCGCGCGCGAGTTACCCGGGTAGGCGTAACTTCGGAAATAAAAGGTAGAGGGGGAGAATTAGTTAAGGCTGGGGGGTGGGCTAGATAGGGGAAGGGAGGGGAAGGTGGGGGGGATCGCAAAAAAGTTCCCTCCAAGGCCGCTTCGATTTCGGAGCGGCCTTGGAGGGAACGGGGAAAGCCATCAGGGCTCCCCTTGGGCTCGGCGCGTGCAAGGTGCACAAGTGTGCACCCCCTTGAGAGCGCCGACCATGGATTTTATAACATGCACGCGGTTGCGCGCGTATGTTATAAAATTGGGCGTAGATTTATTCGCACCGGGTTGCGCGAACAAATCAGGCCCTTAGTTTTTGGGTACTTGCCAGGTTCTTATGGCCTGGATTGGCCACTGTTGGAAACAGGATGCTGGGCTCGATGGACCCCTTGGTCTGATCCAGTATGGTATGTTCATGTTCAATGTGTAGCCTGTGCCAACCTCTACCAGAGTCGATTCCTCTGAGTTTCACTTATTGCTTCTATGTTGATTTTGTATTTCTTCAGTATCCTTCCTACTAGTATGGATGTACAGGGGAAAAATGTTTCATTTTGAGGGGGGGGGGGGGGTCCCCCACAAATTTCATTTTGTTTCATGTTTATTTTGTTTCTGTAGTTTACAGAAATGAAATAAAAATTTTAAAAAATTAAAAAAAAAAAGGGGCCTCCTGAGGCTCCCCTGCAGTCCAACACTCTCACTCCCCAAAAACTGCTGAGGCCACTTACCCAATCTGTGGGGAGTCCAAAGAAGAAGTCTAGACCCTTGCCCCAAGCTGCTGCCTTGTATAGGCCTAGGCCCCGGGAGGAGACCTTAGCCTGGCCCAGAGGCTGGGTTCAAACACCAGGGCCTAGGCCATGGCCCAGATCAGGTCCCACACCAAAACCTCAGATTAGGACAAAGCCCAGATCCTGGCCAGACGTTGAGGCCAAGCACAGAGGCTGGGGATCAATGTCTAGGCCAAGACCCAGGCTCAATGCCAAGGCTTCTGCCCAGCTCAGTTCTGCCAGGTTCCAGGGTTGACTTGCATGCTTTTTGGAGCTGTTGACACGCGCTGCAGGGAAAGTGCACAAGGGCGTCAGATACCCCATGGGCCAGTTTTGAAAAAAATCCCCTGGGCTGATATTTTCCTGCAATCCGCCCATGTGTGAGCGTGTGTGTGAGGGGGGGGGGGGGGGGGGGGACACAGAGGGAGTCTGCATATATGAGAGATAGAGAAGGACAGGGAGCCTGTATAAAGGAGATCAAACTCTGGGAGTGGAGAGCTGGTGGGTGTAGATAGAGTGGAAGGGGTTGAGCCTGGAGTGGGAAGAAAAAGATAGTGGAGAACGGGGGAGTTGGGGCCTGAGAGAGCAAACGGAAAGGGATTTGGTCAGGGGAGTAGGGAGAGAGGCTGGAAGGGACATTCTTAGTGTATTTCTAGGGGAAAACAAAATATTCAAAACTCTGCATTTTAAGTAATAACCTTTATGTATTATTGTTAATTACTCAAAGATTGTGATGTACATTGTATTATTTTGAGCAATATAAAAGTATGCAGAATTAGCCAAATTTTAAATTTTTGTGCACAAAATTACTCCGAGTCATACAGCAACAACTTGTAGTGCTATCTCTCGAGCATCTGCACCAGCAGTGGCTTCTCAGAGAGATTACATCATTTCATCAGCATATCAGCTGAATCCTAGCAAGTGCGAGTGAAAATAATTGAGTGAAAGTGTACCATACCTTTGCTATTGTGTTTTGTAAAAAAAAATCATTTCTTTCCTTGCTTGGTTTTTGCTTTCAGTATTACCAGAAGCTGTTCTGGGATGCACCCACTTTCGCTGTGTTTACTTGTTAAATTTCTTTAATAGAATACTATACCTGTGGCCTTTTTACAATGTAAAGTATATTTCAAAAAGCACCAGTGGCTTAATTGGTAATAGACTCCAAAGCAATATTAGCATGACATTTTTTTTTTTTTTTAAATCTTTTAAGTAATTGCTTGCATTAGTATCTGGCTGTGGGGTAAAAAAAAAGAAACCCAGAAAACATTAATTTGTCTTGCATCGGTTATGCATTTCCTAGTGAACTGATTTAAAATAAACTCTGTATTTCTGCCATCCATGACAGGTGTTTTTTCTAGTAATTTAAAATTCTAATAGATCACTTTCATGTATTCCTATTGCAATTTAAGGCTTGACTGCACTATATTAGATAACAGTCATTGCAATTCCTACAGACTAATGAAGGAAACTGCCGTTTAGCTCACTAAACATTCTAACTCTCGGAGAGGTAAAATAACAGGGAGACTTCAGTAGGAGATGTTAGGAAATGACAGCATATTGTAGCAGCTTTAAAGACTAAGCACTATGCTTTGACCGAGTTTCTCATTACCTCAAACTGTTGACATCCATTGCATTTGAGTTTACATAGCAATATAATGACATAGTAAATGACAGCAGATAAAGACCAAAGGTCCATCCAGTCTGCCCAGAAGCTCCATGCAGCTTACTCCCTTGTCTACCGTTAACCTGCTCAGTGCAAGTTACCCCATGCCTCCCATTAACAGTGGTCACTGCCACTCCATGCAGGTTACTCTCATGCAGAAGTGTTACTCCTAAAGTTAACATAGGTTAATCCCATTTTTCCATTTTCATACTATAGCCCATAGGGCTTATCCCATGCCCTTTTGAATTCTATTATTGTTCTCATCTTCACCTCCTCTTCAGGGAAGATATTCCAGGCATTCACTACCCTCTCTGTGAAGAAATATTTTCTGATGTTGGTTCTCAGTTGATCCCCTTGGAGTTTCATATTGTGATCCTAGTTCTAAAGTTTTCTTTCCAATGGAAAAGATTTGATGTCTGTGCATCATTAAAGCTTTTCAGGTATCTGAAGGTCTCTATTATATCTTCCCTGCACCTCGTCCCCTCTAGGGTATACCTATTTAGATCCTTCAGCCTCTCATAGTTGTTCCAATACAAACCCAAAACCATTTTGGTTGCCCTTCTCTGGACCACAGCCTGTCTCTATTCTTTTGGAGATAGTCTCCAGAACTGAATACAGTACTCAGGTTGGGCCTCATCAAATACAAGGGTATTATCACTTCATTTCTTCCTACTTGTTATTCCTCTCTCAGTGAAACCCAACATCCTTATGGTTTTAGCCTCCACCTTGACACATTGCTTTGATACCTTCAGATTTCCCGACACCTCAACCCAAGCTCCCTTTCATGGTCCATGCACAGTAGTATTTCATCCCCTTATACTGCACCACAAGGGCATGACTCTGCACTTCTTGGCATTGAAAATTAGCTGCCAAACCTTTGACCACTCTTCAAGTTTTCCTAAATCATTTTTCATTCTCTGTACTCCTTCAGGTGTGTCAACACTCTCTTGCAGATCTTAGTATCATCTGCAAAAAGACAAACTTTTACTTCTAACCCTTCTGTAATATCATTCATGAAGACATAGTTTTTAGGACTGGTTCTGTTCAATCCTTGAGGGATTTCACTTAACACTGTTCTGTCTTAAGAGTAGGTTCCATTTATCATTACCTGCTTTTCCTGTAAGTCAACCAATTTGTAATATATTCCACCATGTTGGAATCCATTCCTAAGCTTCTCATTTTTTTTATTAGCTTCCTATTTGGGGACCGTATCTAAGGCTTTGCTTGAAATCCATGTAAATCACATCAAGGGCTCTTCTTCAATCTAATTCTCTAGTCACACAATCAAGAAAATCTATCAGATTCATTTGACAGGACCTTCCTCTGGTGAAATCATCTTGCTTCGGGTCAAACGATTCTCCAGTTTGTAGATAGTTCACTACCCTATCTTTCAACAATCTCCCCATTAATGTTCTTGCCACTGAGGTAAGGCTAACAACCAGCCTGTAATTTCCAGCCTCCTTCCTGCTACCACCTTTGTGAAGCGGGACCACAATTACTTTTCTCCAGTCTTGTGGTGCTACTCCCATTTCCAGGAATTTATTGAGCAGGTCTTTCAGTGGGACCTGCTAGCACATCTTGAGTTCCCTTAGTATCCTGGGATGTACCTCATCCAATCCCATGGCCTTGTCCACTTTCAGTTTTCCTAGTTCTTCCCATATATTCTCTTTTGTAAATGGGGTTGCATCTACTCCACTCACAATTGTACTTTTGTTGCGCAGTATCAGTCCTTCTCCAGTGTTTTCTTTAGTGAACACTGAACAGAAATATTTGTTTAATATTTCTTCTATTTCTTTATCTCCCTCCAGAATTTACTCCTTGTTTTCCTTCAATTTTACAGTACTGCTTCTTAGGGATGTGAATCGTGTCCTCGATCGTCTTAACGATCGATTTCGGCTGGGAGGGGGAGGGAATCGTATTGTTGCCGTTTGGGGGGGTAAAATATCGTGAAAAATCGTTAAAAATCGTTAAAAATCGAAAAATCGAAAAACCGGCACATTAAAACCCCCTAAAACCCACCCCCGACCCTTTAAATTAAATCCCCCACCCAAATAACTTAAATAACCTGCGGGTCCAGCGGCGGTCCGAAACGGGCTCCTGCTCCTGAATCTTGTCGTCTTCAGCCGGCGCCATTTTCCAAAATGGCGCCGAAAAATGGCGGCGGCCATAGACGAAAAAGATTGGACGGCAGGAGGTCCTTCCGGACCCCCGCTGGACTTTTGGCAAGTCTCGTGGGGGTCAGGAGGCCCCCCACAAGCTGGCCAAAAGTTCCTGGAGGTCCAGCGGGGGTCAGGGAGCGATTTCCCGCCGCAAATCGTTTTCGTACGGAAAATAGCGCCGGCAGGAGATCGACTGCAGGAGGTCGTTCAGCGAGGCGCCGGAACCCTCGCTGAACGACCTCCTGCATTAGATCTGCAGTCTAGAGGCCTAAATCGTTGGATCTTTGTTCCTTTAAAAATGTGATTCTCAACCAGTGTGTCACCAAGTACCAGCAGATGTGTTGCAGGTTTCCAGTGTCCCACTGCCCAGGTTACACTTCCCTCCCTCTCCATTGTTTAAAAATACAATCCTAGATGCGCAGTCCAGATATATTCCACTCATTAAGAAAGGTGGAAGGAAGGCAAAATGATTACCAGCATAGTTAAAAGGTGAGGTGAAAGAGGCTATTTTAGCCAAAAAAATATCCTTCAAAGATTGGAAGAAGGATCCATCTGAAGAAAATAGGATAAGGCATAAGCATTGTCAAGTTAAGTGTAAAACATTGATAAGACAGGCAAAGAGAGAATTAGAAATGAAGTTGGTCATAGAGGCAAAAACTCATAATAAAAACTTTTTAAAATATATCCAAAGCAAGAAACCTGTGAGGGAGTCAGTTGGACTGTTACATGACTGAGGGGTTAAAGGAGCTCTTAGGGAAGATAAGACCATTGCAGAAAGATTCAATGAACTCTTTGCTTCCATGTTTACTAATGAGGATGTTGGGGAGATACCAGTTCCGGAGATGGTTTTCAAGAGTGATGAGTCAGATGAACTAATTGGAGAAAATTCTTTTTTACTCAACGCACAATTAAACTCTGGAATTTGTTGCCAGAGGATGTGGTTAGTGCAGGTAGTATAGCTGTGTTTAAAAAAAGGATTGGATAAGTTCTTGGAGGAGAAGTCCATTACCTGCTATTAATTAAATTGACTTAGAAATTAGCCACTGCTATTACTAGCTACGGTAACATGGAATAGACTTAGTTTTGGGGTACTTGCCAGGTTCTTATGGCCTGGATTGGCCACTGTTGGAAACAGGATGCTGGGCTTGATGGACCCTTGGTCTGACCCAGTATGGCATTTTCTTATGTTCTTATGTTCTTAACTGTACCAAATCACTGTGAATCTGGAAGATGTAGTAGGCCAGATTGACAAACTAAAGAGTAGCAAATCATCTGGACCAGATGGTATGCATCCTAAGGTACTGACGGAACTAAAAAATGAAATTTCTAATCTATTAGTTAAAATTTGTAACCTATCAGTAAAATCATCCATTGTACCCTGAAGACTGGAGGGTGGCCAATGTAACCCCAATATTTAAAAAGGGCTCCAGGGGTGATCTGGGAAACTCTAGACCAGTGAGCCTGACTTCAGTGCTGGGAAATATAGTGGAAATTATTCTAAAGATCAGAATTGTAGAGCATATAGAAAGACATAGTTTAATGGATTTACCAAAAGGAAGTGTTGCCTAACAAATCTGCTTCATTTTTTTGAAGGGGTTAATAAACATGTGGATAAAGGTGAACCAATAGATATAGTGTATTTGGATTTTCAGAAGGCGTTTGACAAAGTCCCTCATGAGAGGCTTCTAAGAAAACTAAAAAGTCATGGGATAGGAGGCAATGTCCTTTCGTGAATTAAAAACTGGTTAAAGGACAGGAAACAGAGAGTAGGATTAAATGGTCAATTTTCTCAGTGGAAAAGGGTAAACAGTGGAGTGCCTCAGGGATCTGTACTTGGTCCATGCTTTTCAATATATTTATAAATGATCTTGAAAGGAATACAACGCGTGAGGTTATCAAATTTGCGGATGATACAAAACTATTCATAGTAGTTAAATCACAAGCGGATTGTGATACATTACAGGAGGACCTTGCAAGAATGGAAGATTGGGCATCCAAATGGCAGATGAAATTTAATGTGGACAAGTGCAAGGTGTTGCATATATGGAAAAATAACCCTTGCTGTAGTTACACGATGTTAGGTTCCTTATTAGGAGCTACCACCTAGGAAAAAGATCTAGGCATCATAGTGGATAATACTTTGAAATTGTAAGCTCAGTGTGCTGCAGCAGTCGAAAAAGCAAACAGAATGTTAGGAATTATTAGGAAGGGAATGGTTAATAAAATGGAAAATGTCATAATGTTTCTGTATCACTCCATGATGAGACCACACCTTGAATACTGTGTACAGAGAAGGGCAACCAAAATGATAAAGGGGATGGAACAGCTTCCCTAAGAGGAAAGGCTGAAGAGATTAGGGCTGTTGAGCTTGGAGCAGAAATGACTGAGGGGGGGGGGGGGGGATATGATAGAAGTCTTTAAAATCATGAGAGGTCTTGATCGAGTAGATGTGAATTGGTTATTTACACTTTTGGATAATAGAAGGACTAGGGGGCACTCCATGAAGTTAGCAAGTAGCACATTTAAGACTAATCTGAGACGATTCTTTTTCACTCAATGCACAATTAAGCTCTGGAATTTATTGCCAGAAGATGTGGTTAGTGCAGTTAGTGTAGCTGGGTTCAAAAAAGGTTTGGATAAGTTCTTGGAGGAGAAGTCCATTAACTGCTATTAATCAAGTTGATTTAGGGGCAGATTTTTAAAAACTACGCCCGCGCATAAACAAAAGTATGCTGGATTTTAATAGATACGTGCATAGCCTCAGAGGGAACTTTCCTTCCACCCCTCCCTTCCCCTACCTAACCCACCCCCTCAGCTCTATCTAAATCCCCCTACCTTTGTTAAAAAAGTTACGCCTGCCCATGCTGGGCCGGCTGCTGGCGCTCCGTGTTCCGGTCCGGGGGCTGGTCCGGAGGCCGCAGCCACATCTCCGGGCCGGAACCATGGCCCCGCCCCCAGAACGTCCCCGATGACGCGCCGGCCGTGACACACTCGTTCTCTCTCGCTCACAAACATGCTCTGGTAACCACAACAAGCCCAACTGTATTATGCAGTGCAACAATGGAAAAACAGAAACATAATCATAACTCACAAAACATCAAGCAATAAAATCAAGAGATATAAGACATCATTCATTATATTAAAACCATGAAAAGCATGAATATATCAAAGTGGGCCTGTGTGTGAGTATAAAAGAGAGCGATTGAGCCAGTGAGCATGTGTGAGTAAGAACGAGTCAATGAACATGTGTGTGAGCATGTATATGAGAGAGCAAATGAGCCAGTGAGCATGAGTGTGAACAAGAGCATGAGTGTGTGACAGTGAGCATGTCTGTGAGAGAGAGCATGTAAGCCAGAGAGCATGTACGAGACCGTGTCTGATCTAGTGAGCATGTGTGTGAGAGAGAATATAAGGGAGATGGTGTGAGAATGAACATATGATTTATAGAGAAGAAAGTTGTGCATATCTCCCATCCCTTACTATAATCTATGAAAATCTCAGGGTGACTGGAATCTAAAGTTCCCAGATATGGAGAACAGGGGATTTATTTTAGCTTTAATTTTAATTATTGGGGGGTGTTTGCTGTGTCTGCTATTTTGAAATATTTTATCGATGTTTGGGAAATTTAAAAAACTGTTATGTTTCTAATCATTGGATGATCTTTTCATCAGCGGTTTTGAAATATTTATTCTTTTTATGAGTTTGGTTTTACTATCATGATTGATGCTTTATATTTCTTAGCCTGGATTGGCCACTGTTGGAAACAGGATGCTGGGCTTGATGGACCTTTGGTCTGACCGAGTATGACAATTTCTTATGTTTTTGATGTTATTGTTTGATGTTTAGTGAAGAATGATATTTGTTTTTCCATTTCATACAGTCTGCCTTGTTGCAGTTTTAAGTTCAGTTTTTGTCTGCATAGTTCTATTTATACTTTATTATCTCTTCATTTTGCATTTGGTGAGGGTCTGTCTGTGTTCTACATATTTGACTAAGGTGAGGTATTCTGCTAAGCAGACTTGTGGGGTGACCCCAACTGATTTGCATGGATGGAATGGGGGTCTTCAGCTTTGTTTATTTACTGCTGCTCTAGAGTATGCTCTATTTCTTAGCTATTTAGGAAACATGAAATTTATTTTGGAGGTATTTGGCCTTAATTCTGCCGTGTTTCAGAGTCGACTTGGCGTGTTGATGCATGTGCTACAGAGAGAGTGCACAAGGGAGTAAGACTCCCCTTGGGCTGGTTTTGAAAATTTTCCCCCAGGCTGTTACTTTCCTGCAATCCGTCCCTGGGGGGGTCATTGTGTCGCGCACTCTCTCCAGGTCGGTATAAGCACATTAGACCCATAGACTAACCTATCCGGCTAACACTGCTCCTCCCCAGAACACCTACCTTCTGCCTGAGGAATGCCCTTGACTTATATGGCAAAATTCTAAACAGATAACTCATTCACAGGTCAAAGGACATAACAGAATATAATTGTCCTTCAGCGTCCCCTTTACGCTCCATTTGATTTGTTCACTTGTTCTCATATTTATACTTGTTCACTTGTTCTCATTTTTATTCTCTTATTTATTCTCATATTTATACTAGACCCTATGTTTTAATGTAACGCCTTAGCTGCCACTGTTATGTTGTTCTATTTACTCTATTAGAAGCTTTGTTTTAATGTAACGCCTTAACCGCGATTGTTCTGTTAGATTGTAAACCGATATGATTTGTCAATTGTACAAGAATGTCGGTATATAAGAATTCTAAATAAATAAATAAATAAATAAATAGAATTTAGCCAGATAAGCCATTTAATATCATGGCTAAGCCATTTAGATGGCCCAGGAGATGTGGCTGTCTGTGGGTTAGGAAAATGGGAAGACATTTTATTTTATTTTTCCTCATGTTTCTGCTTTCTGTGGTTCCTCCATCTTAATATTGCCACAATCAGGAGCGGCTCAAGGCAATCTGTTGCCTGAGGCGATGAATGAGATGACCCCTGATCCCTGTCTGCCCTTCCCTCTGCCCACCCCCTCATACACACACACACACTCACGCCCTCTCATGCACTCATATACATATACATACCTTCTTATACACAGGCACTCATTCTCATAGGGATAATCTCTTGCTCCCTCACACACATTTTAGACCTCTTCTTCAGTGGTTGGCTCCGGGGAATGGCCAGTGGCATGGCAGAGCTTCTTCATCTGCTGCCGGCAAGAGAGTGAATGGGGGGGGATCAGAAAAGGTTCCGGCAGGAGAGAGAGTGAGGGAAAGGATTGGGGGCAAGAAAATGAGAGCAGTGAAGCTGTAGCAGTGAAGGTGTGAGTGAGGGTATGAGAGGAAGGGGGGGGGGGGGCGAGTTTTGATGGGAAATGCTGTGAATGAGGGGATCAAAGGGGTGTGAAAGAAGAATGGGTGTTTAGAGAGAGGGTGTAAGTGAAGCATCCCTCCCTCTCCTGATCCTGTCTCCCTTTCCCCAATCGTTGATTCCCCTTATCTCTCCTCCTCTCTTCCCTCTATCCTTTGCCACATCCTGCCTGAGATCCCCTGGAGGGGGAGGCTGGCTTTGCGGTTTAAGATGTGTTCATTGTCAAGGGCCTGAGGATAAAGTTTTATAGGATCCTTCATTCGTCAGTTCCAACACATGCGGTTAGTTGAGCCTTTTCAAGTTAATATCCAGTCTGAGGCAGGTGTTAGGTTTTGAACGTTAATAACAGCTCCGTAAAAAGCATGGGGTAATGACAAACCAAGTTACTTACCATCCAGGCACTAGAGCCTCATTTGCACCTGTTGTTCCTTCATTTAGATGTGCATGGATGTGAACTTTAACATGGTGATGCTAATGTCTCATCAGCTTCTTTAAGGTGCACATGAACATTTTATTGCATACCACTTTTTTTTTTTTGGGGGGGGGGGGGCAGAAAAAAGCTGATAATAAGCACATTTAATGCATAGGTCCTATAATTACTGGATTAAATGCATTGTGGTACATTGCACTTTGATGCATTCTGGACACAATCATTTAAAAAAAATAGTGGGAATATGTGAATGGTCCTGCTTAATGAACTGCTGTTTCACATCATATGTTCTCTAATGCAGTGGTTCTCAACCTTTTTTCTATCAGGACCCACCTGAGAGATGACGCTCACATGCATGACACGTTGAACACATGACCATCACGGGATTACATATAAGCATGTGCTCTGCATCCACAGGAGTCCCCCCCCGCTTCCTAACAATGGGTACAGAGCAGTACTAAGACATTTCCCTGTACAACTCACCATACAAAAAAATTATTCTGCTTCTGGTGTCATCATAATAACAGCATCACAAACTTCCTCTGCTGCCAGGTGTGTGGTAAAATACAAACAAACCCCACGCTGTACATGTCTATCAAACCTGCCACACCTCAGCAGCACTAACTCCAAGAAATGAAACAGCAATAGCACTACCTGTGCTACAGCAGTTCACCACCCGTGCAATAAAATATTGAGAAAATACAACAAATAAGGCTAATACAAACCTCTAGTAAAGTGCCTCATCTCAGTCACATACACACAGAACACAGACAAACCTGCCTTCACCAAATATAGAATAAAAGACCACAAATTACAAATGTGCAAACAAAACCTGGAATGGAAACCTCAAGACCACCACCTGCATGCAGTGGAAAACTGGAGACCAGAAACAAAAATATTTCCTCCCTCACTAAGCAAAGTTCAAAGAGAGAAGACCTGCATATTCTCAAAACTGACATAGTATGGCCCTTGTACCAGTCATTCCCCTCCATGCCCCCATCACCCCTCACGTTTCCCAATTACTCAATCATCCCTTCTCATGCTCATATCCCTGTCCAACATTACCGATGACCCCATCCCACATCCTCTTCCCTGTGCTCCTCTCTCTGTTGAACTCTTTCTGCCCTTCCCTACCCAGAATACCTCTGACCACCTCTTTCCTATCCCTTCCTGCTAAGCATCCCCCACTCCCACTCCCCCAACCCAGCCACCCCACACTTCCATCTCTCTTCCCTGTCCAGCAGCCCCCAACCTCTCCCTCCTTCACCTCCCCCAACCTGCTTTCCCCCACCCCTTCTTATCTAGCAGACTCCAGACTCCCTATCTTCCCACGCCTTCCTGCCCAATACATTTCCCCCTCCTCTTGACTCCCAGCCAGCAGAAAAGACTTCAGTCCAATTCAGAGTCTCCCTCCTTCTTTATCAGCAGCAGATGAGGGCAAGAAGCATTGAAGAGAGGAAGATGAGGAGGCAACAACAGTAGATCTACAGAGCTTTCAATCCAGGCTCCATGGGTTGAAGAGAACATCGGCAGTCTCACTGCCAGGCAGAAGAAGATAAAGTTGGTGTCTTGCCGGGCCTATATGAACAGGAGTTGGTGATATCGCGTTCTGATCTGGATGAAGGAGGAAGGAACAACCTCCCACTGGCCAGGGAGAGGAGAAGGAAGCAAGAGCATCTTCCAGTCACACCCAATAATAGAGAAGTCAGCCAACTCCTGCCCAGACTGATGAAGAAAGATCAGCCTCTGCTGGCTCTGTGATACACCTCCCAAGACCTCGTGACACACTAGTGGGTCCCGACACACCTGTTGAGAACCACTGCTCTAATGTACCAATCAATTAAAAATGCATATCCATTTGCCTTTGTAGGCTTTGTTCTTTACTTACTCTGTCAAACACATTATTGTGTGTGTTTTGGGCTATATGGTCACCCTCCTTGTGTAGCAATGAGCGCTAATATGCAGCAGATAGCAAAAGGCACATAATTGCTTTGAAATGAATGGCATTTGCCTTCTGAGTTTCCTCCAGGAACAATCAGTTACTTGGTACAATGTTGCTGCTCCAGATACCCAAGAAATAACTATGCTCAGAAGTGGAATTTTGTCAGAGTTTTGACCGAAAAATTACCACCGTTTATTCTTCTCATTTATTCTGTCATAGCAAAGGTCATTCCAAGGGTTCCCAAGGGGCGCCTTCTTTACAGACTGCATGAATGTGGTCCCAGTTTTACCCCAATGCAATTGCATAGACAGATTTGTAGAGCTCTAAATCTGTACCTGCTATGCAGTAAAACCAGAACTGGATTGACCTGTTCTGAAAAAAAAAATAAATAAAAGCAGATGGCAATCCTAAAGTCCATGACACTTCTGCTCCTTTAATGCCTGCACCAAAATGTGAGAAATACACTTGAAATATCCTGTAGAAAGGTCCTGCATTTCTACCGCTTGTTCTCCTTTGCTTTTCAATTTCTATCTAGCTAATTAACTCCCCCCCCCCAAAAAAAAAATCAAAGGAAGACCTGCCCAAGAGGCTATTCGGGTTAATACATTGCTCTAGCAGGGGTTAAATAAAATTACGGAGGGGTCTCTGTATTATGGAGTCCTGCAGAGTATAGAAACCATCCCTATACAGATCAATAAATAATTGTTCTGGGAGTGCTGACCGCAGAATATATTGTACCATGAGAAACTATTCTGTTCTTTGTAAGAAGTTAGCCAGTGCTGTACGAAAAACATCAGTTTGCATGAAAGGACTGTGGAAAGAAATTGAGGTCTAGCTGCTTGAACTTGTACTCTCAGTCAAAAGACACGGAATGCCAATACAAAGGGACATCTATGAAAAAGGTACTGCCAGGGATAAAATCGATCCCTGCAAAACCACCTGCATCAAGAATCCCAACCCACTCCCTAATTCACAATTGCCTTAAAATAACTAAAAAGAACTGGCAGAAAGTTGGAACAAAGATGACAGAAGACAAAATCCTAGGCCAACAGAATTGAATACAAACGACCCTAGGCAACATGAGGATGCTTTCTGTACATTTAGTGGAGTAGCAGGAGGTGTCAGACTAGGGCCCATGGAGCTAGCAAAAAGGACGTAGCAGTGAATATGAAAAGAAAAACCCTCATAGCATTTATATCGAAAGTAGGAGCATGCTTTTATTTTGCAAGGGAGCAGCCAGGTGAGGACTGAAGCCCCAGGACCCATTTGCTTCTGACAGACAAGGTGGCGTTCACTGGTGCTGCCTGGTAGCCCAGAAGAGTGCAGTGAGGAGGAGGAAAAGGAGCGACCAGCTGAAAAATACCCATCGCCTGAGCAGCCACCCCCTGTGATGGAGAAGGAGACAGACACCCAGCCTACTGGCATTTTGCCCAGCATGCTGATCTCGTGGCAGAACCCAGATCAGCTGGTGAAGACCTCAGTGCTGCTAGAGAAGAGGAGATTGCAGGCCTCAAGTCTGACATGCAAGGCCTGAGGGATATCATCAAGGATGAGATGCAGGGCAAACAGCAGGTGCCAACGGGCATTAGTGAGCAAATTGAGTCCCAGACTGTAGTGTGGAAAGAGAGACTGCAGCACATGCTCCTCTGCCAGCTGCAGCACAGGTAGAACAGGAAGCTGAGTAGACGCGATGACAAAGCATCAGGTTTTGCAAGAGGCAGGGTTACATAGGCCAAGCCCTGCTGAGTCATGAGCTCATGGAGACTATTATGGCTAGAGTGAGAGCAGGTGTAGCCCCATGGGGACCTCTGGTGGCAGGGAGGCTGCATAGCAGGCTGAACCTAACAGGGTGATCTTGATTGTTGAGTTTAATTATCCAAATTGCGGAGAGGGGGGGGGGTGCCTTACATTCTAGTTATTAGACAGAAGTGCAAGGCTGAAGGTTTGCCTAGGGTACCTAATACCATTGCACTACCCTGCCAAAAATGCGAGAGCAGTAGTAACCTGGACATCTACCGGCAAGGCCCCTGTGAGTGGAAGGTTGGAAGTCCTGCTCTAACTGCTGACATAGGTACAGTAGGGTTTCCTTGTTGAATCTGAATCTGCACATGATTTGCTTCTCTGACAGATCCAAACACTGTGCTCTAGTCCTGTATACACTGTAAGGGATACCTCCTCCTCCTTCTCCTCTGATCTCTTTCCTTCCACAACCATTGTGACCTTAGGATCCATAGGGCAATTAGTCATATTGAAAAGGGATTCTCCACCACTAACTCACACCCCCTAGTATGGCTTTTTCAATCCCATGTACACTCGAGCATACCCCCCGGTATGGCCAAGTCTGTCCTTGAAACACTCCAATATGGCCCTATATGGCCTTGATGCACTCACTCCTACCCCCAATATGTCCCAGTTAACCCCCAGTATGGGCCATTCTGTCCCAGATACACTCATTCCCATACCCTAGCCTGTTGCCCTGTCCACTCACCCAGACAAGCCAGGCCGCCAAACACCAAATCATCAAGAAAGTTTGAACTTGTGTGTGTAAATGACAATAGTAAATGTACTTGTGCAGTTTTGATGATGTTCGTATGTAAGTTGCTTTTAAAAGAACTCGTTACATGCATACATGCAAACCACAACCAAACATGCCCCCTTTTTTCGCGCGAGTTTACTCATGAATGGCATATCTGCCATATGTTACACGTTTATATAATACAGACTACACATGAACGATTCACATATGTGCATGTATGTGCTTTTTTTTCGGGTGTAAGCTTTTGAACACATCCCATACAGGACATCACACACTTGAGTTGGCTGCCCTATTGAGCAGGCAGTTTTGTAGAAGGGCCATTTCCACAGGTAAAGCTCTGATTTTCATGTGAAAATGGCTTTGGAAATGATCTTCCCTTTAGCTATATCATGATCAATAGGAAAGCGTCTTCCCATGAATATGGATCACTATCTCGCGGTTTCAGAAATAACAGCAAGCGATGAGATGGGAAAAAGAGAAAGCAAACCACTAAAATGAAAGAGAAGTTTATTGGTTGCAAGACAAGAGCATTAAAATACTGTATGTGGAGCAAAGAACCTTTAGTGATGATGATAGAGATGGAGAATGAGAAAATAATACAAGAAAGTAAGAGACCATAAAGAAGATAACTTATGAAATGTTAGGGGAAAAAAATAAATCTGCAAGAAGGGTTTAAGAAATCTGGAATGACGAATTACAAAAAAATGATAAAAGAAAAGCAAGTAGCACATGGTGATTATGCACAGAAGCCGAAAGCTAAAGCTAAAGAGATTTGTAAAATGAAAAGCCACATGACAATTAAGAATCTTGAGTAGATTTATGAGCAGCACTGAGGAGGATTTACATGGCAGACACACCATGGTGTATAAATTGTTCTGAAACAGATCCAAGCAAGATAAATGTAATACAAGAGGATCAATAACTAGAGCACTGTAAGTGTTTATGCTATAATCCATAATACAGAGCAAATGCTTTGAATGGAAATATACATGATGCAAACGTCGAGGGTTTACTGAGTATGGAAGAATTAGAAGAAGCATTACTGAAAAGTACAAATGGAAAAGCGTTGGACTGGGCAATGTAAATATGGAAGTTTGGCAACCTGGAAGAATTGATTTCAGTGATGATTACACTTACTAAAAGAAGAAATCAGTAAGCACATTTATTAACATTGGAACAGAGATGGATATTACAACTAAAATCTGTGGAACCTCTTACATTGAACATTATGGTCGAATGGGGTCTTTTATATTAACATTTTTATGAAAAATTTATATTTGTAAATATTGCAGAGATACCTCTTTACTTAAAATCGTTACCTGTTATTGTAAAGACACTTTTTCATTAGACAATAATTAAATCCCTAATTCACTTTTTCTGATTGGCTCCTGCCCGGGACTGATGGAAAATATATAAATGATCTCCTTTCTTAATTTCACATTGACAAGGATATCATAGGAAAAAGGTAAAACCTAAAGAGGTGATTTTTTGCCTTAAAGAGAGAAATTCTCTCCTCTTTATCCTAATGACTGGTGCCAAATCAGGATAAATTTTTATGGATTGTCCATGGAAAGATATGAGAAATTTCTGAAAATATCTTTGCATTAACTTATTTATATCCTGTAATGATATAAATGATACAAAGTATTTCTATCTAAGACATCTAAATTAGAATCTTCCAGAAAATTTGCAAGGTTCGCAGGTATTGAAATTGGAGAAGCATTAGCTTTTTTTTTCTCAAGAAAACCAAGTGTTTTCAGAGGGAATATCTTCTTCAGAGTATGATAATACTTCTCTAAAAAAAAAAACCTTTTTAAAGATGTAAAAGCTATTTCTCCTGCAAACTGAGGAAAATGTAATATTCTAATACTTAAATGTCTTAATTAAACCTCTTCAACTGCTCCAAAATGCTTCTGCCAGAGTTCTCACCAGAACTAGAACATTTGACCATATCACTCTCACCCTGATAGATCTTCATTGGCTTCTAGTAGCCTTCTGGATTCAATTCAAAGAATTATAAATTATCTACAATATCATTAATATTGATTCATCTCCACCCGACTCTACAATCCAACAAGGGACCTAAGATCCCAAAACAATGGCATTCTTTCAATACCCTCAAACAATTTTGCTCATCTTACCCAAATCAGAGATTGTTTATTTTTTATTGCTGGCCCCAAACTTTACAACTCCCTACCTAATTCTCTGTGGGGTAGATTTTCAAAAAGCGCGCCTTCGCGTACTTTTGTTGGCGCATCAGGCGCAAACAAAAGTAAGCTGGATTTTTAGTAGATACGCGCGTAGCCGCTAAAATCCTGGATCGGCGCACGCAAGGCTGCCGAGCCGCGCAGCCTGCCGCCGTTCCCTCCAAGGCCGCTCCAAAATCGGAGCGGCCTCGGAGAGAACTCGCTTTCGCCCTCCCCTCCCCTTCCCCTCCCTTCCTCTATCTAACCCACCCCCCCGGCCCTATCTAGACCCCCCCTACCTTTGTCGGGGGATTTACACCTCCTGGAGGGAGAAGTAAATCCCTGCGCGCCAGTGGGCCGCTAGCGCGCCGAGACGGGACCTGGGGCGGTTCCGGAGGGTGCAGCCTCGCCCCCGGACCGCCCCGGGCCGAAACCACACCCCCGGGCCCGCCCCCGAAACGCCGCACCGATCTGACACGCCCCCGACACGCCCCCTCGAAAAACCCCGGGACTTACGCGAGTCCCGGGGCTCTGCGCGCGCCGGTAGGCCTATGGAACATAGGCGCACCGGCGCGCAAGGCCCTGCTCGTGTAAATCCGGGCGGATTTACGTGAGCAGGGCTCTTAAAATCCGCCCCTAAGTCTTACAACTGAAAAAAAAAAAATTCAAACAAGACCTAAAAACATGGCTATTCAAAAAAGCCTATGAACTCTCCTGATATTATATAAGATTCTACCTAGTAAACAGACTTATCTCACACTCAATTTTCCTTGATTTGTACTCTTTCTACTTAAATAATTCCTTGGAATTATCTTCCATTGTTGTAGTAATTAATAACTCTCTTTTCTTATATCTCTCATACATTTTATATTAATGCTGTTTAAAATTAATTATCTTTCTACAATGTAATTCAATGCTATACTTGTAAACCATTGTGATCTACTTTTGGAATGACGGTATATAAAAAGCATAAATAAATAAAGTATAAGCAAATGGAAGTGGTGTCCAAACTGACCCTCCCACCCAACTGATGCCAAGGTTGGGCCCAATCCTATCCTCTTCCCCAGCTTCCCCAAAGAATGAAAAAAAGCTGAATGGCCTGTAAGGTCAGTGGCTGCCCCTTCCCTACTATTTGTTCCAAAATACTCCATTCAACCCCTCCACCCACCCCATCACTTCCACCCTAACCCTCCTGCCACAGCCAGAATCCCCCAAAGCCCTTATGCAACTTGGAGCTCAGAACATGCTTCCAGCTGCCTGTGCATCCAGTATTGCTCTCTCATCAATGTGGTTGCTTGTGCGACCAACGTCGATGTCAGACTAATACTAGATGCATTGAGAGCTGGATGCATGTTGTGATGTACCAGGAGTGGTAAGGGATTTTGGGGAGAGATGAGTTGGGGTGGTTGGACGGGGCCATATGGAGCATTTGGAACACCTGGGAGAGATTGGGGAAAAAGGGATGCAATTGGCCTGAAAGGCTATACAATACATTTTTATTCTTTGGGGGACCTTGGGGGAGGGGAGATCAGGCCACTGGTCCCAAACATGGCATGATTTATCTCTTTTGTGTGTACATGTGGGGGCACTTAATGGGCTATCTGCTTTTAAACATATTGATGGATAACTTTAAACCTGCTCTTGCACACATCTAGGGAAAGCCAAATAATTTATTCAGCTAATTCTGAATATCAGAGTTAGCTGAATAAATTATTCACTTTAATAAATTTTAATAAATACAAAAAAAAATACAATCACTTAACACAGAATAGGCCTAAGCGATTTACAGTAAAACAAGCAGAAAATTAAAATTGTTGACAAGACATACACAATAAAAAGACATAAAAATAAAGACCAACCAACAACAGCACAGATTAAACATGGGCATAGTATGATAGAGGGTTCTTCAGAAGGAGTCTGTGATTATTTAGAATTGTCATAAAGACAAAAGTCACCTTAACTCATCTCTTCCTCAGAACATCCCCAAAAAAGTCTTACTAATCTGGTTATATTTTATTCAGATACATGTTTGGCGGGGTGTGCTAGTTGCGCACCACCAAAAGTAATCAGGGGGCGAGTCACGTGGTGGCGGATGTGACGGGGGGGGGGGGGAGGGGGTGTTGCGTGCGAAGGGGGGAAGAAGCATTGGGAGAGCAAATGGGAATGCAGCGATTTAAATCGCAGTGCACCCTTTGGCTGGGGGCGAGGCTAGGCTTGCTGGGAGGCAGTAATGGCTGGGGCAATTGGATGCGGCGATCGGAGGAGCAGGGCACGCGGAGTTTGGCGTCGTGTTTGTGCATTATAGTGAGTCTGTCATCGGGGTTTTAGTTAAGTAATTAAGCAGCTGGTAGCAGGCTGATAGGTGTTTTTTCTCGGCCTGCATTTCGCGTTAGTATGAGGCGAAGTAGGGAGTCTAGGAGGCAGCCAAGGGTTGTCACTCACACCGGGTCAGCCGGCCCTCCCCTTCCTGTATTGGTGGAGCCTTCTGCAGTGGTCCCCGGCTCCCTTAGGCCCCCTCCCACATCCCTTGTCGAGTCGGGTGAAAGCAGGCTCGAAGTAGAGATTCCCCTTCCCTCTTCTCCTGAACAAGATTGCCAAGAGATCTCCCTCGTGGCTGGGGATAGGTTTTTTGCTCCTTCACCAATTTTTTCAGTGATGCCATGTCCCCCCCCCCCCCCAGGCCACCCCCTCCCCCTCTCGGTCCCCCCACCTCCCGGGCTTAGCACGGGTGCGGCTGCGTACAGCCGGAGCAAAGGCAAGTCCCCCACTGCCAGGCCACGCAAGGCGAGCCGGCCTATGAGTAGCTCCCCAGCCCCAGTTGCCTCTGCTTCTGGAGTCCAGCAGGCATTCATGAGAGGATCTTTTCAAGCTGGGGGGTTGGGGGATGCGGGCCGGAGAAGTCCAGCGCACAGGAGTACGGCAAGGGTGGATAATGCCGGTAGGATGCGTGGAATTCCTATAGGACATGGCATGCCTGAGGTGGCGAGGAGAAAAGTAACAATGGAACGAGCATGTAAGTTGGAGGAAAGTAAAAGCATAGAACAGACAAATAAAGAAGGTGGAAAGAAGAAAAGGGTTAGACAGGACTCATCGGATTTGGACTCCAGTTCTACATCGTCCTCGTCCACTTCTTCGAGTGAGTCAGCTGGGAGGGGTTATGCTAAGATAGGACAGGGCCCGCAGCAGGACATGGGGCATCCTGCCCTGGCGTCTTTCTCAGAATTGTGGGAGGGGGTGTCTAGGAAGATGAAGAAATGTATAAGGAAATGTAAATACATGAATATCTTCTGATTGCTAGAAGGCAGGAAAGGCAGAGGGAAGGATAAGAAGAAAGGGAAGAAGAAGAGAAAAAAGGGGACAGGCGGCCTGAAAGTGAAACGGGTTATGGGTTTCTAAGGAGAAGGCGGGGGAAGGAGATAAAAGAAAACCCATAAGGTATTCTGAGTTGATCGACATAGCTGAGCATTTGGGATCGGTATGTTGGTCAGAAAACGAAGTGGTTTTATTTCAGGTGGATTTTTCTTTGGCTTTTTTCGGAGCTACAAGCATAAGCGAGCTGGTAGCGAGTTCTAAGCATAATGCACGTGGTGTGGGGTTGATGGTGAACCAGGTGCAGATTCAAGGTGATTCGGTATCAGTATACATTCAGAGATCTAAGATGGAACACAGAGGTAGAGGTCATTTCCTTAGGTTGGTGGCCACAGAGAATGCTAGTGTGTGTCCTGAGCGCAGAGTAATGGAATATTTAAAGATACGTCCGAGAGTCGAGGGATCCTTTTTGGTTCACGAAGATGGAGTCCCGTTAACTAATTTCAGTTCATGAGAATTTAAAAAAAGGTTGTGAAAGTGTTGGGTTGGGATGTGGAGCATTATAGTTTGCATTCCTTCTGTATCGGCACAGCCACGACGGCGGCCAAATGCGGATGGTCGGAGGGCGAGATAAAAGTAATTGGCAGATGGAAGTCCAATGCTTTCACGTCTTACGTACAAAGATAATGGGATTAGGGATGGTGGATCAGATTTCATTAAATTTTCTTCTTTTACAGAGCACAGAGGGGCAAAGCAGCAGCAAGGATGTGTCTGGGTCATGGGCCATTCTTTTGTACACTAGGCACACAATAAAGCAGTTGGAAGACCTTACGGGGAGAACCTGCAGTTGGAGAAACAGCAATGGTGGATTCAGTGGTGGGGAAGAAGGGGAATACGTTGGTCTAAATTGTTGTGTCTCTTGCAAGAGCGGGCGGTAGAATGGGGCACACTGAGTATTGTATTACTTTACCTGGGGGGTAATGACATTGGGAAAGGGACCTGGAAAGGGACCTGTAGGGAACTAATTTCTAACATGCGAAAGGATATGGCCAGGGTGATGGGGATGTGGCCGCACGTAAAGGTCGGGTGGTCAGATATAATTATTAGGTGGAAGTACAGGGAGGAGTCAATTTGGAAAAATGGAGTTAAAAAATTAAACAAGCAAATTGGTAGGTGGGTCATACAAGAAGGGGGGTTCTGGGTGCGGCATGAATGGGCCTGGGAGGTAGGGAAGGGGTTATTCAGAGGAGACGGGGTGCATTTGTCAGATGTGGGAATTGATTTATTTAATAATGCCTTGCAAGAAGGACTTGAAAATTTGATTATGCAGTAAAGGGCCGCAGTGGGGGGAACAAGGGTATCTAAGGTCACCCTTGTTTGTGGCGGCAAACCCGAGCCCAAGTTATGTTGTAATAATGTATTGTTACATGAGATCGGGGAGGGGGGGAGGAAGAGTCCCGTGTAGTTGGGGGGGGGGGCTGCTACACGGGACGGCCGGTGAGCGAGAGGCTAAGCTCAAGGCCGAAGCTTACCCTCGGTGGGACAAAGCGGGGTAAGCAAAGGGGGGAGGGGTCCTATTCCTTAGGCCTTTACCACTGGAACGTGGTGGTTGAGGCGGAATAGGAGGCAAATAAAGAAAAGGGGAGGGGGGATGTTGGATTGTTAATTGTAAGGGCTCGGGTAATAATAATAATAATAAATTGTGTCCTTTTATAATGCCATTAAGTCTTTGTGTTTATTGGTGCAAGGGAAGGGAGCCAAGCGATGATCTCGCATCCATGTATTATTAACTATCCACATAAAGGGCCAGATTTTCAAAAGCATTTACTCGAGCAAAACTGGTTTTTGCTCGAGTAAATACACTTTACTCAAGTAAGTGGGCTTTTCAAAATTGCTACAATATATGCCATTGAATTGTCCATAGGATTTACTCAAGTAAGTGCACTTTACTCGAGTAAATAGCTTTTGAAAATTGCTACGATAGTTTGTCACATTTACATGCGTAACTCCTTTGAAAATGACCCCCTAAATGTAGCCAGATAAGTGCTGGAGAAACTCAAAAGTCTGCATTTAGTCTTAGCAAATTAATAAGTCATTGGATAGGGGGCAGTGTCCTATTGTGAACTGGAAACAGGTTAAAAGACAGAATACGGGAGTAGGGCTAAATGATAAATGTCATCAATGGAGAAAGGTGAATAGTGGAGTGCCCCAGGCATCTGTTCTGAGACCGGTGCTTTTTAAAATATTTATAAATGACCTGGAAATTGGAACAATGAGTGAGGTGATCAAAATTGCCGATGACACGTTATTCAAGTTGTTAAACCAGAAGAGGATTGTGAGAAATTGCAAGAGGATCTTGCAAAACTAGGAAACTGGGCATGCAAAAAGCAAAGTAATTCACTTAGGGACGAGTAACCCAAATTATAGCTACACAATGCAAGGTTCCACATTAGGAGTCACCATTCAGGAAAGGATCTAGGCTTTTGAAATCTTCTCTTCAGTGAGCACCAGCTGCTGGGAATTATTAGGAAAGAAATGGAGAATAAAACAGAGAATATCATAATGTGTGTGTATCACTCCATTGTGCATCCGCATCGAGTATTGTGTGCAGTTCTGGTCACCGCATCTCAAAAGAGATATAGCAGAATTAGAAAAGGTACAGAGAAGGGTGACTGAAATGATAAAGGGGATGGAATGATTCCCCTATGAGGAAAGGCTGAAGAGATTAGGACTCTTCAGTTTAGAGAAGAGATGGCTGAGGGGGGATATGATAGAGGTCTATAAAATAATAAGTGGAGTGGAACAAGTAAACATGAATTGGTTGTTCATTATATCAAAAAGTACAAAAATTAGGGATCACACAATGAAGTTACTAAGTTGTACATTTAAAACTAATAAGGGAGAATATTTTTTTACTTAATGAATAATTAAGCTCTGAAATTAGTTGTTTGTGTGGCTGTTTTTATAGCTGGGTTTAAAAAAGGTTTGAACAGGTTACTGGAGAAAAAGTCCATAAACCAATATTAAGGGGTAGTTACAGAAATCTATTGCTTATCCCTGGGTCAACAGCTTGGAATCTATCTACCCCTTCAGATCCTGCCAGGTACTTGTGACCTGGATTGGCCACTGTTAGAAATAGGATACTGGGCTTCATGGACCTTTGGTCTGACCCAGCATGGCAAATCTTATGTTCTTATGTTCTAATTCTGTTAATCTATTAAATATCAATGCTTATTTCAGTTCTACAAATGAAAAAAAAACAAAATAAACTTTAAATTAATTGAAAGCTGAATAAACATCTCCTTCTCCTGAAACATTTTTTCCATGCACATCGCTACTGGCCAGTTACTTGTCCCTGGGTGAGCCCTCCCTGGAAGAATTCCCCTGATGTTGTGACTAGCCAGGGGGATGGGGCTGGGCCTCCCACACACAGTACTTTTCAGGATGAATTACCTGAATGCCTGCAGTGCTCAGAGAAACCACAGCAATGATAGGGAGGATCCTGAGCATCATGCCAATATCTTGGTGCCCCTCTGAGATTAGTGCCTTGTGAAGTCTGGGGCAATCCTTTAAGAGCCTCTGCGATGTGAAAACGTTGTGTGTGAGAAGATCGATTTCTGGTATGGATATGTGTAAGAATTTGTGCAAAAGGTATGTGTTAGCTACTGTATGTTTTGTTTTGGTGAAGAGAAATGTGGTCAAATGTATTCGTCCCCAAAAGCCTATGGGTACAGTGGTACTGTGTCATCTCCTGTCTATTTCCTTCATTCTTCAGGCATTCTGGGGCAGATTTTCAGAGGGTTACGCGCTTACCCCCCAAAACCCTACCCAACCACCCCCCCCCCCCCCGTGCGCGCTGAACCTATCTTGCATAGGCTTCCGGCGCGCGCAAGTCCCGTGGCTTTCCTGTGGGGGGGGGGCATGTCGGGACCTGTGCGTCATTGAGGGGCATGTCGGGGGGGGGGGGGGTGGTGACGCGGCCGGCAGGTCAGCTGGGGGTGGGGCCGAGGGCGAGGTTCCAGCCTGGGGGCGTTCTGGGGGCGTGGCCACGGCCTCCGGAGCAGCCCCTGGACCGGAACATGGTGCGCGGCAGCCGGCCTGGCACACGCGAGGCAGGCGTAACTTGTTCAACAAAGGTGGGGGGGGGGGGGTTAGATAGGGCTGAGGGGGTGGGTTAGGTAGGGAAAGGGAGGGGAAGGTGGGGGGAGGCGGAAGGAAAGTTCCCTCCGAGGCCGCTCCGATTTCGGAGCGGAGCGGCCTCGGAGGGAACGGAGGCAGGCTGCGCGCCGACCCCGGATTTTAATGGATACGCGCGGCTACGCGCGTATCTATTGAAATCCTGCGTACTCTTGTTCGCGCGTGCACACATTTATAAAATCTACCCCTCTGATTCCTTTCAATAGTGTGCACCTTGGCAATTTAATACCATTGCAAGGCAGGTATTAAGCAGCATGCTGTTCATGAATGCTCAGTACATAATATGGAGGTTGAACATACCATAATATTTACCTTGCTCAACCTAACTTCTCATTTGCATATGATATTCCTTTATTTGCATTCATGGACAGGCACATTTTTGTGTGCTCACTCTAATGTCTTCACTTATCCTGTGGCCTTGGCAGGTGTTAGTTGTGATGGTAAGCTTGTGAAATAAGTCTGTATTAAGAGTCACAGTACATTATTCGTCATCTTTCTACAGCAGCATTATATGTCTTAAACCCAAGAGATTAGATACGATTTTAATATGTGCACACGTATTTTATTAATCTTGATGACGGTCTACAATGGGGACCAAAATGGAATTTGAGGTAGCCTGCGAGTGAATAATTATGTATCTATTAGTATTAAGATGTGCATGTTCTTTTTTCTGTATTGGCAACCTTGTCCTATAATTAAAAGGAGAGCTGTAATGCTTGTGCTATAAATAAAGGTAGAGCTATTAAGCTATCATGTATTTTTTTTTTCTTTTTTTAATAATCAACATACTTGTATCTATTGCCCCCTCAAATGACAGCACAATCATGCTTTATTTTAATAGCTAACTATGCCCTGAAATCCCATTCCCAACCAAAAGGGAAGAGATTGTTACAAAATAAAACAAGGTTTAGTACAGCATATAAAACCAATGTAAAAATTAAATTATGATTTTATTAGTTCTGAGACGGTTTGTTGCATTGTGAAAGCATTTGGAGTGCACCATCTTGAAGATAAATGAAATGCCATGCATTCTCTAATGAGAAATTAGTTGTCAGTGAAATCTTTATCTGGAACTAATCTCACAGGATTCTTTTCAGACCCTGAATCCTTTCATTCAATTGGTATAAGATTGATCTAAAGGTGGTGTTGTACATGAGCTTTTGAGACCACCTGCGTCCCTTCTCTAGGCAGCTTTCTCCAGAGCCCATTTGCAGTCATAAGAATGATACACGTACACTAATTCAACCTTGTTTTAGACTAGCTTTCAAGAAACACCTTCTTTTTTTGTTAGGTTGACAAAAGCAACCGAGCAGGAAATTGTCAAGGAGTAGATTAGAGCAAGTATGTAAAATGTGTTAATTTTAAGAGTTAGATGAAGTCATATAACAAGAAATTGCCTGTCAGTGATAACAGGATAGGTGTGCTTCTGCCAGTAACTCTGCCAGGTGGTGAAACGAGAATAAAGTATCGCTCAGAAATTTTATTCTTGTTGTGTTCTAGAGCAATTGAAATAACGTGACAAGGTTGATTATTGTTTGGCTCTCATATAAGAAACAATTATAACAGATTTGCTAAACGTTTGGCAACCATATCAGGCATGAGGACAACCTGGCTTCATTATCCATTTATAATCTCAGTGCATATTTAGGGAGGGTAACGCACATTAGCGCGTGTATGGCTGTGCTGAGATTTCTGATGGTATTTTATAACCTGCGTGTATTATAAAATACATGTACCTTCAGCCTGCAACATTTGTATGCCTATATATCTTATGCACAAATACATTCAATGCATTGAAAGCAAGTATTTTGAGGCAATGAACGCACATACTATTCCCACCTGTTTTAAAATATACACACACATATTTTATACTCAAAAGATAAATCATTGCATTTGCATGCATACTTGAAATGATCAGTTTTACCAATTACTTCACCAGTTTGCCAGTCAAGACCCTCCTGGTTCTTCCCCATTGTTCACCCAGACCTCCCACTTGACCAGCAGTACACAATAAACACATTTAATATCACGCAAGAAAATTAGTAAGTGTTAAATTACATGAATAAGTTGGCAAATGTATGTGCATGTTTTAAAATCGCAACTTTGTAGATGTTTTCCCTGCCTAAGAAGACCCCTGGATCGCCTCTTGCTTATGCATGGAAATGTGCATGCAAAAGCAAAAACACACAGATAGGTTTAAAGCCTATGAAATAGCATGGATGCTAGCATATGATAATCTTTATGCAAGTAACTTTTTTGAAAATTCATGGTTTAATATAGATTAGTGCAAACCGTTTGAGTGTTTTGTTTTTTTTTTCAACCCATGATCATCCTGCAGAATAAGAAACAGAAAGGATAGTTAAAAGATTTCAGGGAAGATGCAATATACTTTAACCCTTTTGTGTCATGCTTAAAACAATGAGCTATGCAAAGAGACTTTATTGGGGGAATTGAAGTGGTCCAGAGGCAAACAAATGAAAGGTTAATTTTAAAAGCCGGATGCCCACCAAAACTGGGAGATGGACGTGCATCTAGCACATGCGCGTGTAATCCAATTTTATAAGCTGCCCACAAGCACGCACAAGTACCAAGTCATGAATATCTTGTATTGGGAAAAGAAGGGTGCAGAATTTGGGCAAGGCATGGGTGTTCTGGGGTGTGGCCAAGAGATATGCGCACAAGTAGCTAAGTGGCCAGGTATATTTCAGCACAAAGTTACTTCTTCTATGGATGAGGTGTAAATCTCTATTTCCAGGCATCTATGAAGTGTTTGAAGAGTCTGGTTAACTGGAGAGAGTGCAGGCTAAAGAACCAGAGGGTCTTTGGAAGACCTAGATGTAGGCTGGGCAAACTGGTGGACAAAATAGTGAAACTGGTTATGGCCTGGATGTGTGTGCATTATAAAATTCTCTCATTTGCACATCCCAAAGCTGATTAACACTGCTGTGCATGTACAAGCTTAAAATTAAGAGCACACACACCAAGGCTATTTTATAACATGCACGAGTGTGCACACAGGATAAAAAATTGCTGCATATCTGGCCATGCACCCATATACACATGTAACTTTACATGTGCGCCTGTTTTAAAGTTATCTTCCCTATATGCAAGGAAGCTGAATTACCATCTCATTTCTAGAGGTGATACCCTAAAAGTTGTGAAGTACACTGGCAGCACAATATGGAGGCTTTGCATTGCCACTGACCAGAAGACTCATCTGCATACTGCTCCCAGCATCCCCCGGGAGAGGAGTCCAGAGGTCGATCCAGGGATTGACTTCCACAGCCCCAGCTTCGAGACCCCGCACCCTTTGCAGTAGAGGAGGACTTGACCCTTTTGTAGTACAAGAGGCGCGCAAATCTCAAACCCTTACATTAACTGAGTGAAGATTCATTTAACGATGGTTAAAGAGGATTGGTAAGTACAGCTTTCAGAAAATTTTAGGCTTATAAAAGTTTGGTGAAAGGTGAAATTAAGGGATATATTCTTTAGAGTTTGTGTGTGTCTGAAGTTATAAGCAAGCCAGAGATAGTTAATTCTAGTGTCTGTCTTTCCCACCCACTCAACCCTTGATTTTTAGGCACGAGACACTTTCTCATTAAAAATCAATCAGGGTCTTATCTAAATCATACTATTGTACCAGCCCTTATTGAAAGTTTAATCATCCCCTTGTAGGACACTAGCTGATTAATTAGAAAATTCACCTGTAAATTTAAAGTACTCTCATTCCAACTCCCTTAGTATCCTAAACTTAACTAGGAACTCAAAACTAAGATGAAGGCAGCAGTCCAGCAGCAAGAGGGGAGCTTTCCAGTCTTTTGCACTGAGTGTCACATGTATGATTTTTTGCCCGCTGGTGAGAGATTGTATGTGTGCACGGTGCAAAGAGCTCCTGGCACTCAGGGAATGAGTCTGATCTCTGGGGCTAGAGTAGCAGACTTGGAGGAGCTGAGGCAGACAGAGAGGTACATTGATGAGATCTTCAGGGACATAGTAGCCAAGTCCCAAATCCATTCTGGCAGCCCCAGTGCTGCCTTGGATCAGAAAGGTATCCCAATAGGAGAACATCACCCTGGTGTAGCATGAAGTGATCCTGTAGCAAGGACCTGCTCTCCAAGTGATGTATTGTCCTCTCGCACTGTGGACAAGTCTCCCAGGGCTACTGCCCAAGAGGGCAGGGTTAGGCCGTCCATCATAATTGGTGATTTGATTATTAGAAATGTAGATAAGGTGGCTGTGGACGTGAGGACCGCCTGATAACGCCTGCCTGGTGAGAAGGTGGCAGACCTCACACGTCACCTAGATAGGATTATAGACAGTGCTGGGGAGGAGCCGGCTGTCATGGTACATGTGGGCACCAATGACATAGGAAAATGTGGGAGAGAGGTTCTGGAAGCCAAATTTAGGATTTTAGGTAGGAAGCTGAAATCCAGACTCTCCAGAGTGGCATTCTCTGAAATGCTCCCTGTTCCACTTGCAGGTCCCCAGAGGCAGGCAGAGCTCCAGAGTTTCAATGCGTGGATGAGACGATGGTGCAGGGAAGAGGGATTCAGCTTTGTAAGGAACTGGGGAAACTTTTGGGGAGACTTTTCCGAAAGGATGGGCTCCACCTTAACCAGAGTGGAACCAAGCTTTTGGCACTAACTTTCAAAAAGGAGACAGAGTAGCTTTTAAACTAGAACAAGGGGGAAAGCCGACAGTCACTCAGCAATGCATGGTTTGGAGAAATGTATCCTTGAAGGATACTAATGAAACAGGAGAGTTAGGGCATCCCAACAGAGAGGTTCCATTAAAAGCAAATATAGTCCATGTGCCTATATGTAAAAAATCACGGAAGCTAATGATTTCCAAATTATCCCTAACAACTGAAAAGCAGGTTGTTAATACAAACAAAAAACACCCTTTGAAATGTCTGTATGCCAATGCCAGAAGTCTAAGAAGTAAGATGGGAGAGTTAGAATGTAAGAACATAAGAATATACGAAATTGCCATGCTGGGTCAGACCAAGGGTCCATCAAGCCCAGCATCCTGTTTCCAACAGAGGCCAAACCAGGCCACAAGAACCTGGCAAGTACCCAAACACCAGGATATAATGTAGAGGTTTATAAGATATTGGTTGAGCACCTAACAGTCCCACTAAAGTTATTTTACAATGCATTAGTTGGGATGGGGGGACTACCCTATGAATTCTAATATGGCGCACTTCACCGTTATCCCATATCCAGGGAAAGATCCTCAATTGCCGGTGTATAGCAACAAATGATGAAATTGACATAATTGTCATCACAGAGACTTGGTGGAAGGAGGAACACCAATGGGACAGTGCTATATCAGGGTACAAATTATATCGCAATGTTAGGGAGGATCATCTTGGTGGCGGTGTGGCACTTTATGTCTGGGAGGGTATAGAGTCTAACAGGATAAAGATCATACAAGAGACTAAATGCTCAGTAGAATCTATATGGGTAGAAATCCCATGTGTGGTGGGTAAGAGTATAGTGATAGGAGTATACTACCATTCACCTGGACAAAATGGTCAGACAGATGATGAAATGCTAAGAGAAAACAGGGAAGCTAACCAATTTCGTAGTGCAATAATAATGGGAGATTTCAATCCCAATATTGACTGGGTAAATGTAACATCAGAACTTGCTAGATATATAGGGGCAGATTTTAAAACCTGCGCGCTGGCGCAGATTTCTTCGCGCAACCCGGCGTGAACAAATCTACGCCCAATTTTATAACATGCACGCGCATGTTTACCTTTGTTGAAGAAGTTACGCCTGCCTCCCAGCAGGCGTAACTTATGCGCACCGGCCAATGGCCAGCCTGCGATCCCAGGCACATTAGCAAATGGCCGCTGTGCCTGGAGGCTCAGGCCTCGCCCTGCCCCCCGGACCGCCCTGGACCGCCCATGCCTCTCCCCTTTTTGCAAGCCCCCGGACATACGTGTGTCCCGGGGCTTGCGTACGCCGCCGAGCCTATGCAAGATAGGCTCGGCGTGCACAGGGGGAGGCAGGGGTAGGTTTTCAGGGGTTGCGCGCGTATTTTACGTGCGCAACCCTTTGATAATCTACCCCAAAACGTTCCTGGATGTAATAAATGAACACTTCATGGAGCAATTGGTTCAGGAACCAACAAGAGAGGGAGCTATTTTAGATTTAATTCTTAGTGGAAAGCAGGATTTGTGAGAGAGGTAACAGTGGTGGGGCCACTTGGCAACAGTGATCATAACATGATCAAATTTAAACTAATAACTAGAAGGGGGGCAATAAGTAAATCTGCAGCGCTAACACTAAACTTTCAAAAGGGAAATTTTGATAAAATGAGGAAAATAGAAAAAAACTGAAAGGTGCAGCTACAAAGGTTAAAAGTGTTCAACAGGCATGGACATTGTTTAAAAATACAATCCTAGACGCACAGTCCATATGGATTCCACACATTTAAAAAAGTGGAAGGAAAGCAAAACGATTACCGTCAAGGTTAAAAGGTGAGGTGAAAGAGGCTATTTTAGCCAAAAAATCATCCTTCAAAAATTGGAAGAAGGATCCATCTGAAGAAAATAGGATAAAACATAAGCATTGTCAAGTTAAGTGTAAAACATTGATAAGACAGGCAAAGAGAGAATTTGAAATGAAGTTGGCCATAGAAGCAAAAACTCATAATAAAATGTTTTTAAATATATCCGAAGGGAGTCTGTTGGACTATTCGATGACTGAAGGGTTAAAGGGGTTCTTAGGGAAGATAAGGCCATTGCAGAAAGACTAAATGAATTCTTTGCTTCCATGTTTACTAATGAGGATGTTGGGGAGATACCAGTTCCGGTGATGGTTTTCAGGGGTGATGAGTCAGATGAACTGAATGAAATCACTGTGAACCTGGAAGATGAAGTAGGCCAGATTGACAGACTAGCAAATCACCTGGACCAGATGGTATGCATCCTAGGGTACTGAAGGAACTCAAAAATGAAATTTCTGATCTATTAGTTAAAATTTGTAACCTATCATTAAAATCATCCATTGTATCTGAAGACTAGAGGGTGGCCAATGTAACCCCAATATTTAAAAAAGGCCCCAGGGGTGATCTGGGTAACCATAGACCAGTGAGCCTGACTTCAGTGCTGGGAAAAATAGTGGAAACTATTCTCTAGATCAAAATCGTAGAGCATATAGAAAGACATGGTTTAATGGAACACAGTCAACATGGATTTACCCGAGGGAAGTCTTGCCTAACAAATCCGCTTCATTTTTTTTAAGGGGTTAATAAACATATGGATAAAGGTGAAATTGGTAGATGTAGTGTATTTGGATTTTCAGAAGGCGTTTGACAAAGTCCCTCACGAGAGGCTTCTAAGAAAACTAAAAAGTCATGGGATAGAAGGCGATGTCCTTTCTTGGATTACAAACTGGTTAAAAGACAGGAAACAGAGATTAGGATTAAATGGTCAATTTTCTCAGTGGAAAAGGATAAACAGAGTGTGCCTCAGGGATCTGTACTTGGACCGGTGCTTTTCAATATATATATAAATGATCTGGAAAGGAATACGATGACTGAGGTTATCAAATTTGCAGATGATACAAAATTATTCAGAGTAGTTAAATCACAAGCGGATTGTGATACATTACAGGAGGACCTTGCAGGAATGGAAGATTGGGCATCCAAATGGCAGATGAAATTTAATGTGGACAAGTGCAAGGTGTTGCATATAGGGAAAAATAACCCTTGCTGTAGTTGCACGATACTAGGTTCCATATTAGGAGCTACCACTCAGGAAAAAGATCTAGGCATCATAGTGGATAATACTTTAAAATCGTCTGCTTAGTGTGCTGCAGCAGTCAAAAAAGCAAACAGAATGTTAGGAATTATTAGGAAGGGAATGTTTAATAAAATGGAAAATGTCATAATGCCTCTATATCGGCCCATGGTGAGACTGCACCTTGAATACTGTGTACAATTCTGGTCGCCACATTTCAAGAACGATATAGTTGCGATGGAGAAGGTACAGAGAAGGGCAACCAAAATGAAAAAGGGGATGGAACTGCTCCCCTATGAGGAAAGGCTGAAGAGGTTAGGGCTGTTCAGCTTGGAGAAGAGACGGCTGAGGGGGGGATATGATAGAGGTCTTTAAGATCATGAGAGGTCTTGAACGAGTAGATGTGAATCGGTTATTTACACTTTCGAATAATATAAGGACTAGGGGGCATTCCACGAAGTTAGCAAGTAGCACATTTAAGACTAATCGGAGAAAATTCTTTTTCACTCAACGCATAATAAAGCTCTGAAATTTGTTGCCAGAGGATGAGGTTAGTGCAGTTAGTGTAGCTGGGTTCAAAAAAGGTTTGGGTAAGTTATTGGAGGAGAAGTCCATTAAAAGCTATTAATCAAGTTTACTTAGGGAATAGCCACTGCTATTAATTTCATCAGTAGCATGGGATCTTCTTAGTGTTTGGGTAATTTTATTAACCACAAACCTATAATAATAAGATATATCTTATTGAGAGAACAACAAGTCACCATACAGTAGAACAAGATCCGTTTTCTCAGAAATAAATTACTGATACCAAGTATTAAAAAGGATCTACAACTCTAAATTTCTAAACAAATGACTACGTTTGTGTTACACGCGCTGGCCGCCGCAGACCCGTGGCTCGGTCCCCTCAACTCTCAACGAGATCCAACACCTGGTCCCTTGGCTTCTTCCCGCAGCAGGAGCCGCCGCCGCCGCCGATGTCATCTTTCTTGCGGCCCAGAGGCCGCAGTCCCTGGCATTACCTGCAGCTGGAAGCTGCAGTCAGCTGGTTGTTCCACAGCCGGGACGTCGCTATTTCAGCATCAGGCCTGGGTGCGGCCTGCTCGGCTTCCCTACGCTGCTCAGCAGTAGTATGGCCGCTTACCATGGTTCTGATACTTCCTGTTCCTGTCTTCCTAAGGCGCGGGCTGCGACTCCTTCAGTGATTTAAAGGGCCCGTGGCCGGAAATGTCCTGGGACCAACCTGGACTCCGCCTTGGGTGTTTCTTGATCTTCAGCCCTATATAAGGGCCCAGCTTCCAGTCCTTGATTGCCTTCGCAAGGGGTTAGTTCTTCTCTGGACTTCTCGTATTCGCTCCTGCTGGCATTTCCTTGTTCCTCGTGGGATCCCTCATCATTGTTCTATGTTCCTGGTCTCTTCTGGATGTCCTTCGTATTGTTCCTGATGTTTCATGATCCGTTCCTGATGTTCCTCCTTTGATGTCCTGAACCCTTGGTTCCTCGTAGTCACCTCTCCTGGCATGCCATGTCATGTTTCGTCACCTTGTGACACAGGCCTGCCTCTTCGTCTGCAGCCCAAGCCTCCGGAGGATCATCCTTCCCTGTAGCCAAGTCTCATCTTGGTCCTGTTCCCTGAGGCTCATTCCAGCCCTTGGATTCCCTTGTGGCTGCTCCATCCATGCCTAAGACTCTGACTGAACCTGCTCCATTCCAGCGTGTTCCGTGACCAGCCATGGGCGGCTGTGTAGGGCGCATCTCGGAGCAGGCTTCTTCTGAATCTTCGCTATGTTCCGGCTTCATCTTCCACATAATCTTCTGGAGTCTGCCTCGCACTCAAGCATGGTCCGCGACCAGTCCTATGGGTCCTCCCTGTGGTGGGCTTTGTAGGGCGTGCTGAATCGCAGCCTTAACCCAGTACTTGACTTTGTTCCTGAACTTGATCCTGAGTCTTCACGTCTCCAAGTTCCTCGTTTGAGTCTTCATGTTCCAGAGCCTTCGTCTGTCCTCGCCTCCTGTCCAGCCAGCCGCCTTTGCTGTTCCCAGTGGCAGTCCGAAAGGGCTTGGAGTAGTTGGAGGACCACTCAGAGACCAACCTTGCATGGTTGGCCTCACTGAGGCTGTGCAGGCCGGCAGGAGCCTGGGCTTCGTCTCGACCCGGACATGGATTCGTCTCACCAGCCTCGGCGTTTCCTCGGAGCTCCTCTCCGGGTTCACTGAGGTCCAAGGGCACACATTTTCTATTCCCACGCAGCAGCTGCTCATGGCCTCTCATGAACATCTAGCCAAAGCCTGTGTGCTTAACACTCAATTCTACTGGTAAGGAGTTCCACAATTTCGGGCCTGCGACTGATACCACTTGTTCTCTGTCTTCGGTCAAGTGTTCAAATTTTACATTGGGGATTGTCAGCAGGCCCTTGTTGCTGATCTCAAATTTCTTTGCGGTATGTGTAACCGGATTGTGTTGTTCAGCCATTCTGTTTGATCAGCATAAAGTATTTTATGTATTATGCATGCAGTCTTGTATTGGGAACGATACGTGATCGGTAACCAATGTAATGAAATTAGTGTTGGTGTTATATGATCGTGCTTTTTGCTGCCTGTCAGAATTCTTGCAGCGGCGTTCTGCAACACCTGTAATGGTTGGATTGTAGATGTTGGAAGACTTAAAAGAAGTGTATTGCAATATTCTACATTGGATAAAATAAGTGCTTGTAAAACAGTCCTAAAATCATTTCTTGCAACGGTTTCATTTTGCGTGGTATAAGAAGTTTGTAATATCCATCTTTTATTTTTGCTGCGATATGGTTTTTTAAAACTGAGCACTGTATCTATTGTGATACCCAGGTCCCGCAGAAATGTAGTGGGTGAAATTTTTAAGTTATTTTCAAGCGTTAATGGGGGAATTGTATCATATTTTGATTTTCGTTCTAATAACTAGGGATGTGAATCGTGTCCTCGATCGTCTTAACGATCGATTTCGGCTGGGAGGGGGAGGGAATCGTATTGTTGCCGTTTGGGGGGGGTAAAATATCGTGAAAAATCGTTAAAAATCGTGAAAAATCGAAAAATCGAAAAACCGGCACACTAAAACCCCCTAAAACCCACCCCCAACCCTTTAAATTAAATCCCCCACCCTCCCGAACCCCCCCCCCAAATAACTTAAATAACCTGCGGGTCCAGCGGCGGTCTGGAACGGCAGCGGTCCGGAACGGGCTCCTGCTCCTGAATCTTGTCGTCTTCAGCCGGCGCCATTTTCCAAAATGGCGCCGAAAAATGGCGGCGGCCATAGACGAAAAAGATTGGATGGCAGGAGGTCCTTCCGGACCCCCGCTGGACTTTTGGCAAGTCTCGTGGGGGTCAGGAGGCCCCCCACAAGCTGGCCAAAAGTTTCTGGAGGTCCAGCGGGGGTCAGGGAGCGATTTCCCGCCGCAAATCGTTTTCGTACGGAAAATGGCGCCGGCAGGAGATCGACTGCAGGAGGTCGTTCAGCGAGGCGCCGGAACCCTCGCTGAACGACCTCCTGCAGTCGATCTCCTGCCGGCGCCATTTTCCGTACGAAAACGATTCGCGGCGGGAAATCGCTCCCTGACCCCCGCTGGACCTCCAGGAACTTTTGGCCAGCTTGTGGGGGGCCTCCTGACCCCCACGAGACTTGCCAAAAGTCCAGCGGGGGTCCGGAAGGACCTCCTGCCGTCCAATCTTTTTCGTCTATGGCCGCCGCCATTTTTCGGCGCCATTTTGGAAAATGGCGCCGGCTGAAGACGACAAGATTCAGGAGCAGGAGCCCGTTCCGGACCGCTGCCGTTCCGGACCGCCGCTGGACCCGCAGGTTATTTAAGTTATTGGGGGGGGTTCGGGAGGGTGGGGGATTTAATTTAAAGGGTCGGGGGTGGGTTTTAGGGGGTTTTAGTGTGCCGGCTCACGATTCTAACGATTTATAACGATAAATCGTTAGAATCTGTATTGTATTGTGTTCCATAACGGTTTAAGACGATATTAAAATTATCGGACGATAATTTTAATCGTCCTAAAACGATTCACATCCCTACTAATAACATTATTTCCGTTTTTTCCATATTTAAAACTAACTTCAAATGAGTCAATAGTTGCTTTAATGCATTGAGATAAATAGTAATAACTTTAAGTGCTTTTTCTATTGTGCCATCAATAGGAACAAGGAACTGTATATCATCTGCGTAAAATGAAAATATTAGAATGATCCATTTT